>NW_020799091.1:26226454-26428979 GCF_003259725.1 Athene cunicularia | reverse complement strand
TTTTTTTTTTTTTTTTTTTTTTTTTTTTTTCTTTTTTCTGTGGCCCTGAGAGATGTACCCTGACCACCTCCCTATCTGCCTACAAAGGCAACCTACAGACACCATTTCTGTGGCTATGTACATTCCCCTACCCTCACTCATGGGTGCTACTCTTCACTTCTGTCACCTAACACAGAATTATCTCCTGCCTACATAGTCTTCCACTTCAAAGTCTCTGTGAAAAGAAGTTAAAACACACTACTCTTTGGTGATTAGAGAAGAGAAAATAAAGCATTTCTTATATCTTGGAGTTTGGAGAGACAGCCGGGCCTTGACAAAGTCCAAGCTTATCTGTAGTTATGGAGACTCCTTAAATGGCAATAAAGGAAATATATGGGTAGGAAAATCGATACAGAGGAGTCTACTCATACCCATAATGTTGTGTTTCATTTGGGTTAACAGAAGATAAAGTTACTGGGATTAACTTGTGGAGGGGTAATGGTGTAAGAAATGCCTCTTGTGGGTTTTGTTTTGTGTTTGTTTTTTTTTTTTTTAAAAATGAATCATTAGCAATAAAAAAAATCTCAGGTTAAAAGTCAGGAAACACAAAAGCAAAACTTCGGGGCTGGAGCTGTGTTTCGAACTCCCCATCCCACTGCGTTCTGTGGCAATGGGCAAGTGGGGATGCCCAGGGTGCTCTGGCAGAAGATCTTCAGCACCCCTTCATCTGTGAAAGGAGAAAAGCGAGATTTTCCCAGAGCAGTTCTGAAGGGAAGTGTATACGTGTGGGTGTGTACATGTGGAGGTGAAGGAGCTGGGGATAAGAAGGAAAAAAAACAGATACAGATCTTCGTCCAGTGCAGTCGTTAAAGAGACTGGATGAAGTATCACCTTCCTCATCTCCCTTTACTTTCCAGCAGCAGTGGTCAGAATTGCCCTAATTTCTGTTTTCCTTGGAAATGCTTTAGTAAGCATAATTATTTTAACAGCTGGAGTGCAAATAGTGTAACTAAAGAAAAGCCTGTGAATATAGACATTTTGATAGTTCAGAGAGATTTAAGAGATGTGTGCATATGTAGGTTTACATGCATGTACCTGCATGGATTTGTGCAGATGTGCAGTCATTTTATGGAGGTTTCCAGAGGTTATTTTTCTTGGGACTGTGCAATAGCTAAAAAGAACAGAAGGTGGCATGTTTTCAACATTTTCATGCAGCAAAAAAAGGTACAGTAAAGGAAATGCAGGAAGGAGTTGCCGTAAAAGAAAACCAAGAAGGTAATATAGTAAAAGGATATGGAAGGAAGAAGATGTCAGCTAAATCCAGACCAAAGCCAATTTGGTGTTAATGATTATATTAACAATGAAGGCTATTTGTTTTCCCCATTTTTACAATGTAATTCACTGATGCCATAAGGGCTGAAAAACACCTGGTCAGTTGTGATGCATTTTATTTTCAGGACGTTAACATCATATGAAAATTGTAAAAATTGTAAAATGCAGGTGTGTATATTTTTCTGTTTCATTTCAATGGTGTTGAGTTTTTTTCCTAATGATAAAATTCAGACAGTGTGACCAGTTTATCAAGATCTATAATCAGGAAGATAAACATGGCCCTGACAGTTTCCCTTTAAAGTGAAGGTACATGGGAGATAGTACCAGGCAAGAAGCAGAATGAATTTACAGTTGCCAGAAAAATATGAAGCAAAAACCCAGAAGAAATAAATTCGAGAAGATGACAGAACTGTTTGTTCTGAAGTCATTAAATTAAGATCTTTCTGAATATACAATCTGTCTTTATGAAACTGCTAGCACAAACAGCCTTTTAATCTGCAGGTACCTGCTTGTCCTGCCTATTTTTCTTTAAAGCACAGATTTATCTCTCTTCCCAACCCCACAATCTATTTTAAGCAACAGGTTCACCTCACACTGTGTGGCAGTGGCATGAAAAAGACCCATCTGCAGCCATTGTTGGTGACTCACCAGGTAGGATGCTCCTCGCGTCTTGAGCTCTCTTTTTCACATTATTCTACAGCTAATTCCCACAGCTTTTTTAATGAGAAGCAGACTGAAAGTTGGGTTTGAGTGCTCCAGAGGGATGGCAAGGGCTGGTCAGAGCTGGAACAAAGTGACCTCTCCCGCCCCGGCTGGGGGTGCCAGGAGCCACCGAGGAATCAGGGCCCATGTCCACGGGCATTGATGTGGGAATAAAGCAGCACCTTTGTGGCCCCTTTGAGAAATCTTGGACTGCGTCCAACAGCAGACGGCTCTTCTTTGTTTAGCGGCCAAATTCCCTCATTCTCTGGGCAGCTGATTAGCTTTTAACTCCATACCTTCACCAAATGAAAAAGACTCTCTTGAAACGCCTGTGGACCACGTGGCCCAGATGCTGGCAGCATCCCCTGTCACTGGTCCTTGGAGGCACATGCTCGCTGACTGAGACTGTAGCCTTCTCCCTGTCTGGGGGCATTTCCAGGCCACTCTGCTAATGAGTGACTGAAACCAGCTCACAGCAGTCACAGAAGGGGAACCGAGAGGCCAGCAGCCCAGGAGAAGGGCGCAAGGAGAAGCTGCTGCCATGGCTATCGTTTTCTAGCCCCCAGGAATAGGCCACTCAGGAGGGAGAAATCTTGCTCCTGCATCTTGGCATAAAATAAATAGAAAAGGCACTGAAACATGGATGTTTGGAGAACTTCTGTCATTTAACTTCTCTTTTTCTCAATGCATTTACTTGCTACTCTCCAAACACAAGGTATTTTGTAGGAATGGTTGTGCTGCTCCCTGGCATCCAGCATCAGACCAGGACTGAAAAGTTCAGGCTGGACGTAGAGATTGCAGCTGCTGGTTCCAGGAGCTGTGACTGCTGAAGTCACCAGTTTGTTTATTCTGGACACCAGCAGAGTGCATATCAGATCAGTCTTCCTGATGCCAGGCACTGGGAGGTGCGTTCTCAGGTTTTGGATGTGGGTCTGGCTGCTGTGATTCCTTCCAGGCAAATACATCTTGAATTCTGCTTCCCAGCTTGCAATACTTCATCCTTGTGATCTCCTCTGAAGAATTATATATAAAGTATTATATAATACAAAAATATATACACATACATAAAATACGCATTGTTTACATATATCAATATCTATTACATACTATATAATTTGCACATATTATATATAACTATATGTAAAATTTAAAATATATATCACATAATAAAATCTATATAAAATTTATACAATAATAAAAATATATTATTTCTGTGTGTTTGTGTGAACACATGTGCACTTGTTGCAGCCATGCCTTGAAACCAATCATTTTGTTGGAGGATAAAACTTCTCAGCCACTTCATGAGGAGGCTGGAGTAACACATACTAGCACAGCTGACAGTTCCAGGTGGGAACTACAGGCAATGCATAAATACTGCAAGAATTTTTTTAAATTGTTGGCATCATGCTTACCATTCATAATGATGTTACAGATGTCTAATGCGCATTTCCTGAGGAAACTGAAATTTTCTGGGGGAAAAATAATATCCGTGGTACCTTGATTTTGAGAAATAGGAAATAGGAAAATAGGAAAGGAAAATTCAGACTAGAGTGCACCAAGCTAAAAGAGCTGAGACAGAAGCTGTTATTGTTGGTCCTGTTCTGAGCGCAGTGTTGCAGGGTAGGAAAATCACCACAGCTGAGGAAATAGTAATAAATGAGTGCAACAACAGTTGCAGGTGTGCACACAGACCTCTTCAGGCTAATGCATGATAACAGAATCTGAATTTCTTGGACAAGATGTCTAACTATACAACTAGCTCAGAAAAAAACTGTAAGCAAGAGAAAGCAGTTACTGAATTGCTCCCATTTAGCCTGGCTCCATAAAAGCAACAAGAAGGTTCTGCCTCTGAAACTTAGCTTTTTTGTGATGCCAGTCTGGTTAAAAACATTTAAGTTAGCAATGAAATAATTTCAGGCACGCACCACTCTGGGTACTTGCTGCTGGCAGGTTAGATCTCAGTGCACAGCCTGATGGGTTGAGAATCACTGTCAGTGAATCAAGATTTTCCCATAACCGAACCCTGCATGTAGACCCTTAATCAGCAGTGAGAATTGCACTCCTCTGTTGCACTTCTGTTCAGCAGCATTTAGGTGTCTGTGTCCATCATGATACAGTCCATAAATGGGATTTTTTTGGACCTTGTACTGAAGTTCACCTAAGTTAGAATCTGAGTGGAGTTTAGATGAAGCGAACGTGCTCTGCTGAGAGTTTTGCCTCTGAAGTCTTGGAAGACGTGACATAAAATGAGCACATTGCCTGTGCAGCATGACAAGTTAGTGGTTGACAATACAACCTGAGATGGAAGAAGCCTCCTGGTGTGCAGAGGAACCCTGAGAGTGCCTGTGCTGTACTGTACACTCTGGTGCTTTAGGGTTGCATGGGACATTGAGGGCATGATGTGGCACCTCTGCTGTCCTGAGTCCATGAAAGTTGTTCTATGGGTGATTCAGGGACAGCTGCTGATGCTCATAAAGCCATTACAATTTTTTCTCCAGCTGAAGCCTTTTAAGGGTGGATACAAATCTTTTGCTTTCTCCTACTTGGAGAGAGGATTGCAAGATCCTGACAATGGGAGACCAGGAATCCTGTGCCTGTGTAAGGCACACCATTGATGAGGTGGTCTGTAGCACTGTTGTGTGACTCTGCTATGAGATGTGGGCATAGGAGGACGCTATGAAGCCAACCTCCTGACATATCCACATCATTTTGTCCCCAAAGACAGAGGCTTTTGTTGTTCTGAACAATTAGCCAGAATATGCTCCAGCCTCTGTTTCACAGACAATACGGGGCACCAGTCCCTGTGGGACACAGTGTAGCTTGCTGTATTGAAATCCAGGTCTCTTGCAAAGAAATGGAAGAGAAGCCCAACCACATCCTCATGAGCCACTACTTTAAAAGAATTTGTTATTTATGTTTCTTTCTTGCCAGGATCATTTTGGTGCCATTAGAAACATAAGAAGAAAAATAGACATTTTAGAAAGAGACATTTGATAGCCCAAGAAATAGTCTTTTAACCTTTAGTTAAAAACAGTAGAGAATAAATGGAGCACATTTATAAGGTAAATAAAATAATCAACAGTATCTTTTACCTCTGCCTGGACTTTCCTCTCTCCAGATGCTTTACCTCATTCTGGCCAGACCATATGCCTTCACAGGGTATGTGCCAGGAAAAGGTTATGGACCCATGCTACCATTTCAAGCAGTCCTCAGCAGGAGGTCTAGGCAGATGTGAGGAGCACATAAGCCAACTAATTAGAGACCTAGGGTGTGACAAATGGAAATTTTCATTCCGTCTTACCCCAAGAAAAAAAAAAAAAAGCAACAAACCACATTATGTTTTTTTCACTTATCAATTTTATTCCTGGGATCGGCAGCTCTTTGTACAACTGCTAGGGCATGAGAGTGGCTTTTCTGGGTTGGGTGCCTGGTAGTGCAGTTGTAGAGAAGAGAAAGGAAAGAGAAGATGAACAGCTTGATCCTTCTCCTGAATCCTGTCAGCTTTTTCTAGTCCAGGCTTTCTGCACTACCTCTTGAAACAAATAGCTGATTATAATGGACTTTTCCTCCATGAATTTGACTTCTTTTTTATTTTGTCATACACATTTAGTAATGGGTCTTGGAATTTTAATTTTAGGTCTGATGATTACATATTGCCTACTTTGTTTCATCCTTCTAGGCAGCAAATTTTGTTGGGTGGAATCTCTAAAATATTACAAGAAACAGTGAAACATTGTTCCTTACTCACTGTTTCTGTAACATTCAGGATTGAATGCACATCTATAATACTCTCCATTGGATATTACTTTCTAAGGCTGAAGACTGGAAGAGAGTATTATCTACTTTATCTCTCCCTCTTTGGAAGACATTCCTTACCTTTTATTATTCTTTTTGTCATTTGATGTCTCAGTTCTGTTATATGCTTTTTTGGAGGTGAATGCAAGAGGGAGAAAAGCAGAAATTATCGTATTATTGAAGAGGTGGGTACATCATGCACATACTCAGAATGCCTCTTTTTGTCTTCCATGGTAACTGACTTAGAGCATTTGCTACAAAAACTGTTCAAAAAGATGCTAGAGGTGACAAATGTAACACCTGATTTTCCAGTTGCACTAGTTTAACTGGAGCACTTTACTTACACTCAGGAAAAACTTGTGTCATGAAAACGCAGGTAACAGGAGATAGCAGGAATCCAGCGCATGCTTGAACATTGGCCATGAAATGAAACAAGATGCATAATTTAAGAATCTTCTTGAAATCCCCTTCATTTTTACTGGACGTCAATGGTTAAGTAATAAAAACAAAAATAGTGCTAAGTGAATTCTGAATGGATTATTTCTTGAGAGAATAAGAAAACCAAAACTCAGAGTCAATTACTTGAGAGTAATTTACTGAACAGCTTTCAAAGCTAAAGTATTCAGTGGTAGGAGCTGATTTCTTTTGAGGTAGGAGCTGAGTAATTATTTCAAAAGCCAGTGAGGATGCGTTAATAAAACCTGACTCCTATAAATGCTGAAATGTAACTATGCTTGGGCTGTGGAGAGAAAGTCATCCTCGGACCTGTTAGAACATGCTCAGACACCTCAGTAGTATCAGAATACCACTAAGTGCCAAAACAAACATGGACATGACTTGATCACTGTGGATGATCTCAGAGAGGGAAGTAAATGTCCTTTGATTTATTGATAGTGCTATAGTCCTGTGACCAGATTGTATACAGCTATTTATACTGAAGCAGGGCAGAATCATTTCCTATCTGAGTTGTCCTGGCACAAATCACAAGGCAGAGCTCACACAGATATGACACCAGATGGCTCGGCTCAGTCTAAGTAACTGCTAGGAGTATAATTCACATGAGAACGTTGAGGTAGTGGAAGGGAACAGCCATAGCAAAGCAGGAATAACTGCCTGCTAGTTTATCCTTCCTTACAGCAGTTGGTAAATATACTGTGTCACTCGTGTAACTAGCCACCAAGTATAGCCTTTCTAACAGTGAAGCAGGTGGGTGCTTGCTTAAGTTCACACAGAAGTCAGAAGCCAGTGCTGGCCACTTTACAAAGGGTGGAGCCAGAGGGGAAAGGTTCAGAGTTGCTTTTTCTTTCTTGATCATAGTGTGTGCATATAGATACATATATATAAAAAACACTTTCACTGCATCTACATCTCATGTATTTCTAACCTGATTCGTTTGCCACTGGGAAAAAAAATCTAATGAGCTGGCACGAGAAACAACTGAGACATCAGCACTGCAGGATCAAGAGAACTGCTTCCTGCAGACTCACCTTCACTTGTTGATGAGTCTAGTACAATAAACCCTGCCAGCACACAGTAATGTGGCAATCCAGCCTACAAAGATCTTGAAGATATCTGGAGATGTCTCATGTGCTGGAACTGAAAGAAAAATCCCTATTTGAACCATGAGTGCAACAGCAATGATCAAAAACCAACCCCTGTGCTGAACATTTCACGAGCAGGAAACAATCAGTTCAGGCACAAAGCAGTGAGATTTACTGCAAACATAGTAGTAAGTTTATGTTCTTCCATGGATGTGACAAATTATTTTTTCTTAAGACTCTGAGCTCTCTCCAGAGTGTGATATTCATACACAAATTTTAGATCAGTAACCAAAACAGAAGTAGTTTTATTTTTCTCCTGATACAAATGCCAAATATCACAGTCATAGACATAAGCAAAAAATTGTTCCAAATAAATATGCATGGAAAGATTTTTGAGAGATTGATAACAAATTTAAACACAGTAATTATTGTATAAATGGTTTAACAAATGGTATTACTGCTAGCAGAATAAGCATCTCCAGGGAAAAGAGGATTGAATACATAATCTGGAAATAGATTAAATATATATATAAAATATACTCAGTTTATTGCATGGATACATAAATATTAATATATTTGTGCACATAACTGGGAACGAGGCACTTATTCAGGTTAGTAGAAACAAGGCCACTTGTTAAGTAGAAGGGAAAATGTTAATAAGCCTCCAAAACATGTTGCTGAAATCTAAAACCTTGAAGCCATAATAAAAAAGGCATGCTGTTACAGATGGATTTATAGTTCACTGAATTGTAAGAAATCCAGTTTCTTAAGAATGGGACAAATCCAGCAGGCCTTACTGAAAACATTGGGATTTTCTTCCCATGCAGAGGACTTTGATATCTGACTCATGAATGTCACTCATGCTTGTCCAGCTTTTCAGTGTTTGCTTTGTGTTTCTCTTCGTTATCACGAGTTTGCACTATTATTTTATATATTGTTAGAAAAACATTAGTTTGATAATCCCCATCAACCTCAACATTTTACAAAGTTGTAATAAGATGCTACTCAAAGCAGTGATAAATTTTTTTATGGGGTTAAATATTTTGGTTGTAGAACACATGTTTTTTGATGTGATTTTACAAAAAGAAATAATAATTAAAAAAAAGATTTTGCCTGCAAGCAACTTCAATGATATTTCAGTCTGTTAAAATTCAAAAGCAGAAAAATAGCTCTACTGATAAACACCTTATTTCTGTATTTTATAGATATTTTTTAAAAAAGGTCTTCTCTGCTTATACAAACCAGGCATTTTATAAATATTAAAATGTTCTATTATTTACATGTGTCCCATTTCACTGTAGAATCATTGACTGCTATTATCCAAACATGAAGGTTCTAGAGGAGACAAGTTCTGCATTTCTCATTATCATAGTGATTTCATATATAGGCACAAAGGAAAATTTCATCTCAGGTTATATTTGCAGTTTCGTTGCGAACTTAAACTAAACTTAAACTAAATATAAAAGTATCTGTGGGTTAAGTCTTTGCTCAATCTTGCACACACAATACATGAATCACAAAACCAGGAACTTCGTTAAAAGAGTAAATTAATGTCAGGTGACTAGGGAAAAGGTCTAATGCACTGGGCATGTCATGTGGATAACTGTTTCAGGCTAGAACTCAAATTAATTAAAATAAAAGATGACTGCATGATTTTAGTAATGGAGTTTGAGTGTTAGGTTGCTGCAAACATCCTTCAATTAAGCAGTCTGAATCACAGTCTTCAGAAAACCTCGAAAAGGTAGGACAGATTCCAATCTGATTCATTCGGTGAAAAACTGATGAAACCGTATTAAATGAGTGAAGCCATAACAATATAAATCTAAAGCAAGAGATATCAACATGAGTCCCTCTGTGGGCATATTCACACTGTGACATGAATCATAACAGACATTCCTAGGCGAGTAGACCTCAATGTTTCTGAGTCTTTATGGCTCAGAGGACAGTTGTGCAGAATTACTAAGGTCAGGTCTATCTGTGTGACAGAGCACCAAAGCCAGGCCAGGAAGACTTGTACATGTATTTTTTAGTTCAGAGGCAGCATTGTGTGCTTGCAGACAGGCTGCTTTCAAGTTGGATTTTGCTCAGCTAACACAGATCTCTGCAGCATGGTTCCCAGAATACAAAATACCAAGTGTATTGCAACGGAAGATAGTTTGGGGGCTGCCCACACCCACCACCACTAGATGGTGGAAGGGAACAGATATTTCAAGGCAACAATCTCAGTGTCCTGATTCGGATTTTATATACGTTATATAGTTTAACTCCACTGACTTGAAAGGACTTTCTTGTGTATAAAGCTGGTGTGACAAAGGGGACAATCTGTCCTGAAGGTTACATAGATTTCATAGCCAAGCATTTGGCAGGATATCTTTGGGACAGAGCAGGTCCTGTCTGGGTAAGAACTGACATAGGATACTGCTGATCCAAACTTCTGTGGAACATCATGCTGTTGTGTTACCCAAATCAAGAATGCTGAGAGAAAATTAGAATTACTCTTGCAAAAGTAGTCACTTGTTAAAAAATGCCAACAATGACCCAGCATGTTTGTCAAGATGTGTTGTGATTATACAGTAATAAATATTACTTGATTCAATCAAATGTTAATTTCTACTTCACTTTGTTGCCATTTAATAAGGCAACTGACAATCACATGCTGGATTCAGTATCATGATTCCTAGGCTCAGTTCAGGCAGAACCTTGTCCTCTGCATTTTGAATTTAACTCTATAATCTTCTCTAGGTACTGAAATACTAACGCTTGTATTTCCCAGCAGTGGATATGCACTAACAAATATAATTTACCTTACAACACTTCCATGATCCATTATAAACTAAAGAGGACATAAGCATCCAGTCTCTGTGAAAAACAAAATTCTTTCTGGATTTGTTGCATTCTTTGGCATTTTATAAACATAAATAAGAAAAAAAATAATCTAAGATTAAATAGCTGAATAGGAATTTGCAGAATAGAGTATGTATTGTATTCTGTGACATGCAACTGTCCTCAATGTTGTGCTGTCTAATCTAGCTGGTTTTTGGAAAAGTTCAGTTACATGTAAGTAAAAAAAAAATAAAAATTATATATATATATATATATCACTGGTATAGCTTAAGTGAAGTTAAAAGCTTATAGGAGGGAGGATTCATGCCTAAGGCACTTCATCATCCTTCAGACTAATTGTAGATACTGAGTTCTTTGTGAGAAACAGTACAAAATTTAACCAAAGAGTGTAAGGATTCCTCCTCTCAAGTATTCTGTGTTTCTGAAGAAAAAGATTTCCTCTCTTATTGCAGAAAGGATATATAGCACCTCTGGATAGTTTCTTCTACTTTATTGAAATGTCAGAAAATACAAAACCAAAACAAAAATGTCTCCCTTACAATGCAGTTCCTTGAATTTCTGCTTAAGATTAGTGCATGATATAGGGACAGCAGGTTTACCTTTTGTGCAAAGTGGAAGATTTGGTATGGATTCTTCTATTGTTGATAATGGGAGCAAGAGTTCAGAATAAAAAATTTCAAGTACACCTAGAAGCATGTGAACTCTTTATTCCTCATGAGTCACCATGATCTGCTGCTAAAAAAGTGCAGTTCAAGTTTTCTTTTGAGGCAATCTGGAGACTCGGGCTTGAATCCTGTGGTCTTGGAATCAAACCTCTGAGCTGTCGCTGGTGTAATTATATGGTAGCATCATTGGTTCATTGCTGCCCGACTCCTTTGTGGCTTCCTTCTTCTCAGAATTTTGTTTCCATTTTAGAAGCAAAACGATGACTGCAATTAAACAGATGGCAAGTAAAATGGCAGCAGCTCCACCAATGATTGTGACTAAGCTGACCCCTGCACTTTGGTTATTCAGTTCCCTGGGGAGAACGCCACTGACTGCAATCTCCCTTTGAAGAACCTGTTTCTTGCTGGTGCGATCTAGCGCTATGTGCTGTATGTTTGTTCCTCGGTTGTTTTCTACTCCAATGTCTTTTGCAAGTTCTGTGTCCTGCTCAGCTCCCCTCTTGTGACGTCTCTGTGTCAATGCTCCTGGGGTCCCACCACTAAAGACCGAGTGGTACTGGTGCTCCACGCTTCTTTTGCCGATTCCGCGGTTAGCATTCTCTTTTGAACGTACAGTGTAGATTGTATGGACGTACCACTCCCTACCCAAAGACACCTAGAAAGACACAATTCTTTGTATTTCATCACAGACCTACACAATTGGGACAGCACTATACACAGAAGAAATCAATCATTATTCTGAATTGATTGCCTGGACAAGTACTTTCAAATCGCACACAGATAACCCCCCACTATGTGCCAAGGTGCACCAGAGGAACCACCTTTTCTACCAAAGTTTTAAGGTGGGGTGGTCTCCATTCCTCTCCATGGCCAGACTCTATGGTTATGAGGTTGATGAAGAAGCATTAACCTTGGCACTTTTTTTTTTGTACTGTTAGTAACAATGGTCATACAAAGAACCTCAGCTGTAGATAGACCACAGAAGAGGACCTTTAGGCCCAACCTGCCAGCTGACTAGGCCCTGGCTGAGGCTTTATTTCCATCCTAACATAAGAAAACAATTTTTTACTGTGAGGATGGTTGAACATTGGAACAGGGAGGCTGCAGAGTCTCTATCCTTGGAGATATTCAAAATCCAACTGGACATGGCCCTGGGCAACCTGCTCCAAGTGACCCTGCTTTGAGCAGTGGGTTGCAGTAGACAATCTCCAGGGGTCCCGGACAAACTCAACCATTCTGTGATTGAGTGATTCCCTGCAGTCTGCATGAGATGATGCTATCTTCCTTGAATTTGTCTTACATTTTCTGCATACATAATTATAATTATTGGAAATGGATTCTTCATATAAAAAATGAGTTTTCATTTTCATGGGGAGCAGATTATGAAACCCTTTTTATACTGGTAAGTAAGCTGTTCTGTTAAATATTCCATTGGTTACAGTGTGACCTTTTATACTAAGTGCTCAGGCATAGGATTAAACTCTCCTCAATGTTTTTTATACTAATTTGTACACTTGAGTATTGCACATAGTTTTGCAAATACTAAAGAGACAAATAATGGAGAGACAACTCCTGGCTAGGTTATATAGATCAAAGGGATGAACACACACAGTTGAGGGATTATATTTAATTAAGAAACAGGTGCACCCTTTAGTTGTCAATTTCTACTCTTTCCAGTGCTTAGATGTTTCACAATGTGCAAGTTTGCAAGGAAAGAATTGCACAGAAAATGCAGAGTATCAACTAGATCTTGATGAAGTTCACTATAAATGCTTACAATTCTTTTATTTTTTGTCTTTGACAAGTGAGATGGGAAGCAATAAAACAATGCTGTGTAACAACAAACTTAGCAAGTTCTTAGAAGAAATGCTTAAGATAATTTGTATAATTTCTGGATAGACTGTGGAATTAAGCAAAAGAAAAGCATAGTATCCCCACAGAAATCTTTTAATAAGCACTCCAAGTTTTATATCTACAAATTTTTAAGCATTTATAGTCCTGTTTGACTGTCACTGGAGTCAGAATAAATCTTTCTATTGGCTTCAATATGACTTACTGTTAACAACATTTCTTGTGCAAGTATTTCTTTCTTGGTTCAGTACTCTTGCTAATAAGCTACAGAAATCATACCTGAAATAGAGGAGTTGAGTCTACTTTAAATCCATCAGAGCCTGGTTGTTTAACTAACGGAATTGCTTCAGGATCATCTATTGCAAGTTTTGCATTAAAAAGCACATTTCCAAAGCTTGTGGCTTGCGTCTCTGGCTGAGCTTTGTCCTACATAATCATGGAGGGAAAAAAGTTTGTAAAACAAGGATTCTTTTTTCCTAGGAAAAACAGTTCTAATATTTATATGCAATGTATAAATTGTGTAATTTATACATGTTATTTTATGCAATTCAGTGTAATAGCAAGACAAAAGACATGAGAAGCAGTTGTGGTCACATCTGACTTGTACTAACTCCTATTTAATCTCTTGCCTGAAGACATTTTTGTTGAAACACAAGGAGGAAACAATAGACAACAACCATAGCTACATTTCTAAAATAAAAAAGGATACAAAAATGTGGTCTGAAATAAAAGTAAGAAGTTTATTTCCTAGTTTAAAGAAGCAACCTTTCATTTCTATTAACAGGCATTCAGCTACATTAGTTTAGATAATTAGATAATCATCTTACTTAAAGTTAACTCTTTAAAAGTTGGGCATCAGGTCTGTAGTCATCTGGGTTTACTCAATACTTATTTTCAGAAGGGAAATGATCTCAGATATTCTAAGCTTTAGAGGTATCTCTTTTTCCCTATTGACTACAGAGGCAACCTGGATGACTAACTTTACATTATACAATACATTTTGGACAGCTAAAGATGCAACAAACTCCAGTCCTTACCTTGCATGTCTCCTAAGACTCCCTCTATGGTCAGTGGTTATAGACAATGCAGAGAAAAAGCCTATCTTGGGATTGTAACTTAGGTCAAACTGTAAATGATGCGTGTCCCCAGAAAGATTAAGAATGGAACCGGGAGGGAGAAAGGTAAGATACTGACTTCATCGGTTCATGCTAGTCTGCAGCTCGAGTCAAAAATTTGGTGCCATTGAGAACATTTTAAAGAACAGTTGGCTTTGAATAAAAAAGAAGTTAGAAAAAGAATTAAAAATATGTATGTGCATCCTCCCAGAATTAGAATACTTACCACAATCTTAAACCTGTACAGAAGGGATGAAGAATCAGCAAGGCACCCATATTCAGTGTTGGATGGATTATATTTGGGTACATATCCATCAGCTCCTGTGCACAGGAAAACTTTCTCGATGCTACAGTAGAAGGAATCACCCAAATTCTGCACTGGATCCACCATCACCCGACCATATATGGTATCACCTGTAAACAGTGCAGACAGTTCACATTCTATTACACTGGAACATTGAGCACAGTGTTGAGGCTAAGTTAATAAGCCTAGTCAAGAAGCTTAGTGAAGTGTAATGTAACTATATCCAAAGACACCTTGCTACCCAGCTTCCTCTGTAGGGAAAGGCTGTGCATGGCCATTGTCAAAGGCCATGCACACTCTTCCATGCACTCTGGGCCACATAATAGCAGTAGGAGGCCATTTACTGTTGCTATAACCTGAACCAGTTCAGGGACTGCTTTAATTCTGGGCTATACTGGGACTCTCCATTAAAAAAGTGACTTAAAGAAATATTATATATTCCTCTGCACCAGAATAGTGTGTTAGGTTTTGAACTCCTGACAATGCACTTTGTTGAAGATGTGCTCTTTTATATGTCAGTAGAATCCTGTTCATGCTGCATAAGTTTACTTATACTTGGTGAGACTGGCATACTGTACAAGTGAAATTAATATTATGAAAAGTCACTGAGACATTTTCTGAGACTTGGCTCCCTAGCATGTGATTGTGTTTCAGCTCTCTGATAATGTTTAAGATAAAACATGCTTGCCAGGCCTGTACAAATAACCTGGGCCATTGCTACACAGGCAAGAAAAGCATACTGTGTGCAGTGGTCATATATATACAATAGAAAGTTGTTAGGAAGGTTGAGAATCTGGGGAAGGAAAGGGGAAATATTGCGTTGCTTTTACAACAATGTGGAGCTTAGGTCAATCGACAGATGTTTCAATTGAATCAATCATCTCAACCCCAGCCTACTCCGTGGAGGACAGGGGGAAGGGAGAAAGTCTTGATGCTGTGCAAGCACAGCAGCCAAAACATTGGCATGTTATCAACACTGTTTTAGCCACAGATGCAAAGCACAGCACTGTAGTGGCCAGATCTGGTACACTCACCCACAACAAAAAGACTGTGTAATATTCCCTTATCAACTAGGAATATTCTTAATATCAGTCAATGTTTATAAAGTGCTCAGCTTATGAGAAATGGCACCAGAACTGTAACCCTCAGAAATAAGTTTCAGGGCAGATTGGCCAACAGGTCTGATGCTGCCAGGTAGCAAAGGCAAATGCAAAAGAACACAAGCAGCAAACCCAACCCCTTACTCCTATCTTGTTTTGACTGAAACAGGATCATGATAGTGTAGAACACTTATTAAATGTGCATGATTTGTGCACAAATGTACCTTCTGAGAAAGCAACATCACTTTCTTGACCAAAGCCCATTGAGCCATCAGATAGCCACAGTGTCTTTTTGGAGAGGAGGAACATCTGGGTATTCAAGCTGAACTCAGCAGCCACTGGGTCACTGACCTAAAACACAACAACATAAGGCTCTTCAACAAGTATCCTTTAACAACTTAAAACATAGTGTGATCTTCTCCCACTGTACATTATTTATTAGTTCCACACATCTACATGCAATAATACAGTTTAACCCAAAAGACTTCTTTGTACTAGACATATATTGCTATATATTTTACATGCATACAACCTTATCGGCATCTGTGATATTTGATAGGATACTAGGTTAGTTTTTTCCCACCACATACTTCCAAATCCCAGCCAAGAAGGTGCCCAGGGCAACTTATGTGTGGGGGTAACATGAGGAAAATATTTTCCGCAATAACTTGTCTCTCTCTGATTCATCACAGCCTGTTTTCTCTATCCCATTTTCATTCTTACACCCAAGTCCCACCTCTGGTTCTGATCTTCTGCCAATTACTTGAAAGCACACATTGCTGAGGATTTATTTGCAAGTATCAGTTCTTCTGATATGCTGCAGGGTATCAGATCACACATGTGAAAATGCATATAACCATTTGAACATCTTTTTATGCTAATATTTATCTTTTTATATTTGACATAGTTATCTAGGGTTTTTTCTTGATTACAAGAATGAAATAAACCAATACTATCAGCAGCAGGTTCTCACTGAGCCTTTTAACAAGTTTGAATGCAAACTATACAGGGACATGGCATAACAAAAGGGAAATAAAATATTGAACAGAAGAATTGGGGACACCCCAAAGTTTAAAAAGATGCAGCATACCTGAGGAAACAATGTGGAAGATACACACATTAAAAAAAGAAAAAGAAAAAAGAACAAGAGGCCACTAAACAAATAAAAAACCGCTATCATATATATGCGTATTTATGTATATGTGTGTGTAAAGGAAGGAAGGAAAACAGAAAGAAAACATTCTTGCTGGCTCATGGACAAGGGACTGATTGAAACAGATATAACAGTATCAATGGAAACTACTGCTGGAAGTTATACAGCTGACACATTTATTCTTCTTCAAAACCTTTTTTCACAGTAGAGTCCTAAAACTATCAAAGCATCAGGATCTGGCAAGAAGAATGTATAGTTGAAATATTTTCATAAACCCACAGCTACTCTTCAGAAAGAGGAACCCTACCCCCAAAGAATTTTCACAGAAATAATAATTGAAAAAATAATTTCCATTTTCTTGGAACGATTCCTTCTAAATGCCTCAGAGTCATGTTGCTGGACTGCAGTCCCACAGCTTCAAATACCTGACTGGCACAACTGGTTTCCAGCTGTGGTTCTGAAAGAGAATCAAGCATGTCCTCATCAAGCTCTTCCTTGAATAAAAGTAGAATAAAAGTCCACTGAATAGGAAACAAGAAGTGTGTATTCAGCTAAAGGCACTGGACTTCAGCCACACAGTTTACAACAATGGTAAGAGCAGTGACATGGGGAAATACTATGAATATAGGCATGAATACATCTCTTAGGCATCTAGGCATCCTATTTTATGTTACTATTTTTATTTCAGTTTAATGTGTAAGTCTTAGTGCTGCCAGTGGCTGACATGTAGCTATTATTTAAGGCAGTAGTTTAAATGTAATTATTTTCATGTGCATTTGAGGCATTTTAAACAAGAGTTCTTAAACAAAAAAATCCGTGAGGATTTTCTAGGTAAAAAGAGTACTGTCAATTTATTTGGCCTATTTGCCATGCCTGTTAACTCTGCATATGGATGATTTGGTGACAGTGCAAATCACTCATGGTAGACATCCCCACCTCCATGGGACGAAAGCCCATGAGATACTTGGTACCTCAAGAAGCAGAGAGCTCTTCAGATCGGTCCATCCCAGGGCAGCAAGTATCCTAATTATGGAAGTGCTTCTGTCAGGAAATAGTCATGCACATTTAAAGAAAGGAGAGCTGTAAGGACTGGGATAAAACAGAGCTTGGAAGCTGAATATTGTTCATGTTCAGGAAATCCCAGAGCAAGACAGTGGTAATACAGTCCTCACTAGTGTTCTAGTCTATCTGCTTCCCTCTTCAGGAGCCACAGAGAGAGGAAGAAGGAGCTGGGCAGATAAAGAAGGAAATGTTGAACCAAAATCTCCAGAGGGGAGACACCAAATATATTGTCTTCTTGATATTTGATTATTAAAATGGTCCCTCACTCATGAACAATGAAAACAATTGTGAAGGAAATTAGAACAAAGAGTTTCCAAGAAAATGAAAAATCTCATATTAAAAAGCTGAAGAAGATAATTCAGAACAGCAGCTGGAGCACTAGACTAAGAATTGGGAGAAACAACTCCTGTCCTGTCCCACGGGTCCTGAGCTGTCTTGTATATACTGTGCTTTTGCCAGAAAGGTTGGAACAGATGATACTTGACATCCCTCCCAACCTTGTTATGATTCCATGATTCTGTGATCATTTCATCATTAGACTTTACAGTCAAAGTAATTTTGGTCCAGTTGTGACACCTGACTCACTGACTTCACAGAATCATAGAATGGTTTGGGTTGGAGGGCACCTTTAAAGATCATCTAGCCCAACCTCCCTGACATGAGCAGGGACACAAAACCTGGCTTTGAACACTTCCAGGGAGGGGGCATCCACAGCTTCTCTGGACAACTTGTTCCAGTGTCTCACCATCCTCATTGTAAAAAAATTTCTTCTTTATGTCCAATCTAAATCTATCCTCTTTCAGCTGCCCCTTGTTCTGTCACTACAACCCTTGGTAAAGTCTCTCTCTGTCTTTCTTATAAGCCCCCTTTATATATTGGGAGGCTGCAATAAAGTCTCCTTCACTCTTTCTCTTTTCGGGGCTGAATAGTCCCAACTCTCTGCCTTTTTTCACAGGAGAGGTATTCCAGCCCTCCGATCATTTTGTGGCCCTCCTCTGGACCCACTCTAACAGATCTATGTCTTTCTTGCACTGGGGACCCCAGTACTGGATGAAGTGGGCCTGTGCAAGTTATCAGGTGTTTCCTAGACTAAGTCCTTTCATGCTCACTTCTCTGTCTTTTGTTTCTTATTTCTAAAACAATGGATAACAATGCTTACTTATTTTTGCAGAATAATTAGAAAATCTTACAAGTAAACTGCTAGATACTGCCTATTGAATTTGTGTTACTGTATTGCTGCTAATTGCTCCTTTTTTGGAACCTGTTTTAAGTCCAGATAGTCTTTCAATCTATGATCAAAGGGAACAATATAATGGGCAACAGAATTTCCTGAATTCCTTTTACTATGAGTTTCTCAAGAAAAAGAACTGGTCTTGGTTTGAAAATTGCTGGTGATGGGGAACTAACTGGCCACAGTCCTTGGTGATTATGATACTATTGCAATGTTGTACCTTATCCTTACTCTGAATTGATGTACCTGAAACTTCCATATACTGTATTGTTCAAGCTTTATCTGATATAATGACCCCTATAGTATCCATTTCTTTATTCCAGGGCAGTTCTTAGTCATGGTTCTTGATTCTTTGTCATAAGCTTCTTCCAGGTAAGAGTTAGGTCTCTCCCTAGGCTACTGAGCCTATTTTGCAATGATATTTGCAGCTCTTTTGCATTTTCTTTGAATTAGCAGTGTCTTCTTGTTTATACTAGGACCAGACACAAGCTATGGTTTAGCACAACTGTGAATTGCTTTAAAGTTCCTAGAAGCAGGTTAGAAATGCCAGACAAAAGATGAAGTGCTAGACTAGTATAAATTCCCCTCACCCTCTCTATTCAAACTTTTTCCAAATGTTTTGCTGGTTAACTGTAAGAAAGCAGGTTTGAAATGCCAGACAAAAGATGAAGTGCTGGACTAGTATAAATTCCCCTCACCCTCTCCATTCAAACTTTTTCCAAATGTTTTGCTGGTTAACTCTAAGAAAGCAGGTTTCATTTCAGATCATGTATCATCTCTCTGCTTCACCAGGACTTAATGCCGTATAAGGAGTCATCTGTTCTCCCATAGCTGGCATAATGTCAAATTAAAGCATAAAGACTGCTCACATTCCCTTGTGTACTCTGGCTCATTCAACAGAAAAATGATTGTGTGTTCCTGACTGATCCGGATGTGATTTATACTGTAAGATGATTTAATAGCACACATCTATACTATTAATGAGCATGAAACCACAGCCACACTGTTCCAGCATTAGTTGTATTGGCCCCAAATAATGGAAATTATATCACTTCCTTACACATACCAAGGTCATGCTAGCCCTTTTGATAACACTGTAAACTGCCAGTTTATGTTCTGATAACTATCCCACATGACCCCCAGATTTTTTTCAGTAAGTGCTTTCTACAGTGGAGTCCATTTCTCCGTATTTTGTTCCCAAGAACACAGCTTTACAGCTGGGTTTCATGAAAGGTATGCTGTTTGCCTGTTCCCATATGATCCATATTGCTATAGGTAGGTTTTGTCTGACTTTCGTGGGTCTTAAAGCTAAGCGTTTTACTACTGTTGGCTGTCTACACTTCCTCTATAGTTGGTGAAGGAAGTCCTACCTTAGGAGTGAACAAATCTTCCTCTGAAGGTCCCCCTTTTAATACCAGAGACCTAGCTCTGATCTTTGTGTCAGATGAAAACCTTCTGATAATAGTTTTACATTTTCCTAATTATCTGATAAAACTATGTCATACCAAAGCCAACAGACAAGTAAAGAATTCTCAAACGTTAGTTCATATCACAGTAACTATCCCCCAACCCAATGTCAATGAACTTCTTATTGGCTATCAAAGACTGGCCATCCATTGAGGAGAAAAAACCAGTTGTGTTCCTACATTAGCCTTTCCCATTTGGGTAAAACTGGTTAAACAGCAGGAGAGGAGTATGTGCTGTCCTACCAGTTTAGGAATTGGTTTGCTTAGAAGCAAGTAAATTCAGTTTCTAGCACTACCATTACAAGACCAACAAAGACAATTGGGGAATCAAACTAAAAAAGAAACACAATGAAGGTATCATTGGAGTGGTACCTGCTGGAATCGGATATCCAGATCAAAAGTGATGGGCTCTCTAGGATTGCAGATCACTGGTAGGCTGTATTCCTGATGTGGAGCAGTGGTGCAAGCTATCAGCTTCACGGTGTACATTCCAGAATAGTCTCGAACCTGAAGAGAAAAAGAGAGAATGAGAGTGCTGTTCCACCAACATTCTAACTAACAGGCTGGGGCAACAGAAGACACAGTGAAGGCTAAGGATTTACCGCAAAATCTGAAACAAAGCTCCACTGCTGTACTGGCTGATTGTATGTTGTCTCACTTCGGATGAGGCTGAGGCTAAATGTAAGGCCTGGGTGATCAGCTGACATAACCATGGAAGTTAGAGATGAAGCTAGAAATATGTCAAGAGACAGATTTGTCATGTTTAGTGTTTGACTGCAAAGTCTCAGAGCCTGAAAAACATTCCCAATAATTCATAAACCATAATTCCATAGTTGATGTTAATACCTTTACGCAGCACTGGGTTTTATTAACTGAAACTAACAAAATCAATTAAAGTCAACACAGCTGGGCCCCCTTGATTCTTGTTCAAGTGTCTATTAAACAGTTGTTTTTGGGCTACACAACCAGAACTCTATGAAGATTAAATTTAGCAGACAGGCAAAACAGTGAGAGTGGAATGGCAAAGATCTATAATCCCTCCTGTTTTAAACTTGGAATGTCAGCCTAGGGAACACAAAATAATTTTTCTTAGCAATGTAACTCTTTCGGCTCTGCCTGACAGGCAAAACTTAACATGCTAGAGGACAGCTGAGAAAAAGTAGAGGCACTATGAAGGAGTTTTATAGGTTAATAAAACTGAGTTAAAAATAAGAGATTTCTTAAAATCAATAAATTTTTTCCCTTCTTATTATTGTTCAGAAACTTAATTTAGTTAGATAATCTTTTCCATGGCCACCATTCATGCTCAGATTTATGTCTGTAGACAGAGTCTTACACCTGTGATTATTCTGAATAAAGGCAGTGGGGTTTAAACAGATTAAATTGCAGGATCAGGTCCTCAGCAATGACTAATTGAATGGCAGTGAGAACGTTTCATTAACAGAGTGGTACAATGCTCACACAAAACCTTTTCTTACTTTCTGAAAAAGGTCTAAATAATCCAGAAAGTCTTCAAGTTAGAAAATAAATTTTAACACTATACAAGTACCTAGGGCAACATAAGTAAATAGCTAATCACAACTTTTGGATTAAAACCAGATATATTTATAGATCCCTAATGGACAGAATGGCCTAGATCTTTATCTTTCATAAATCAGGCTCTTGATCAAGTGGAACTATCTGGTTTCCATCAGATTCATGCATATTTCATTAAGTTTGACAATACGAATAAAGTAATCAGTGACAAGTAAAAAATACAAAATAGAGGAAAAATCCTTATCTGAAGAGCACAATACATAAAAAATTCAGGTTATCAATAACAGAAATAAGAAAAATAAATAGTATAAAATTTAGGAGGGGTGTTTTTTGTTTTATAGTACTGGTAAAGTGTAGATTGAGCTTACCAGGATGGGACATCACAAACAGACCATGAAATCGGGCTTCAGTCTTGAAGTTGACAACCAAGCGCCCCTCTTCACTAATACGCATGCTGGTTGGGTACAGGGAACCTGGCAGTAGAATGAATTCACAAGGTTTATTCCACTTATAGATGTCAGAAAAATCACACTCCTATGAGACACCAGCTCCACTCTTTCATTTCCCCTTGGCATGTCAGTTGTTTGGGAGAGGGCCTGCTCGTGCCTTTTGGGTTGACTCAAGATTTTCTCAAACAGGAATTTAGACAGTGGGGCCTAGAGTTTTCACAATGCCTCAGCTTTCCAAAGCATATACAGAACCTCCCTGCAAAGTCAAGGCTTTACACGTTATCATGGACCCACAGCTGCTCTAGTAGGCTGAGGAAAGTCCACAGCACAGTTTGTGCTGGTCTTCAGGCAACAGAATGGTCAGCTGCCAGGGGGTTCTATAGAAGGAAGAACATTTTTGTTTTCATCGGGTATTCAAGCTGGCTCCTATCAGTGAAAGCTGCTTCAGAGATACTCTTTATCAGTGCCTCCCTATCTATAGTCCCAAGGCACCCATCAGCATTGTTTGTGGCTTCCGTGGCAATCTCCTTGATGGTGCTTGATTTCATGAACTCATTCTGACAGGCTTTGCATTGATGGTGATTTCTGGCATGAAACTGGCCCAAAACATGGGCCAAACGCTTCCTAATTTCAGGTTATAAGGTCTTGGTTATACACCACAAGTGGTTTATTGCTGTAGCTTGCAGCCAAGTCTCTTTTTCTCTAGAGTTCTGCAAAGCTTCAGAGTTCAGGTGTTTCTTCCAGTGCTCCCTTACAGCCAGCCAGTGACGTGCCACCATTTTGCTTACCAGGAGCACGAATGTTCCTCCATGAATGTGTCAGAAACCTAACACACTCACCAATGTGAATGTACACCACCCATATAAAATCACCTGTACCAATCATATTTACTGGTACATTAGAAAGATATATGTGTATGAATTATGGCTTTAGAAGACCTTGACTGCTTTACAATTTTATGTAGAATTTATGTAGAACAATTATATGTATCCAGAAGTACAGAAATAAATTGGAACCCCTCCTCGCCCAGAAAAACAGCTGCTCATTGTACAAGGCTGTGGAGTAAGAAAATACTGCCCAAATCAGATTGTGCTATGTTGGGAGTCTACCCTCCACTACCTCACTGTGTTTATCATGTGTTTTGTGCTGGCTGTTTTCAAAGGGAGCTGCCAGTGTTCAGCATCTCCAAAGACCTGGCCATCAGCTTCTTAAACAGAGAAATGAAAAATTAAAGAATCAAAGAAAGGAAAATGGTGGTGTTAGACATGCCACATAACTACAGAGACTGAAGATTAGATTGTTCGTTATTCAGTGACTAGTACATCATACAATTTGTGGCATGTGGCTTATTCTTTAGGCATGGCATGACATGTGCTTCATTCTTAATGCACTGTAGATCCCCCCTTGCCACTCCTCATTTGCTGCTCTTAACATGAGGATAGAAATTGCATAGCAATGACTCCTGTAGGTCATATACAGTTTGCAGAAACAAAAAATGTTTTTCTGTTCACTGGAGCGAGTGTCTGTATTCTCTCTTAGGTTGGGGCAGATATGGAACACCTGAAGCTTAATGTTAGGAAAAACTAAGTAAAGTTGCAAAAATAGAACAAAGCAGCATATAGGTGGAACTATAGATTTTAATCTTTCACAGACAACTGTATACCACTATTAAAAAAAAAAAAAAACCAACCCAACCTCTCTACAAAGGTAAATTCTGTAATGATAGAGTTTGATTTAACGACTAAATATAGTCACAAACATTCACTGACAGTATCTATGACATTTAAATAATGTTTCACAGTTTACTACTCGAACACATAGGACAGGCTAGTATACCCATTATATATTTCTGTATCTTTTGAATGTTTCATAATTCATGTTTTCAAAATATCAAGTTTCTGAAACTGTACATTCAGGGCCAGAAGAAAATGGTATCACAGAAAAGTTTCTTTCTTTTCATTAAAGTGCTAACATCTTGTGTGGTAACAGAACATGAATACATAGTGAACCTTGAGGTTCTGAGTAGAAATAAATGTGTTAAGTTTTGCATGTGTACTTAAAACACAGCAAAACAACTGTCTTTCTTTGCAATAAAAGAACTGATGTCAACTTTACATGGTTTTTATAAACACCGCAGCAGAGAACTGCGAGTGCTAGAAAATGACAGATTGTTTGTAACTGATAAGAAATTATATACGTGTGTGTGTGTGTGTGTGTTTGAATAACTGAAAAATCATCCTACTGTGTGCAAATTACACTCTTAGTAAAAGAACTCACATTCGATGGCAAGAAATCCAACACTCACCTTGGAGCTCTGCTTCAGGTGGGCTACCGATCCCATCCTTCCACAGGATGGCAGTGTCATACACAAAAGTCAGCCGGAGCTCTGACTGGAGGTCGAAATGCTGCCAGCCTCCCACACCCACTGGTGAGTGGAAAACATAAGAGACGTACAACGGGACTCTCAGCGTGACATAGGACTGTACTAGGTTGAGAACCTATAAAAAGAAAAAAATACTTATTTAGGTTAGTGGTCATGAAAGGTGGCATTGCACAGGCAATCTGAAACAAAGAGAAAACAGAACTTGAAATAAATATTGTGACTGAAACAAATTCTCCCATTTTGCAAATTACAGATGAAGTGCAAGCTACCACATTTCAATGGATTTCAGCTGAATTACAAAATCACAGAATTGTCTAGGTTGGAAAATACCTTGAAGATCATCCAGTCCAATCATCAACCCAGCACTGACAGTTCCCAACTACACCATATATCCCTCAGTGCTATGTCGACCCAACTCTTAAACCTCTCCAGGGATGGGGACTCCACCACCTCCCTGGGCAGCCCATTCCAATGCCTAACAACCCCTTCTGGAAATAAATGCTTCCTAATATCCAGGCTAAACCTTCCCTGGGTTTTGAGGCCATTACCTCTTGTCCTATCACTTACTACTTGGTTAAAGAGACTCAACCCCAGCTCTCTGCACCCTCCTTTCAGGGAGCTGTAGAGGGCGATGAGGTCTCCCCTCAGCCTCCTCTTCTCCAGACTAAAAAAACACAGTTCCCTCAGCCGCTCCTTGTATGACATTCCTTCAAGTTCCATTTTCGTATTTCAAACTGAATATGTGTTCTGATAAAACATACACCCCTCAATTTTGACACATCATTTTTGTTTAGGTTTTTTAAGTATATAAACAATATGGCTACAAATGAAGGCTTTAGGGTTTTTTCAAATATCCTTTTGCATTTGCTCTATCTTTTGCCTTAACCAACTCTTTTGCTTTCATTCTTACAGTACTATCCTCTAAGAAGCTCTTCTGGAAGACCCTGAATTTGCTCAGATGTCATTGCAAGACCGAGTCCTTGGATGTTACTTAATATCTCTGGAAATATTTCTTTTTTTCTGCATGGGTAGTAGCTAACATACTGCATGCAAACACACAGAACATACTGTTTATCACTGTCTGGAAGAAGTAAAAATAATATGCAAGTTGATACAGATTTAAAAATAGACCCTTTATGCATATATTGTACAAAACAATAGCACTATATTTAATTATTATCAGTCAGAGAATTACATATTCTTTCTATATGTTTTGATGAAAAAAGGCAAGAAGAACGGCATCAGTAAACTTCAGTAATCTATCAGCTCTTAAAATAGCTCTTACAAGATACACGGATCCAAACCTTTCTGAAGTGACTTTGCATTTATGTTTTGTTAGAAATACTTTTTCATTCACATCTCGTTGATTAGAAATGTGCACTCCAGATGCCTTTAGCACATTCTGGGTTTTCTTAGGAAAACATAGAAGAAAAGTCATTGAGATCATTTCCCAGTGGGACACTTTTTAAAGGCATAAATGGTGTTGAACTCTCATTTACTTCCAATAGAAATTCCATATGTAAATGTGTACATCTGAAGATTTCCCTGAAGTGATTACCTTACAAGCTTCTAGAGACTGTTTTGCACTATTAAAAATCCACAACATACAAAGAACTTTACAAGCTGTGTAAAAATCAAACTGTTTCTGGGTTCACCCAGTGGCATGTTAAGGAGCTGAATGTCCCTTACCTTACAGTTGCTTTACATTTCCAAATGACAGATAAAACTTTTAGTAATGCTATGAAACCACAGATATTCTACCTGCTCTGACTAAATAAATACTCTGAACTAATTAAGGAGTTCATTACGGCAAATGTTTGTGGTTGCCACAACTCCCTTTCAGACATGACACTCCTTGATCTACACACTGTTCTACCAAAACCCTTTCCACTTACATTGTTTCCATTGTTGCATAAAATGTGCTAGCATTTAGATAGTAGACAGTCTGAAAATACACACTATCATGCAGTAAAGCAGCCTGGTAGTTAATATGAGATGCTACTATTACAGATCATTTTGTATTTAATGCTTCTTTGTTGGTTTTAAATAAACACGATCGAGAACTATTTGGAACAAAAAAAGGGTTTTCTTCTCTATATCTATTGGATGACAAACAGAAGTTAGAAAGTTATTCTTTAGTCGTATTTAAGTTGCAAATTTATCTTTGGGATACCTGCATGGATATCTGAGCAATTATTTCAGACATGGATTTGCTAAATTTGCCCAAATAAAAACACAGAATTCTCACTTCTATCAAAAATACCCCATAGCTATGATGCAACTCTACAGTGCATTATGATTTGCCTTTGATTCAGGAGTAACCTTGAACATTTGTAATTTCCTGGAACAGTATCAAGAACTGAATACATTTGGTAGTATAACAAAAGTGTTACTATTGAAAATTCATCCCAGACAAACTGTGTTGGCTTTTCTCTGTGTGTTTTTGTTCTACATCTGCACGTGGTACAGTAAGAATTAGACTGAAGTCAAAGATCTGAAATCCAGTTTGCTTAAGAGGAAGAGACAAAGGTATGTGGAAGAAGATTTAATAGATGTCCACTATCCTCTTGAAAAGCAGCATACATAATGCCTAATGATAATGTAGCGGAGGACTGGAATATCACACAAGGAGAATTTAATGACCTTGAGGACTAGAATAATAGAAGTGAGATGAAATTTTATAGCATAAAGTATAAGGTAATAGAAACTAGTGACAGAGATTTCTGGTAGAAATGAAAGACATTGGTTAGAAACAATAGAGGGGAAAAATTTTTGGTATGTGAGTTGATCACACCATAACTATGACCTTCCTACCCTCTCCATGTGATATGATCCTAAGATAAACTGAGGAATGGGGTGGAAATTAGAAGCATGCATGCCATTATACAGAGCACTAGTGAGAGCTGATCTGGAAAAGCTTTGATCACCCAGGCTTGAAAAAGCCTAATTTGCATTGTAGACTGTAGAAAAAGAAATCAATGTAATCACAGGAATGGCAAAACTGATGCAAAGAGACAAAAATAGCCAGATTGTTTAGCCTAGTAAAACAAAGGCTGAGAGGGAATAAGAATGCTCTCTATACACATCAGGTGATGAACAGTGGAGAAGGGCCACTGATGATGAAAGAATTTCTAGCCCTCACTGTGGTGGTATTCAACAAGAATAGTGAGGCCATGAAATCCTATTAGTTTTTAGATTAAGTTTACTACTGTTGGAACTACATTACACAGAGTTAGGCCTGGACAGAGTGATCCACAAAACCCCTTCTATCTCAGTATCTTATGCTCCCTCAAGTGAAAAAAACCCTTCTTTCAAAGCTTTCCTTGATTTTCAAGTACAAGGTATCATTGGCTCTGAACATATGCTGTACATATAGCAATCCATTAAAGGGGTTTGTAAGCCACATTTTAGGGTTTTCTTGCCCCCATTCAATGGGAGCAGAGTGTTAGTGAGCTCATTTGTACTGGTGGAAATCTAGCAGTAGGATCCCTTCTGGGGCAAATCTGCCTGTAACACTGCTCCTTTGCCATACATTACCACTGCTCTGTGGGAAAATCTGAAAGCATGGTGTCAAATAATTGTCTCCATTTATAGGACTCTAGAATTAAGAAGGTTCTTTTCTTTTAGCAAAATCCTTAAGAGATGTCTGGGAAGCAGGGTTGCTTGTCCCAGCCTGGGAATTTATTCGTGTACTTAGGGATGTCTATGTGATTCTATTAATATAGCTGCTCTTATGTGTGGTTCATGGCATGCAGGGAGAGGAAGGAGTTCTTGCTAAACCAGCTGATTGAGTTTTTACACACACCCCCTCTTCTTCAGGCACTCATGGATTTGCAGGTGTGGAGGAAAATCTACAATACTGATAGCCGGAGTACTACTGAATAAATAGTTCTCTCTATCTTAACAGTAAATTAAAACTTACAAGGCCCTCTCCTTTCTTGCTGTAAAGGGAAGTGCCACGAGGGGAAAACTGCTTCTTCTTCAGTAGGCAGAAAAGAAAAATCTCAAGGCATGATACATGAAATACAGAGGATCTTTTTGATATAATAAAACTAAAATAAAGAGGAAATTAACTGCAGAGGAAAACTGTGTCAAAGTGAGCAGAGCCCCCCAACAAATGAGTTGATGGAATGTGTTACACAGATGGAGGAGTCTTACTTCTCTAGCCCTCTTAATAATGCTGTTTAGTCAAACATAAGAAAACATTCTTTCCATTGAGTTATCTTTATTTCCCAGCACTGCCTGCAAAACCTATTGAAAGCAGCCAGCTGTTCATATTTTATCTCAATGTGACACTGATGAAACCAAAACGGTAACTTAGAGCTGTGTAAGTGTAGGATCAGCTTAACTGCTGTGGAGAGACAGAACAGGTGCATTATCTGTCTATGCATCCTATGCACAGGAGATTTTAGCAGTTGTACTGACAAAATTATATTCATTAACATTAATTTTAAACAATAATAAGTGGGTGTGACTTTTAGCCTTTTGATACCAGGAGAGAGATATAAACTACAGCTACACTTCTACTGAACTGGGGAAATAGTGTGTAATACTCTGTGACAATGACAGGTCTGGAGAAGCTGAGAAAATAGAAGACTAGAATTGTTCCAAGCAGGGAAGAGATTCTTACAGTTAATATCTGAAAAAATGTAGATTACACATCATTAAAATAGCACATCTCAAAATTCTTGTGTGTGAGGGAAGAATACCATTTGTACTGGACATTGGTATAAGAAGTAGAGTATAATACATTTTCTTTTCAAGATCTATCACAGAGCATAAGGTCTTTTTTTGACAATTTTGACAATTCCCATTTAAGACTTAGGAAATATTAATGAGAGTTTCTATAGGTGTTCTTCTTTTGTTGCCCTTTCTGATGTAAACTGTCAACTTTCATTATCTGAAAAAATATAATTAGTTTGAGAATCTGTTATGTAACAAGTTTTATTTAAAACAAAAAATGTTTTCAGTTAAGGCTTTGGGGCACAGACTCTGTTCTACATTTTTGTTTTATTTATCTGGCTTGCATTTCCAGAGGGCAGAACTTGGCAGTGTGTGTGCATGCACTGTTAGCACTGATAAAATCAGAATTAGAAGTTAGAAATAGCACAAGTTCATGTTTTATATTGTATATCCTAATGAAACAAACTTTTAATTAAAATTGTATTTTTGTCCTGCACATTACCCTAAGCCTCATTTTCTATTGCATTTACTTGCTGTGTCTGTGAATTTCAGTCACACAAGTTCAACAATGTTATCAGTTAACTGTTTACACAATACCAATATGGTAAAGCTAAGATTTGGCCTCAAGAAGGCATGCAGCCAGGTAGGTCACAGGTGAAATGCAAAGCACGTTTGTTTAAAGAAGTTTGAATGGAGAGGAGAATGCAATACAGCCTTGAAATGCTAGCTCCTTGAAAGATTTAACCCCTGACTTTGTTACACAGCTGGTGCATTAACTTTACAGTACAGTTTTTTCTTCATAGAGCTTACTAAATACATGTGTTTGCAGGTGGGGAAAAAAAAAAAAAAAGGTTTGACTGTTAGTGAGCTTTCATGTCAAGGGAACAGAAGTTGTGGGGTTTTCTTAAACTTGACTGTGGCAGCTGAAATGAACGTAGAAAACTGAAAATAGACATTTCTGCCTATTTGCATTTTACAATATCTAGTGAGATTTCCAGAAAAGCTGACTTTTCCCCTTAAAGTATGATTTTGGTAAAACCTGAACTAGTAAAACTGGAAATATACTGTTCCTGTGTAATAAAAAACCTCTGCAAGCTGCCTCATATAAGCTGTGGCAATACATTAGTGATTTTTAAATCTGTTTTCACATGGGATTTTCAAACACTCAGTGCCATAACATGTGTACCATAAATGTGAACTGAACATATTTTCAGGTTTAGCCAGAAATACTGTTTGTGTTAGAGAACAAAAAAAACTGCTCAGCTGTACTCAAGTACAGTAGCTTCAAGGTATCAAGCTATGTGTTCAAGTATTTCAATATATGTTCTACACCTTCTTTTTTCTGTCAAAGACTTGCTTAACTAGTTGTCGTTAAGATTTATTTGAATGGTAATTTCCCTGCTTCTTTATGCCAAGTCTGGCAGTGGACTGGAACTAGGGAAAGCAACATCCACACATAAATACTTGGCCAGAACCACACAGAAGCCTTCAGATGCCAAACTGTTTGGCTACAGCAAACAGTTATAACAGTAGGAAATGAGATCAAATGATACTTCACACTCTAACAAAGAAGTCTAGGCCAACTCTTCAAAATATGCTTTTACTAGAGGCTAGTCACTTGCTTGGTTTTCACTGTTTCATTTTTAGATTTCCTTTCATGAATATATGTCATTGTTCTAGCACCTGGGTCTTGAGAATGTGAGATGTCCATAGTACTTGACTCTTACAATGTCCCCATGAAGTAAAGTCCAAACTTTATTAATTACCTAATAAAGGAAAACAACCCTCAAGTAGGTGAGCTCCACATTTTTAATGCCTATACATATCCAAAGAAAGACACTGAATTTTAGGCTGTGACTGCAGGTTATCCAAAAGAAAACTGTTGCTGGTAATCATCAAAGCTGACCCTAAATTTAACCAGAACAGAACTACAATCCAAATGAATCAGTTCTATTTAAAGAGGAGTAGGTCTTCATTTTAAAATATAAGTTCCTTAAGCTGCACATCTAAATCCACAGATACATAAATGCCTGATTTTTCAGACGTGGTGAATATAGGCAGACCCCAGGAACAAAGTGTCAAGCTGTATACTGAAGCAAGTGCTGCATCTAACTCACACAGGGTTTGGTCATGCACAGAGTAATTGAAAAAGAGAAAGGGTCACAAGCAAAAGGCCTCAAAGAAAAAAGAAGAAAACTAAGACCTTCTCTGTATGTATTATGACAGTTCATAAGTTCATGGGAACTGGCTAAGACAGCTGCAGCCTGAAGCAAACACCAGGACCACTGCCAGAAGAACTACACCAGCTGCAGGTCTCCCACCTCACTTCTTGCTGACTGAAGCTCTTCTTTCCCTACCATAGGAAGAGTTCCCATAAAGTCAAGGCCCACATCATGCAAGATATTGTCAGTCGATTCTGTGAAATCTGTCTGAAATCAACAGTGCTACCTTTGTTTGACCATACAGGTACTGGAGAGCTAGAATCAAGAAACAAAATTTTGAGCTTAAAGATCTAGCCAAAGTATCTGGTAAATTCAAGCTGTTAAACTTGCCATGATAGCAGGATGTGGTAAGAGTGTTTCTGTTATTTATGTTTTGTATGTATAATAGAACTCAAGCGTCCTTCATGTGCTAAAAATACATGGTTAAAACAATAGCTGCCAGCCTTCCTCTCACAGAGGAGGATTATTAATTGTTCATTGAAGGAGAAAAAAATAACAATGGTGACAACCACAGAGATAGGGCCCTGACTGCCTCCCCTCTCAGCTGGATGGGGTCATGTGAAGATAAAGACCAAACTTGGAGAAGAATTAAATGGAGGTGGGGGAAACAGGGAGGGCAGTGAAGCGCATACTGGCTGTGAGGCAATGCTTCACTGCTAGAAGTAATTCAGCTTGATATTTCACTTAACACACCGTAACCTTTCAGCCATAACCTACGAGGCACTAAAGAATGACTTCAGCTGCAGTTTCATGGCTCTCATAGCTCATGTTCATCCCTCTCTGCTTTTAAATGAGGGGTCTTACCTAAAGTTCATAACGCTTCTAGAGCTTAAAGCAAGTACATCTTTCTTCCTTGGCCACATTACCATTTATGTATGTCCTCCAGAACTGAATATACAGCTTATTTTCACTTACTAAAATATTGGAATGGTGCTTATTTTCTCCTCTGTATATATGCATATAGACATATGTAGGTTTTATTTAGAAACACATTTGTCTAAAAGAGATATTCAGCCTTTTCTTTAAAGGACACAAGTATTTGAAATGGAAAGCATTCATGCTAGGTCTTCCTTTTCACTCTGGGAGAAGTAGCTTGCATAGGTCACAGGATTGGAACTACAGCTGCTTGGCAAGTGTGTGTGCTTATGTGCTTATGATTGTGTTGGGTGGGAAATTAGAATATATAGTTGCACGTTGCATGGGCATAAGGAGATAGAGGCATGGCGAGTTGAAGAAATGAAATAATTCTAAGAACAATGAAGACTGCTGTCATTTTTATCTTGTGTAAGGTTTACATCCCACACTTGCATGCCCTCCCCTTCCCTCTGACAGGTTCATAGTTCCAGTGGAATGTACCTGTAGGAGCATCTGCTTGTAGTGGAGGGCAATTCCAAGCAGATACACCAACAGTGACCTTCCACCATCAAGGCAGACACTTTGAACTGGTCTCTGTAAGAGACAAGGAACCACAACTGACAACAGAACACGAGATGACACATCCATCAAGGACTTTGTATCTAAGAAGGGCAGAAGCTCCATTTTGTGCTGGTCTTATACAGTATATAATCTCTGGTTAAAAGGGGCAGAATGCTAGGAATTTAACCAAAGGCTTAAGAGAGTCTGGTGTAATTTCTTGTCCATCAAACTGACCATATGATAACCTGTGGACACCCACAGAATGTAAGTATAGTAATGTAAGTATTTAGGAATGTAAATATTTAAAAAAAAAAAAAAGAAAGAGAAAAATCAGCTTATCTGATTAGGTATTTATAAGTCCATTGGCACCTATGCTTCTAGTAGTAAAATAGGTTTGTTGTTGCACAGGCCCATAGGTATCTTTGGGCAACGACACATTTTTCTCATCTGTTAAGGCCTCATGCCATTTGGGACTCACAAAGTAAGAATTTGTGCATGTAAGTCTACAGAGGTCTGATAAGCAGATGGGTCCCTGGCAAAATTAACACCTGTTAAAAAGCAGAGAAATGATGGTCATTTCACACAGTGACCTCATCTTTTCCTCAGGGGAGGCTAGTGAGCCAGAAAAGTGAGTTAGCTTTACCACACAGCTGTCATGCTGTGGATGGACTTCTCTGAAATGAGGTACTGCATTTCCAGTCTTTCTTCCAGCCTATAGGATCAAAGAGACTTTTCTGTGTCATAAAGGATTGATATAGTTACAGCTATATCTTCATAGCTACAGCTTTTGAACCCCAGAGCTTGAGTGGGATCAGATAGGCTTATGTAGTAGTTATAGAAGGAAGACCTAGGGATTAACTTCACTGTCACTGCACCAGAAAAAAAATCCTGCATACTTTTGCTTCCACATTACTATGGATTTCTAGAAATAATTTTCCAAAGGACACATGAAGATTTCTCAAATCTCTTTGTTTTAACTCCTCAATCACTTTCACAGCTCTCTTCTTCAGCCATTCCATACTGGCAGCTTCTCTTTGCTTCTGACCAAGGAATTTTCTGCTGGATAATGAGAGACCACTGTGCTGTCTGCACTGTTGGGTCTTGTTACCCAGTAAACAAGTCAAGCAGCTGGTAGGACACTGCAGACCACTGTTATCAGCAAGAAGGCTCTTCACAATTTTTAAAAAACTTTTTTTTAAGATGCACCATGACTAATACTAAATAGCCCAAGACTATCAATATGCTAAAGGCAATCCTTTAGAAGGCTTTCTTTGTAAGAAAATACTAAGGTGGCGTACTATGCAATAAAAGTGGGATTGGTTTGTCCTAAAATACTTTAGAACTGTATTGGGACAGAACCATAGCAAATTTCATTCAAACTAAATTATTCCCTTAGTTTCAGTCAGACAAGGATTTCACAGATAGCCTCTTAGTATTTAATGGATATTGATAGCTTTAAGATATAAACTGGACTTAGGGGAAGTTATTTCTTGTTAAGAAAGAAAAGAACGCTTTTCAAATAAATCAGTTCTAAACCCACTCATTTCTACTTGCATAGATGCATTATAAGGGAAATCTTTCATTTTAAGAACACAGTACAAAATCAAGTTACAGTTTCCTACCTGTCCATCTGTCCCAATGGTGCCTCCACAATCTGTGAGGAGCTCGGACATGTCATAATAGCTAACAAACTCCCATAAACAGGCTTCCAGATTCAGATTGCGGTAGAAGCGTAAGGTATTGAAGCCTCTAATTATTGGGCTGTATTGATAGGGAATGGTCTCTCCAATCACATCTGAATTTTTGGTAGCATCAGTTAAGAAACCATGGTGGGTCTTCACTTCTGTGTAATCCAAGAGGTTGGAGCATTTATGGTTTCCAACTCTAGTTCCATCAGGGCTAAGTGTCAGCTCAAAGTTGGAGAGCTCTCTTGTAGAAATAACAGGCAGCATGCCTAAAAAACATGGATTTATAGCACTTTAACTAAAGTGATACTGCACCTGTACATTTCAGTTGCATGTGTCAGCCAGTGTCAAGTGCAATACTTTCTTACAGAGGCCCTCAGAGGCATATGCTTTAATTCCTCCCACCCTCCACCCTCTTAAGGACATACAGAGCTTCATGGAAGATACCTGATCAGTGTTTGGTTGGTTTTGGCACTGGATTGGGGTGAGGACCTATATATGTCTTTTGGCACTGGATTGGGGTGAGGACCTATATATGTCATTGTAGTACTCTGTGAGCCTCCTGTTCCATTAGTGACCAAAATGTAGTTAGAATAATTGTGTCAAAGGATCTCTAGAAATACTGTGCTCAAAGTAGAGCCAGTGGTCAGAGCTGCTTAATTTAACCAAAATTTGTCAAACGCTAAGCATGTTATACAGGGCTTCTGTATTTTGTTTTTGCAGTTAATGTACTTTAGAATTCAAAGAAAGTTGATATGCTAAGTGTGTATTACAATGTTATCCACAGTAAATATGGGGTTTTTTTTTACTGCGAAATGCTAAAGAAAATATTTCTAAATCTCTAACATATTTTTCAATCAGTATTTTGTGTGATTTTTTTTCAAAGCACATAGTAATTAAATTACTTTATATTTTTTAACAAATAAATTCTTTGGTATATCTCTACACACGTCAAAGAAGTTTTACAAAGTGTAAGTCTAGCCCAATTTATGTAAACTATACAATTAATCTGAAAACTTAATCTTCACATGAAAGACTACGTATCAATACAGCATTTTATGCATCTTGTTGCACACTGCACTTGTACATTCATCACATTTTTCTCTGGTCATACGTGTTAAAAGATTTTATTATTATTTTGGCTACAACGGGACCGATAAAATAGCTCAGATAACACCTTGTATGCGTTCTCTCAACTCCACAGCTAATTTTATCATACCATCAATATGTGGCATTGTGACTGTCAGTTTGATGAGATTGGCATAATCAGGATCTTCTGGGCCAGTATAGCGCAATTTGGCAGAGAATGGTTCTGCTCCAACTACTCCTGACATACGAGGTTGACAAAGACCTAATGGGAAAAACAGAAAGAAACTTTATCTATACTTTGCACTATTTAGATGCACTTTTTTTCCACTGTACAAGTTTCCAAAACAACAACTTTCTTGAATGACAGGTAAACACTTTGAGCAGCATTTACCAGAGGTTTGAACAGGAATTTATGAAAAAGAGGATTCAAACAGAAATCACTACTTGATCAACTGGACCACATTTTCAAAACCATCTGATAATACTGCACCTGTATATTTCGGTTGCATGCATCGGCCAGCCTTGCGAAGTCAGTGTCAAGTGTCATACTTTCTTACAGAGGTCCTCAGAGGTATATGCTTTGATTCATCCCATCCTCTACACTCTTAAGCACATACAGAGCTTTACAGAAGATATCTGATCAGTGTTCAGTTGGTTTTGGCATTGGATTGGGGTGTGAATCTATATATGTCTTCATAGCACTCTATGACACCCCCTGTTCCATTATGTGATCAAAATGGAGTTAGAATAATTGTGTCAAAGGGTCTCTAGAAATGATGTGGTCAAAGCAGAGCCAGCTTCAAAGTTGTATCAGGTTGCTCATTGGAATTTTTAAATTTCTCCAAGAAAGGAGAATCTACAATTTATTTTGGCAATTCTTTCCAGGGTTAGTTCAATCTGTTCTAGTATTAGGCCTGGTTTGTAGGACTAGAAGATTGGTTTTGTAATCATATGATCTGAGATACATGCAACTTCTAGTTGCACAGTTCAGTGCAGAAGTGTCTGCATTCTGGCCACAAGAATCATAGCACATTGTTATGTGAAGGCCAAAGGATCACAAGGTACTCTAAGAATGTCCTGGGTTTGGCTGGGATAGCGCTAATTTTTCTTAGTAGATAGAATAGTGCTATGTTTTGGATTCAGTATGGGATTTGGTATGAGAAGAATGTTTAAAGTATACTGATGTTTTTAGCTGTTGCTAAGAAATCAAGGACTTTTCAAATCTCCATGTCCTGCCATTATGTAGGCTCACAAGAAGCTGGGAGGGAGCATGTCCAGAGCAACAGACCCAAATTGGCCAATGGAATATTCTGTATCATACAATGTCATGCTCAGTATACAGAAGAGGGTTGGCTGGGAAGCTAGCTAGCTCTCTTCCAGGATTGAGGTTTTGGGATTTCCCCTCCTCTGGGATCACTAGCTGGGAATGGGCTGGGCATCAGTCAGTGGGTGGTGAGCAATTGCATTGGGCATTACTCATCTGGATATGAAGTGTCCATTGAGGCCTGAATGATGAACGAAGCTTTTCTTCTGGCTAGTCATTCATATTAGCACTCCCATGTGGGTTCTCCGATGTCTAACACGAGCTAGGATTGTACTGCAACATTACCACAGTTGAATTCAAATGCCAACAGAAACCAGGTTTCACTAATTGCAGTGCACATTATATATTGTTCTCCTGAACATACAACTTTCCTGTGTGGATAACGATTTAAAGATGTGGAGACCTAGCAAAGGTGAAAACTATTTTCTATATACAATTCTCTGCCGTGTTAAGAAGAGAGTTTTTGCACCACCTCTATGAACAACAGCAGAAAAGTTGAGACCGCAATGTTAAAACACCGGATCATGTAATCAGATTTTGTTAGGATGGAATTCGAGATCCAGAAGAGTTCTAGAGGTTTTGCAATAGGTGATGATGTCTTACCTTCTGATGTGCTTATAGTTACAATAGGGCTCATAAGCTCAAGACCCTCATTCCCATCTGAGTTCACAGCACGAGCTGCACACTGGACACGAGAACCAGCTTGAAAGTAAATGGAATCAAGCGTAATCATCTTGGAGGAAGTGAAGAAGGTATCAAAGTCAACCTCTTTCATGGGGCTAGTCACACCATCAGGACCAGTGGGTGCACTTACAAGCCACCGGTATTGTGTCAGAGTATTATTGATGTTCTCACTGGCACATATAGAGCCAGTCTTGTCAAAGTCTTCATATTTAGGATTACAAGCCTGCAGAACAAGGCAGATGTGTCAACAATTTATCTGCTTCATGGCAAAGGAACTTTATCAAGAGTCAAAAAACTCAACAAGATGGAACTGTCAACCCCAGTAAATTTCTTAAGAAATAACCCTTTTTTGACAGCAACACTTTTAGTACTGTTATGGTAGATTAAAAGGCAAGTTTAATTATGTTTATTGAAATAAAAATATTATTTTAAATTATGGTTTATGGGCACAAACTACACTCCCACATGCTACTTTAACTTGAATTTCACTCTTTGATATAATTCTGCAAATACACTTTGCACTTCAAGATTTCTTAAGGTTTTTTTATTTAGGAGAACCATTCAACATATGATACATTCCTGTGCATAAGGAATTGTGTGAGAAACAAACTAAACATGCAGATGGACCAAAACCTTCTTCAATGCATAAGAATATTCATGCAAACATTTCAGTTGCAAAATTACAATGAAAGAAGCCTGTAGTACTTCAACAAACAATACTAATTTTTCAGTCTGTGGCACTCATTGAAAACAGTGGCTTATCTGTTATCTCCAGTGATTTTAACTCTGCAAATTAAGGCAACATAATGCAGGAAATAGTAAGGTCATGAAATCACAGACGTATTGTGAGTATCAAATAGTTCTTAGTGATGAACAAGTGAAACATCTTTCTATGCTCTTTGTTCTTCTGAAAATTGCTATGTTATCCACTCAGACTAGCTCTTAGGATAGTTCTAGCTTGAACTCATGCGTGACTCACAACAAGATGATTGATACTGAGCACCTAAAATTCACTGAACAAAATCCATATATTGCTTTTGTTCCATCTTTCCACAGATACTCACTGTGATGCAGATGACAGGATATCCAGCTATAGGACTGGTTTTGTCTTTGGCTCTAGAAGTATCATCATATATCAAAAGGGATGCAACTTGAGGGAGAGAGGGAAAAGTAACATCTGCCATGCTGTTCATTTCTTCAATGTAAACAATGGCCTTGGCTGCCTGACAATGAAAAGGCAGAAACAGTTCTCTGAATGTTTAAATAAACAAGGGGATTCAAGCTAGATCTTGGCCAGAATATGTCTAGCCTCTGAAACATTGTCCCTAAATAAGTTCAATATCTCAACTGGATGAGCTATTGAGAAAGGGTTGAGGCACTAGAACGTATTGCAGACTACAAAAGCAAGAGCTAAAATGATTTTTTTTTCTTTTCAGAACACTGAAGATACCATACCCTTTAACCCTGTGTCCCAGCTTTCCTGAATCACTTCAGTAGTCTGGTAGAACGCTAATGTGCGCTCTATGCTTTAATGTCTGGTGGAAATGGGGTGTTTGTCATCAGGAAAGGCTGTGTCTGTGCTGTCTGGCTACCTGGAGTCACACTATATATGGTGTGATACTGATGAGGTGGTCAAAGAGCTTGAAGGACATTTTATGCAGAATCAGAGTAATATACTGATAAAAAGTATGTATGATATAATGCTAAATAGCAAGAATGTGTGGCTGTTTCATTTCACACAGCAAGAACAATATTAACATGGTTTTGACAGCAGAAGTTATGGCATAGAGGTTACATTGCATTGCCAGAGAGTTTTCCAAGATGATACCAGCTTTTAGGACTGATTCTATGAGGAGAATATGTCTGGAGCGGCTATCTTAAAGACTTTGTCTCTTCTTGTCTCTATGACCCCATGAACTTTACTGCATTGGTAACAAACTGGTTTGGGTGGGTGCTACTGTGCCAGCTGGGATGATCCTTTTTGTCTTTTAAGATAAAGCCAAGATGGTGTGTATAAACCTTAAAAGAAGAGTAAAGCTATGAGCTAGAGAGCAAGAAGGTCTGTTTACCAGATTTTGTGGTTGAGGACTTTGCATGGTTTTGTTACCTGTATTTCTGCAACCATGTTCTCATCAGGCTTCAGGTGAACAGTGAAGGCTTCTCTCATCTCCCTTACTCCATCAAAGAGAACTTCAATCTCTACAAAGTGCTGTTTTTCACCCTCCTTAAACTCAATTTCTAAAAACATAATGAGACACTTAAACATAAATTTGTTGTTCATAACAAGCTGTAATTCTAGGCCCAGCTATGAGAGACGGCAGATAGTACTCACTTTTCAAATTACAGTTCATACATTTAGTTTAACCTATTTGCTGCTACAAATAATGAATTGCAGTGGACACGTGAAAATCACTGAAAATTAGGCATTATCATCATCAAAGGAGCTGTGCTAAGTCCAAGATTTAGTCTAACAGTATTTGGAAAATGATCTGGGACTAATTATTAGATATATTAAAGATTGTAACATGTGTGAAATAAAAAGTATTGTCTGGTCTTACTCAAACAATGGTGTATACCAAAAATAAGGCACAAAGCTAGAGTTACAAAGAATACTGTATTTTGAAAAGCATTGTCTCTGAAAAAACTTCAAGGTCAAGGCAGATAAAAAGTTCAGTCTCAGCTGACTGTATTGGGTTTGTGTGGCAAGGTTTTGGTGGAGGGGCTGCAGGGGTGGCTTCCATGAGAAGATGCCAGAAGATTCCCCTGTGTCTGGTAGAGCCAATGCCAGGTGGATCCAAGATGGACCCAACACTGGCCAAGGCCAAGCCCATCAGCAACAGTGGTAGCACCTCTGTGATAACATGTTATAAGGGGAAAAATCTTCTGTGCAATTACAGCTGGAAGAGAGGAGTGAGAAAACATGAGAGAAACAACTCTGCAGACACCAAGGTCAGTGAAGAAGGGGGAGGAGGTGCTTCGAACACCAGAGCAGTTTCCCCTTCAGCCCATTGTGAAGCAGGTTTAGAAGAAAGAAATTTCATAGTGCTGCAAACTCTAATAGTCATTCACTAAACTATGTGGGTGGGCTATTAATGGAAAGAAGTTTATCAGCTAAGAAATTTCTCATTCTGTTTCACAACTTCTCTCCTTATTCACTAGTTGTGAGGAGCAGCTGGCAGTGAATTGCAGAGATACAGAAAGGAAGCTTAATTTTTATGCAAGTACAAAAATAAACAGAAATAGATATTAATTCCTACATAGAGCAAAAGTCCTTAGTTTAATGAATTGTTTGAGAAACAATTACACAGTCATATCCTATGGTAGATGCTTCTGAAGAGTAATTTACACTTTGCAAATGTTACTAAGGTGGCACTCACAGTTCTTCCACAGTTACTTGAGCTACAGATGCTTTCAAAGGAGTCACAATTTTTTGTAAATATATTCACTGATATCTAGTATTCCAAGAGCAATTTGGCTGTTGCATACCACATGGGATCATGTCCATACTGAATTTGAATAGCAAACAGTATTAATGGATGTGGTTGTAAATTATTCTATTAATAAAGTTATTTCATTTTTCAAACATTGTGTTACAGTCATGAATAAAAACAAATAGGAGGATGTGATAATCATCTGAATGATCCTACCTTCTGATATAGGGTGATAGTCTTCTCCAGAAGTAGCAGATCCATCCTTTGTATGAACTCTCACAACAGAAACCTTGGAAGTGTCTCCCAGACGAAGCACTGGTATTTTTACAACTGCTACTTGTCTTGTGTCCTTTGGTTCACTCACACTAAATTTGGTCTCACCAAACTTAATAATAGCCTCTGTAATTAGAAGAAAAATGTTTTTAGAGCACACAAATGGGCTTCCAAAAGCCAATAACAACAAAATAATATCTTACTGTCTGCATCATCCCGAATCTTTATCAGCGTCTCATTTTGTTCGCCAAGAGAGGCACCAAAGGAAGAATCACTTCTTGGAGTGCCAAGAACCAGACGTAATTCTTCCTCTTCTTCATGGAAGGTATCATCCATAAGCACCACTGTGCATGGCTTCTCAGTTTCACCTGTAATCATTCTGAAGGTAATATCATGCACAGCTTAGGTGTTCTTTACTCTATTACAGCACTTCTATCCAAGCTCAAGGAACCACAGGCTGCTTCTGCACCTTGACACTATATAAGTTAATGAGTAATGATAATAGTGAAGGCAAAATTAGTAACCATTACTCTTCTATAGAAACACATTAAGGTGGAATCCTCCATTTTGGGACTTCTCTAAGACAAGTTTCTATTTGGCATATCCACTTCACATGTATTGTTCCTTTTGTTTTACCTTAGAATAAAAAACTCTTTCTCCCACAGTGTGCATTTTAGAAAATAAATACTTGCACAAGGAAGAAGAGTAATAGAAACTTTCACTAATACTAATGGTAATTTTGTCCTGGAGTTTTTTATTTCAACTGTCTTTTGATTGGACATTCTCTAGCTGTGTGAACCTTCACTTATATTATTCCATTTGATTTTAATGTCTTTTAAACTCCCACTGATTCCAGGTGATAGTGAATATTGCCTTAAATATGCTTTGAAGTTGCAAAATGCTCAGTTTGAGCACTCACAAATCAATGTGTCCAGACTTACTACATGTTCAGAGGCTCTGGGAAAAAGGCCTTGCTTTAAGCAGCAAGTTATAAGTGGTGTGCAATAGTGTCTGGGTCCCAGTGTCAGTTTTATCAGGAGAATGACTCCTACATCCCTGACAAAAGGAACAACAGAGGATATGAGAGAGATTAAGTCAATTTACAGTATTTTGTCATCATTATACATGCATACATGATCAAGACTCTTCAAGATGAAAAGCCAGACCAGGATGTTGACTGTGTTAAATTTCTGAGGTTGGTTTTTTCCCCCCTATAGAAAATAAAGTATCCATTAGGAGGAGAAAACAAAACAAAAAACAAAACTCATCCTGTTCATTGTTACACAGGAACTGTGAAAACTCTACTGAAACTGCTGCATACTAAACATGCCTAAGAAGCTTATGGAAACAAGATATGATCTTAAAAGGCCTCTTTCCTACTTGTCTTCACAGAGAAATGGTAGAGCAACACTCAGAAAAAGAGGAAAGTCACTTCCTAAAGGGCACAGATCCAGTTTGACTCACCTTCCCAGTTGCACAGAAGTAATGGCAAAGGTATAGACTACGTGACAGCACTAAAATCTGAGGTCAGATGTACATAAAGAAATATGAATGGTGTCATTTCTGTGATAAGGGCATATCAAGGATTTCATGTTGATGACAGAACTTCTTGAGGGCTTATAAAAATTATTATGTGTGTGTAAACTTAAGAGAGTAAAAGACTAAACTGTCTTCTGCACAAATAGAAAGAATCAGGCAATATTATTACACGGTAGTAACATCTGATTTATTTGTATTTCATCTCTGATGGAAAATATTAAGTACCTGATATTGGTGAACTGTCTTAGGAAAGCCTTGGTGGGAAAAAAAAAATCATACAGAAATTAGAGGGCTATATCCCTACTGAAAGATCTATTACTCATTTCAGTCAAGTCAAAACTATCTATCAGATATCTGCTTAACAAAGAGCAGAGCTTCTGAATAGACAGAGCAGAGCTTCTGGGACAGACAAGGAAGGAGAGGCGGTGGGTTGGCACTGTATGTTAGGGACAGTTACGATTGCTTTGAGTACAAGTGTAGTGAAGACAGGGTGCAGTGTCTTTGTGTTAGAATCAGGGGGAAGGCCAACAGGGCAGATGTAGTGGGAGTCTACTATAGGCCACCCAACCAGAACAGAGAAGTGGATGAAATATTCTATAGGCATTTAGGTGAAATCTCATGATCGCTTACCCTTGTTCTTGTGGGAGACTATAACTTCCCAGACATCTGCTGGAAAACAACACAGCAGAGAGGGACCAGTCCCAGAGATTCCTGGAATGTGTGGCAGATAACTTCCTGACACAGCTGGTGAGAGAACCGACCAGAGAAGGTGCCCTGCTGGACCTGCTTCTTGTGAATAGAGAAGGACTGGTGGATGATGTGGTGGTTGGAGGGCAACTAGGGCACAGAGACCATGAAATAACAGAGTTCTCTATTCTTAGAGAGGCCAGGAGAGGGGGAAGCAGAACTGACATCCTGGACTTCCAAAGGGCTGACTTTATCTTATTTGGGCATCTTGACAGGATCCCTTGGGAGACAATCTTGAAGGGTATAGGGGCCCAGGAAGGCTGGGCGCTCTTTAAGAAGGAAGTGTTAATGGCTCAGGAGCAGGCTGTCCCCAGGTGCTGTAAGAGAAGCTGGAAACAGAGACCACCCTGGCTAAACAGGGAGCTTTGGCTGCAACTCAAGGAGAAAAGGAAAGTTTACAGCTTTTGGAAGAAGGGGCTAGCCACTCACAATGATTAGAAAGATGCTGTGAGGCTATGCAGGGCAGAAATCAGGAGGTCTAAAGCCCAGCTGGAAATTAATCTGGCTTCAACCATCAAGGACAACAAAAAATGTTTCTATAAGTATGTGAGCAGCAAAGAAAAGACCAGAGAGAGCCTCCATCCCCTGCTAGATGCAGAAGGAAACATGGTAACTAGTGATGAGGAAAAGGCTGAGGTCCTTAATGCCTTTTTGGCTCAGTCTTTAATATCAAGACTAGTTGTATTGAGGGAATTCAGCCTTCTCAGCCAGAAGACAGAGACTGGGAGAACGACCCCTTGCATTCCAGGAGGAGACAGTCAGTGACCTGCTGCATCACACAGACACACACAAGTCTATGGGACCGGATGGATACACCCGAGGGTGCTGAAGGAGCTGGCTGGGGTGCTCGCCAAGCTGCTTTCCATCATTCACCAGCAGTCCTGGCTGACCAGGGAGGTCCCGACAGATTGGAAATTGGCCAATGTGACACCCATATATAAGAAGGGTTGGAAGGATGATCCGGGAAATTACAGGACTGTCAGCTTGATGTTGGTGCCTGGGAAGCTGATGGAGCAGCTCATCCTGAGTACCATCACACAACACATGAGGGACAACCAGATGCTCAGGCCCAGTCAGCATGGGTTTATGACAGGCAGGTCCTGCCTGACAAACCTGATCTCCTTCTACAACAGGGCGACCTGCTTATTGGATGAGGGAAAGGCTGTGGATGTTGTTTACCTTGACTCTAGTAAGGTCTTTGACACCGTTTCCCACAGCATTCTCCTCGCAAAACTGATTGCTTACGGCTTGGATGGGCACACACTTCAATGGGTGAAAAACTGTCTGGATGGCCGGGCCCAAAGAGTTGTGGCAAACAGAGTTCAATCCCGCTGGCGGCTGGTCATGAGTGGTGTCCCCCAGGGCTCGGTTTTGGGGCCGCTCCTGTTTAACATCTTTATTGATGATCCATACGAGGGGATAGAGTGCACCCTCAGTCAGTTTGCAGATGACCCCAAGTTGGGTGGGAGTGTTGATCTGCTCGAGGGTAGGGAGGCTCTGCAGAGAGACCTGGACAGGCTGGAGCCATGGGCTGAGGACAACCGGAGGAGTTTCCATAAGGTCAAATGCTGAGGGCTGCCCTTGGGCCACAACAACCCCCAGCAGCGCTACAGGCTTGGGGAGGAGTGGCTGGAGAGCTGCCAGCCAGAGAGGGTCCTGGGGGGGTTGATTGACAGCCTGCTGAACAGGAGCCAGCAGTGTGCCCAGGTGGCCAAGGCCAATGGAATCCTGGCTTGTGTCAGCACTAGCGTGGCCAGCAGGGACAGGGAAAGGATCTTACCCCTGTCCTCGGCACTGGTGAGGCCGCCCCTCGATTCCTGTGTTCAGTTTTGGGCCCCTCACTACAAAAAGGACATTGAATGACTCGAGCGTGTCCAGAGAAGGGCAACGGAGCTGGTGCAGGGTCTGGAGCACAGGTCATACGAGGAGTGGCTGAGGGAACTGGGGTTGTTTAGTCTGGAGAAGAGGAGGCTGAGGGGAGACCTCATCGCCCTCTACAGCTCCCTGAAAGGAGGGTGCAGAGATGGGGATAAGCCTCTTTAACAAATTAACAAGTGATAGGACAAGAGGGAATGGCCTCAAGTTGCACCAGGAAAGGTTTAGACTGGATATGAGGAAGCATTTCTTTCCAGAAGGGGTTGTTGGGCGTTGGAATGGCCTGCTCAGGGCAGTGGTGGTGTCTCCATAACTGGAGGTGTTTAAGAGTCGGGTTGACATAGCGCTGAGGGATATGGTGTAGTTGGGAACTGTCAATGTTAGGTTAATGGTTGGACTGGATGATCTTCTTTTCCAACCTAGACGATTCCGTGATTCTGTGAAGTGTCCTTTCTGATAGCAGGTCTGTACTTCTATTATTGTGTTATGCTGAAACTGCTTTTGCTATCAAAAAGATTCTGGCACTGAGTCTGAACCTATATGAAGATATGTCCCTTTGGTTCCTACTGATTATTCATCTAGGTCAGAAGTGAAGTGAAAAGAGCAACATAATTTATGTGCACTCTCTCCATTGCGTATGGAAAAAGCTTGGTTTTCCAGAGTGGTCTTTTTTTGCCACTACTTTATGAGAAGACACAATTAAAACAAAACAAAACAAACAAACAAAATAAAGCAAAACAAAACATGGTAGACTAAAGGCTTCTAAAATAAGATCAAGAGCTTACCAGGAAGGAAAGTGATGATGGAACTGTCAGTATTAGGACGTTCTTCAAAGTCCATCATTACCTGAGCCGAACCTTGCCTCGTATAGCATCTCACAGTGGATGTGTATTGGATATCCCCACTCCTATATATCACTGCAGAAATCTGTCCATCATTTTCATTGCCTGAGTATACAGATTCTTTAAACTGCATCTTAGGCACTGGGAAAAAAAAAAACAAAACAAAACAACAAACCAACAAACATAAAAAGCATGTGTAAAGTATAATAGCAAAAGTTATCATATCTTCTCTCCACTATTTCAAATTTAGTTATGCTACATCAAACCAGATGTAAAACATAAGCAGCCAGACAGAAAATGACTTAACACATCATCTGTAGCTGAAATGTGTAGATTCACTGGCTTTGGTGGGATTCAAAAGGACAAGTGATATTTGTGTATTGTAGTCACCCATCTCCTGCATAAATGTGAAAAAGTAAAAAAAAGTTATTACTCACAATCAGATACTGAGTCATTAATGAAGATGGTGGCCTTGCTGGGTTCTCCAAGGGCAGCATTTATGGGCATCCTTAGCACAAGCTCAAACTTCTCAGTTCCTTCTAACACTGGCTGTCCAAGGTCATCCAGAATTACCACACGGAATGTCTGCATATTGACTCCAGGGGAAAAATCCAAATTACGACTGATGCCCACATAATCTACTCCAGCTACCAATGGAAAAAAATAATTAATAAATAGCATTACATGTAATGAAAAATAATAAAAAAAAAAGTAACTACGCAGTTAATTGTAGATACACCTTTTTTTTTTTTTTTTTTTTAATATAATGTTGAATTTTGCCAAATTCTGGCAGTCATGTAAAGCAAAAATATCTTTTGACCATTTAAGCTGGACTGTACAATAAAACAAGTCAATACTATGATACTTTATGTTTACTGATTCAAGTCACAAATTGGGGCTGATTCTGTTCTGTTGTAAACCAACAGTTATTCTACTAAAACTAATAAAGTTTGTTTTAAGTGAGAAATGAAAGCAAGCAAAAAGCTTTGAGAGATACTCTGGAGATGAAGCAAAGTCTTTGGAAAGAAATTTCATATTATTCTGTAACAAAGATGGAAGTTCTGAGGCTAATGTAAAAAGGGAAGGAGAAAATACCAGTGGGCTGACTGTAAGGAAGAACTGCTGTTCAAAGGTGTTGTGTAAAACAGAATGAATGAAACCCAAAAGAATCAAATTCTGCTCAGACCATGTCAGGTGAGGTCTGGCACCTTAATGTTAAAGACAGATTGATTTGGGTTTGGCTTGCTTTTATATTTTGTTTTGTTTTAAGCAAGGCAAGACAATCTGTAACAAACCAATGAGAAGAAAGCAAACAAAACAAGATACTAAAACACGACACTCTATCTCAGAACCAAAGCATTAAAGGCATCTAGGACTTGAGTCAACAACTGAGTTTTAATGTTCATTTTTAGGGATAATGAGCAGCAGAACTGTTGAAACAAACCTCTGGGAGAAACAGTTTCACTGAAATTGAAATAAGGTTTGGAATTCTGTGACTTTGACAAAATTAGCAAGATTAAAGGCCCATCAGATGGGCAGTTGCCTAGTGTCCCTGATGCTCTACCTCAGAGCTAAGCCACTAAACCAGGACTGGCAGCTCAGCACAGCAGATCTATTGCTTCACTGTGTAAGACCAAAACCAGGTTCTTGGCTTTACAGGCAGCCAGCCATGTCAGAGCTTTCAGGCTGTGATCAACAGACTAGAGAACACAAGAACTTTGCCATTCCCAGTTTTGAATTCCAGAGATCCTGGCACAATGAATTAAGATTCTCACTGTAAGGATTAAGGATTTTTTTTTTCCCCCAGAAATAAAATTACTTAAATATTCAGCATGAGATAAAGACATCAGATCATATAAAGCAAGTTCAGAAATGAAGTAATAATTTTCTTCACAGGCTTCATAATTTTCTTTTTAATGATAAATATTCTATTTATCTTATATATTATGTATGATAGGATATATATAGGATGTTTAGATATTCCTGAAATAACAGTAAAGTTTTACACAATTTTGCCTAACTGAAAATTAGCTGAAAGATAAACTCTGCTGTCCAATTACGCTCAGGATAAGCATCTATGTAAGATAATTTTTATGCCGTCTGTGCATGAATGTCTTAGTTTTAAACCCTGTGGTCTGTGGAAAAAAAAAAAAAAAAAGGAAGAGTACACTAACACTTGATTCTTCAGACAGAGGTTCTGTCAAAGCATCACTGAATCACACAGCTGTAGCAATCCTCTAGCTGAATGGGATAGTAGGTAATTTCTCATTGCCTACAGTAAAAGTGAGACGAGCAAACTCTGCACTGCCCAGAGTATGCTTTGAGGCAGTTATTGACTCCCTTTCTTGGGACAGTATTTTATATGAGGATTTGAGGGCATTTCTCTTAGTGCTGTACTTCACAGTTGCTCCTACTCCTGTTTCAAGGGAAATTCTGTAACTACTTAATTCGTTCTAAGAAGAAAGATCTGCTAAGAGACATACATTTTGTCTTATGTAGTTGAATCTATATCAAGACCAAACGTACTAGCCTTTGTTGTTAAGATGTATTATGACTCTAGAGCAAAACAGTAACTTACCCTCTGCAGTTCCTGGTTCAGATTTGCGAGACCTCACTGTTACAGAGGCAGCTTTAGACAGATCAGTTCCAGTCCTCCACACACGTACCTCAATATAGCCAGCACTCTCATCAACACAGTATTCATCATTTCCAAAGTAGAATGCTGGTTCTGGTGAAAGAGAAATAATGCCCATAAATGTTTCTTTACCTTATGTTGAAGGTAGCAAGAGAGCATAAAATCCACATTGGACAACGGAGAGCACTTCACTCTTCTCAGTAAGTGAAATAAAGCATTTTTTTTAATGTTTAGAATTTTTCTAGGTATTTTTGGCTTCTTTTCAAGTATTGGTTTGCCTGTTTTGGGATAGCTATTGTTATATCAGCACTGTTCTCTTTTTGTTGCCTCCTACATTTTCAACTTTTTGTGTCAGCAGGTATGAATCTGTGTGCAAAACCAAATGTGTTATCTCATTAAACTTATTTGAGCTGAGTCCTGTGCACAAGCCAGAAAATTCCTGGCATTTTTCACTTTGGTACAAACAGATAAAGGTGAATATAGATAATGAAACCTTAACCTGAATGTTCTCACAGATTCCTGTTGCTAAAAGCAGACTGGAACATGATCTATAACTGGAGCTGCTTTTGGAAATGTTTTCCAGCTAACCAAAGGGGCAAATACTTAATTTTAGTTCCCCCGCATGTAGCATTTAAAACAAAATCAATCTTATTTCATGTAAACTGGAATGTGAATAGTCTTTTATCTTAATATTTAAGTTCCACAGTTTATAAGAAAGAAGAACAAAAAGCAAAGGAGGTTAAGCGTTATCCCACTTAATAGACATATTGTTTATTCTCATTTTTTCCTCCCTTTTTCAGTTTTTCTAGCCACAGCAGTTTCACAAAATAGAAAGGCTTAAAAACATAGCCCAGCTTCATCCTGGATGTATACCAGTTCCCCATTTCTACCCCTTCCATTCCTGTTTCAAACATGTAAGAGTAAGCATGCACAGCCAGTGCCCAAGTTTTCCCACTGCACAGAAGAAATACCTACCTTCCCCAAAGGTTGGGATGTAATCTGAAGACCTACACAAATTCTCTTTGCATTTTATCACATCTTTTTTTTATGTTGCCTAGTAAGAATTTATTGTAGTCATGAGGTTACAATATCACAAATGTGCTTGAAAATACCATACAGCATATGGCCAACTTGAATTACATTAACAAAGATCATAGCAATTAATCAGTGGCAGTATGAATACTTCCCCATCATCAACCATAGAAAGAAATAAAAAATTTGAAGGAAATGACTGGAAAAGTTTATGGTTCTACAGAGCTATGCCTAGCATACAGAAAACATTCAACTTACCCAAAGGAGGAGAGATAATGCTTTTTAATTGTAAGTGGAAGTTGAGTCTATCATTCCATGATTCAGACAAGTTTTCTTAAGATTATGTGTATGTTGCAAAACCTATGACTTTTGTTACAATAGAACAAATGTTTTGGAATTGCAGAACTTGCTTTGGACTACAACTGAGCTCAATAAAGCCAAATATTGTGAGGACATTCTATTTTGAAGGTTTTGGAGAGGCTTGTAGGATAACCAGACAAAATATCTATGCTTTTCCAAAGTACCTGAGGATAATCTGACTGACTACACAGTGTATAGCAACAATCTCCTCTGTGGTAGATTGCTTATTTATTTTTATAGAAAAATGGACAACATAAAATAGGAATTAAATTAAAAATAGTCAGAAGTAACATAAAGTAAATAATAAGTTATTACTAAGCCAAAACTTCATCTGAGAAGGCAGCAATTAATAAGTATTTTGGAATTGCAGTCAAGAATTAAATTGGAAGTTTTGGAGAAAAGAATTTTCTCTTTTGCTTTCAAGATTTTTCCTGTATTTTACAACTTATTAAGAATGAAGCAAACAAACAACCCCCCTTACTATTCCACATTAGTGAAACAAATGCAGCTGCCTCTCTACTTATATGCTAAAACTAAAGTCATGGGTTGTAACAAATTGATGGAACTGAATTATTTACTGAAAAACAGTGAAGATACATAGACCTTCTTGAGCATTCCAAGGTCATCAAGCTTTGCAGGATGAAAGACAAACTTGGCAAAGGTCTAACTTTGATAGATGAAAAGGCTTTCAGTTCCAATTTAATTTTTTTTATTCAACATTATGTGTATTTAAATGTGTGTGCGTTTGTGCACAGACAGACACACATCAATCTTACATTATTTGCCTATAGGGACTGGGTTATCAGTAGTTGCACTTATATTTGTGACTGTGAAGCTCTTATCTGAAACATTTTTAATAGGTAAAGACATATACTATCTAAACATTTTTGTATAACTACTATTAACTTTGATGAGATTTCTATTTACAGGGATACTGCAGAACTGGATATTAGATACATACAATGCTCTAACATTCTCAAGATGGACAAAGACTTATCCAGCCTCTAGAGGATAAAAATACAGAATGCCTACTAAGATCAAATGGTTATGAATGTGCCAACTGCCATTAAAGGCAGTTAAAAATATTATCAAATCTAATACATGTGATTTCTTAAACAAGTATTTTTAAAGTTTAGCACACTTTCACCAAACTAATCTCATTCTTACAATCCTGTTCTTGCTATATTAAGGTCTACGTAGTTCCGGAATTAGATCTGGACGCGGCTGCACCTCATTTTAAGAACTTCAGTGAGAGGTACTCGCATTCACAGCCTGCTTGTCTCAGTCTGCAAAGACAAAGAGAGGCCCTCCAGGAGGTTTCCCAGCATAAGCATACAGCGGAGGTGGAATGGCTCACTCACTGCAGTGAGAAAAAACAGATCTGGAAGCATTCCCTTCTATTCACTGACTACTCAGGGAACTTAGGTGATCTGGCTTAAACTAGGTGGAAGATATAAAATAAAATACTGTTCCTTTCTTATACTGTTATCCTAATGCTTGCTTTAGTGCTGCTGAAGAAGAATCCTCATACAGTTTGTTCCTGTAGTCACAGCCAAACATAAAAATGCCTAAACCCTCACTTAGCTTGCCTTGTATTCCAGAGTGAGTTTTTCACACTTTTTGAGGCATGTATCTTCAATAAAAGACACATTCTGCATGGTTACCCATCCTAGGAAACAAATCCTTACAAATGTTTTGTAAATTCATTTCCTGTAAGCTGTGTTAGTAGCTCCCCAGGGGAAGTAGCAAAGCCAAGCTACTAACAGGGAAAGCATTGTATTTCTCAGGTCATGGCTGGAAAACACTGCTCAATAACTGCAGGCTCACTTACAGCACATCTTTAATCTAGTAATCACTCTGAAGAGAGACCGCTGCAAATTTAATGGTTCCTTTTACAGAACTAAGAGGAAGGGTTTTTTTTGTTCAGACACACAGATTTCCCTGGCATGAAGTTACAATAATCAGAGGAGAAAGGTTAGGAGCTTTAGTCCCAGGTTTCTTGGCAAGAAATGAAACCTTTGTCTTGCCTTTGTACTTACACAGTCATGAGCATATATCAGCTACAGCACTAGTCAGTCATCAATCAGGAAAACACACTTCTCATGCTGTTAGAAGTAGTTCTGTCTTTGAACATATATCAGAAAATCGATGTGATAGCACAGAAATATTTATTTCCAAGGTGGCTTTTGTTTTTAAAATGATATCCTTACAATATGCTTTAGAGGGACACGGCAAAAGATTAGGTTGGTTGTAAGGTATGTAAGGGTGCTACAATCAATTTGGGCTGACAGTGCAAATAGTACGAAAGGCAAGATAGTTAGGACAAACACAAAAGAACAGACTCTTCTGTACTGACACCTTGATAAACCTTATTACTAAAGTGATTTTCAGTGATATATGTTTCCAGTGAGAGAGAGATATATACATATATATTCTCAGGAGGCGAGAAATAATAGAAGAAAACAGACCTGCCACTCCAACATATTTAGATACAGGAATTAGGAGAAGCAGTCATTACAACTGAACTCATGGTTGATCTTTTCTAGTGGTGTTAAATCATTTATTGCTAAAAGCTTTTGCCTTCATTCTTTCCATGCACAGTACAAACAAGGCTATGATGTGAACACTGAGTTGCCAGAGCTACCAGAGCTAGAATGTGGTAATGGGGAAGGTGCAAAACAATGCTTTGTAAGCCTACTAGCCTGTTCTGGGACAGTCTAGACATGTTAATGCAATGCTGAGTCCAAAGTAATGAGCCCTGATGGTTGATACAGCTAATTAGCTTGGACAAATGACAGATAACATGGCCAGATTTCCTCTGGAGCTATTCTGGCTCACACCCAGACAAGGTATATATCCCTACACAGTCCTTACTTGCAGTTCTTTATCACAGCTAGCATTAAATGACTGAGCTGCTGAGTCTGTAACACAAGAGACTCCACCCTTCTGAATGTGAAGTGGGTGAGTTGTAGGTAGACCGGTTAAGAACAAGATTTCCATTAAATTTGAGAAGGAATGGGAGTTGTAGGTAGACCGGTTAAGAACAAGATTTCCATTTAAATTTGAGAAGGAATGGGCATTTACTGCTTAATAGCAGTAAAAGTCAACTTCTGTAATCTCTCCCATATATGCATGTTAAAAGCTCAGAAAAACTGTCCATTACAAAAAGATTATACTGTGATACTATAAAAGAGAACTTTAACATATGAAACTAGGTAACACCATTCTACAGCTATTTACACATACTTTAAACTATGCAAGCAACTGAGCTGGCATTTATCACAATGAATTTAATTTGCCAAGTCATTTATTTTTGCTGAATAATATAGAAACAGGTGTCAAGATTACAGTCAGAGCTCGGTTCTGGAGCAGGTATCAATTCTGCAAATGCCAATAGCTTTTTATTTGATGTGGTGAAAACAGGTTACTTTTCAAATTCATGGGTTGTAATCTTAACAGCTTTCATCTTAACACTGTTGTGATAGCTTTTCCAATCAAAAAGTAAATTCACCTCACAATCAAAATTACTGTTTGCAGCCAAACTGCCACACACATTGTCTCAGGCAAATAATGTCTGCATTTCTACTTGCCTCAACAGCCCATTTCTGTCTAGCAACTTACAATGATTTTTTAAAGGATACTGCAAACGTTTTAACAGGTAAAAGGACAGACCCAAATTAATTCAACCTTTACCAAACCCAGTTCTATTTTGTAAGAAAAACACACATTTTTTTAAAATCTACAAAGGCAATGCCATACATTGACTGGACTAGTTCATCACTGAATTACCCTCATTTTAAGCAACTTATGCTCATAATTTCAGTAGAGCAACAAACACAGTGTGAACTGAGATCAATAACTTCTACAAACAACATTATATATGATTCACTTTAATTTATGATACCTACTAATTCAGTATACACCTTTACATTTCAAGTCATTCTTTATGTTAAAATGCATCCATGCTTCAGTTTCTCTATACACAGTACCATCACAAGCAGCACCAGCCTAGCAGGCTTGGAATCCACATCTAACCTCTCTGCTACATGTGTAAGTACAACTCAAATGTGAGCAAAGTAGCAGAGTAAAGGGAGCAGACTAGAGCCCTAGCTGCAAGACAGAACAGCAGTAAGATGGCTACAGTGATACCCCATCTCCGGTCAGCTACTCCTTCCTTCTTGTCAGTCACATCCCTGCTGCCAGGACAACCTGCAGCATACTTTGCAGCCTGAAGAACTGAACTAATGGTGATTTTGCTTAACGTCAGGTTGCAATTTATAATGGTTCAGTAATATATGCCTGAACCACAGAGAGTAAAGACATCTGAATGTATGAAGCCATGATGTAGCTCAACTCATTCAAGATGTGTGTCTTTAAAATGAAGATTATTTTACCAACAATTAATTAACTACAAGATGGTAACAAACAGTCTTAAATTGTCTCCCAGCTATAACTGGCATTTTCAGGAGACAGGTTAATGTGTGAGGTTGACTATTATGTGACCTTCTCTTGAAAGCAATTTACCTTTGTTGGTTTGCTGAAAAACATCATTACCTTTCCAAAATACCAAATTCATATGTATGTGAACTAACATATACATGAAAAGATTTATCTGTAGTATTGTTATGATCCACACACACCCCCTCAGGATGTAACCTACAGACCCTGATATCACTGGAACTATCACTGGTGACAGAGGAGCTTTTCCTATGTTCAGAGTCTGAGGACAGGGCCAAAAGATTTTTCCTGTTACATCAAGATTCAGTCACCTGCCCAACCTATTCCATAATCCACATAATTGGCTCATATACCAATGTAAATAAAAATATAAAGACTAATAGCTGAAGATACAAACACTTTGGAATTTGGGGACACACCCAAACACGATGGTATTGCCTGCAGCAACCATCTGACTTTCACATTCCTTTTTCCTACTGGCTAGACCTCCCACAGAGCATGAAATCAACTCAGAATCTTCTACGTGTTCTATTTTTTTAAAAAGAATAGATTATTTTTATGTAAGAGGCCCAGGAAATGGCATCAGTAACATAGTCTCAATGAATTGATGAAACAGAGGCAGGCAGATAAATGGGAAGACTTGGCAGTAGTATTTAAATATACCACACACAAGGTACCTCACAAGGAGGCCAAGTATATAGGAGCTCACAGGCAGTGATTCATACATGAGATAACAAATGAGGACTCCTACAAACAGAATTGGTAGGAGAAGCTGAGCAGCATTTTAGAAATCAGGCTACATAAAGATATAGCATTTAGCCATTTCTAAATATGTTTTTCACATTTTAATTGAGTATTTATTTTACCACTGGGCCTTGCAGAAAAAGCTGTCTGTAGAAAGGGTCTGAGTGTAGTAAGTATGTTTGCAAAACTAAAGATTTTCTGAGAAGAATGTTTTCAGTTTTTCTCTTCCAAATTGTATTACTCACACATACACTCATATCAAGAAACACAACCACAAAATTGCATTAGCTTACTTTATGAATGCTTTTTCTATACTATCTTGTAACATAAATTATGACCCTGATCTTTAAGATTTTAAAGCCCAAAGTGATAGTGATGACAAATGTTTTCTCCCCAGTTGAGATTTCCACTGGTTGGCGAGTAGTATTAGTAGGTTTTTGAATGATAAAAAAGCATTTTGTTGTTTGGTAATGGAGCTGATAGGAAGATGGCGAGGAAACTGTGGAGTCTCAATAGCAAAGACAGAAATTCTGGACCTTCATAAAAGCAACCAAACACATGCTGAAAATGGGTGAGTTCCTTATACAATAAAAGCCATTAAACTTTGAGAAAAATGTATTCAAAAAGCCAAAATAAATCCAAATGTGCATTTTCTGAGACTAATTTTTACAGAATCACAGAATGGTTTGGGTCAGAAATGACCTTTAAAGATCATCTAGTCCAACCCCCCTGCCATGCACAGGTTACACAAAACTCCATCCAACCTGACCTTGAACACGTCCAATGATGGGCCATCCACAGCTTCCCTGGGCAACCTGTACCAGTGTCTCATCACTCTCACCCTAAAAATTTCTTCCTTACATCCAATCTAAATCTATGCTCTTTCAGTTTAAAACCATTGCCCCTTGTCTTGTCACTGTAGGCCCTGGTAAAAAGTCTCTCTCTGCCTTGCTTATAAGCTTCCTTTATATATTGAAAGGCTGCAGTAAGGTGTTTCTGGAGCCTTCTCTTCTCTGGGCTGAACAGCCTTATCTCTCTCAGACCTTCTTCATAGGAAAGGCGTTCTAGCCCTCTGATCATTTTGGGGCCCTCCTCTGGACCCACTCTAACAGATCTATGTCTTTCTTGTGCTGAGAACCCTAAAGCTGGATGCAGTACTCCAGGTGGGGTCTTATAATAGCAGCGTAGAGGGGGAGAATCCCCTCCCTTGACCCCAGGACACGGTTGGCTTTCTGGGATGTGAGTGCACACTGCTGGCTCAATGCCCAGTTTTTCATTGACCAGTATCCTCAAGTCCTTCTGTGCAGGGAAGGATATGATTCATGCCCTAGTCTGTATTGATATTGAGGATTGCCCCCAGTCAGGTACAGAACCTTGCACTTGGCCTTGCTGAACTTCATGAGGTTTTCATAGGCCCACTCTGCAAGTCTGACAAGGCCCCTCTGGATGTCATCCCTTCCCTCCAGCCTGTCAACTCTACCACCCAAGTTGGTGTAATCTGCAAACTTGCTGAGGGCACACTAAATCTCACTGTCTATATTTTTGATGAAGATATTAAATAGTATTGGTCCCAGTATGGATTCTTGAGGAACACCATTCATTAGTGGTGTCTGTTTGGACATTGAAACATTAAGTGTAATTCTTTGGATGTGGTGACCCAGCTAATTTATTGCCCAGCTAATGGTCTTTCCATCAAACCTGTATCTCTCCAATTTAGAGGTAAGAATGTTGGGAGGGCTATGTCAAAGGCCTGGAAGAAGTCTAGGTAGATGAAATCTGTAGCACTTTCTTTGTTCACTGATGCAGTCACTCCATCACAGAAGGCCACTAAATTAATGAGACATGATTTACCTTTGGTGAAGCCATGTTGACTGTCTCTAATCATTTCCCTGTCTTTCGTGTGTTTCTACATATCTTCAGAAGGATCTATTCCATGATCTTAACAGCCACAGAGGTGAAGCTGTTAAATTAATTTAACCAAATGAATTACAAAACTGAATCTTATCAAAGCAAAAAACGTGTTAGGTTTCATTGAATAATAAATGAAGAAGGAGGGGGGCACTATTATTATTATTATAAATATCATTACTACAAATGGTGCATGGAAGAGGAATAGCACAATGAAAAATACTTTTCCAGGTGGCTGTTGGTAACACCACCATTTCATTAAACTTATTCTAGATTTAACAGAACGTATCGATTTTCTACAGTTCATGTAATTTCCTACCTTCTACTTATCAACCATCTTATGTGCTTTGAGTACAAAACTGAAAAGTTGTTTTAGATATTTCAATACTCTCCTAGAATACTATAGTTCACATAGAAATGTAATAATGCATATGTAAGCTAACCATTTAATGATATGCAGTAGTGAAGTCTTACAGCTATGCTGCTCCACCAGCTGAGTTCTCTGTTGCAAAGGAGCCATCCGAAACAGATGTGACAAAGTACTGACTGGAGGTCATGCTCAGTCCTCCTTTCCTATCAAATGAGACGAGATTATAAGGTTGGACTACATACCTAGGTATTAAGCAGCTAAGTGAAAATGACATTAAACCAACAGCTGTAGTTGCAAATGCACACATATAATAAACTGTCAAGCAACAGATAATGTTAGAAAAGCATAAATGCTTTTCTAAAGCATAAACGTGCCTGGTAGACTCTATAGAATGTCCTACTGTAAAATATGACAATTTATTTCTGTGGTAGACAGCAAAAAGGGACCTTCCAAAATCTTTAAGGTTATCATAATAAATTGAACATTTTTCACTCTGTTGAAATGGTGATAATAAGAAACCATAAGTAAAGAAAACTGGGAGTATAACATGTCATAAATTGGCTGTCTTCCACTTTTTCCCTTGATTAGTTGCCAATCTGGCCACATGCCACAGACTGGGGAAAGGGGAGGGGTCACATAGAGATTTTACCTAATGAGAGGACAAAAGAAGTTAAAAGCTGCACAGAAGTGCCAGAGGCATCAGACCCACAGGCATTGTAAAAACAGAAAGGGGAGAAAGTGCTCAAAGATGGTTGTACAGAGGACAAATAACAACTAGTTCATTATCTTAGTCATCTCCAGAGAACAGTGAAGGATACTTGGCCAAATCATGACTCCAGTCCATATAATGTTGGGCATGCTCTGTCTATAGTGTTCAGGTTGTAACTAAAATTGAAGAAATAGAATAGCAGATATTAACTACCAAGATCAACCAACGACCCATTCAGTTTAAGGTTATGGCACACCTGTTGTCAAAAAGGAAATGACATTTGATTGCTTGCCTCAGAGGTCAGTGGAAATAGGGAGATTCCAGATAGCCTTGTGAGAGAAGGATGTCTCTCTCACAAACTGTGTTACTATTATTTTTAATAATAATTATCATCAGCTGGAAATTTGTCTCAGTATACACACTGAAAGTTAGTTGATACTGTGAGCCTAGTGGGACATTGCAAAGCATATATTTATAAATGCATTGTTGCAGTGGTGACTTTCTGCCTCTTTTCAGGCTACTGGTAGTAAAATTACTACTCCAAGCAATTTGGACAAGTGCTAGTGAATACTGATTTCCAGAGCATGATCTAAGGATTTCCAAAGTTTAAATAACTGTAGGGGAAGTGACAGCCTGTGTTTTAAAGAAATCTACATAAGACTAAACAATTAATCTGTTCTGTATGACCTTTCACATTGGCTTTCTGTATTATCATACCATCATCCTCCACCATCCTCATTATCTCATACATACTCAGCTGTAAAATATTCCCAGATAGTGCTGTCCTCTATCATGTGGATAATAGGAGTGACTGATTCTGCTGAGTAGGTATAAAGAAAATGGTAAGCAAACCTCCAACATAAACCTGAGTCCTTTGCTTTCCCGGCCTTGATACAGCAATATCAAGAAGTCTGAACAGCTGCTTGCCCATCTAATGTGAATGAAGTGGAACAAATGTATTTAATGTACTTCCTGCTGTGAACAGCATGAGGCTTCAACAATTCCACTAAGGCAAGATGTCTGTTTGTCAGCCTGGATATAAGGCTGTATGCTCTCATGGCAACATTAAGTACAGTAGCACAGAATTAAAATCACATGGGAAGACAGCCACTGACAAAAAAAAAAATTGAAGCAAATAAAATAATTGTAAGCATTCTCCTCTTAACTGCAAATTTCTTGATCTGCATTCATCACACCACTTCTCTTCTGATTTCCAAATGTGATTACAAACCAAGAATCTAAAATTTGTCCACAACACAAAACAAAGTAAAAAGGAATCTGAATCAGGAGCCTGGCAATCAAAATACCTGACTATGAGAGAGCAGCACTTTGACTGCAAGCCTTGTTATAAGGATTAAAGCATTTTGTATCATCAGACTAGTTGTACACAACACAGCAATACTGTTAGTCTTGGAACCAAATTACAGGTTCCTCATTCCCAGATGAATACCAACAAAAGAGTTGGATATAATTTTTTCTATATATATGTGAAATTATTTCAGAGCCACAGCTTCAGTTGGAAAACAGAGATTGCTTCCAGGCTGATCTATTTTAGTTGCTAAATGTTTGGGGATTAAGGCATTTCCACAGAAGACTGGGGTCAGAGGGTTTTCAGGGTTTGAGACTAAACTCCAGGACTCCTCTCTCCAAGGGGAATGAAAAGTACACATTAACCTTATCTTCCTTTTCCAAGATGCATAATATTGATCTATTATGTAAACTGCCTCCTCCAAATGAGCTTTATGCTGAACTCTGTGCTCTCCATGCAGTACAGGTATGTCCTGAGCCAATCAATTGACCTCAAATTCTTCAGGGATTTCTGTTCATCCCCAGATCGTTGAGATGTATGAAGACAAGTAGTTCAGCCCACCAATTTTGGCTAGATTTAGTAACACAAGTTCACATTTGTATGGAAAATGGTACTCAAGATTTTATCTTGAATATCTAAATACCTACTAAAACACTTCAGCATTAATTTCTTCACCCCAGAAGTGGATGATTTTTATACGACTTTCCCCTGAATGCTTTTCTTCCAGTGGTTCATGGTTAGTAAGGATCACTCTGACTCAAACAGATCAATGTTTTTATTTTTTAGTGCTTAAACTGTAGTGACATGTGTAACTTTGAATCCAAGATTTCCATCCTCGCTGTGTATTCCATTAACATCATCCTTGTCTTCTTTTCTATGTCTCCCAACTTTAGCACCTATCAGAAAAAATCCCTTCCAAATTAATAAATGTCCCAACAGCAGCACCAATTTTAAAATTACCCTTCACAATATATAAATATACCTGTGAATGTTCTATATACTTTTTTTTTTTTTTTCAGATTTTATTTTGGTGTACAGCACATCTGTATAATCCTCAGTCAAAGTATTTCGTTGCCAGCAATTTCTTTAATATACTCTGGTTGACTAGAAAGTTGAGCACACCTCTTAGTTTTTGTTTATTCCCATGATTGCATAGCAACTCAGCTATTTTAGTTAGACCCTAAGGGCCTTCTCTAGAAATAAAAGAAGAAAAGACTTTGATGATAGGTACTGAAGGTGAATGTTTCCTAATTAACTCGCATTGAATGCCAGAGGAGATAAGGTACTGTTGCTAGTGCTGACTTGTCTTCCATCTGAAAGATCTTATGTAGTATTATTAAACTTTGACCTTTGCTGTTTGTATCTTTTGACCTGAAGAAGTCAATGCATAATGTTAATCCAGTCACAGTACCTAGAGAAATCACAACCTAATGACAGGCTGTGACAAGAAACTTTGCTAAGTAGAAAATTAATTTAAACAAACGATGAGAAAAAAATATCAGTAGATGTGAAGTAAATAGACTAAAGTGGACTACAGAATTTAATATGATAACATTACTATAGCTCATAGGCTATTATATATGTGCTAAAGCTTTTATCCACCTCTATCTTAGGCATTTTCTGAATTAAATTTTATTGCTAAAAGCTAAAGAAAACACTTTTTAATTCACATAGCATACTGTTTTAATTTATTAAAATTAATTCTGTGCTCTGCAAACAATAATAAACAATGCTACTTAAAATCCCCTGCTTATTAATGCAGAATTTCAAACATGACAACTAGGGTGTTAAATTGCTTACACATTACAGAAATATGTGTGTATATACACAATCTGAAATAAGTATGCATATATATATTTTTACGTGTGTGTGAATACGTAAATAAATATGTAAGGTATAACTTGTAATTTATCTGTCTAGTCTGTATTCTGCTTTTTATAGAACAGGCAGCCCAGCAGATCTGAGATGAAACAAAATGCATAGAGACTTTTCTGTTACCATGCATTATGGTATTGTGCAAAATAAAAGCAGATGGTAGAAAACTTTACTGGTGAGTGAATTGTCAGTAAGTTTTTGAATACTCTGGATTTTTTTGTGTGAGCACTTTCACTGATACAGAAAGCAAAAAAGGAGCTCTGTCACACTACTTCAAATATGACGTATGCAACGTTTTGTGTGCAGAAAGACAAGTGAATGTTAAAAAAGAGCCAAACCTATCCTTCAAAGCCCCCTTATGTTTGAATATCCAAAATATTGTTTACTCCTACATAATGAAAATGGTCTATTCTAATGTCCCAAACACTTTCCCAACTTTCTTAATAAATCTCCTAACATTATTATTATTAGCCAACAGTAAAAAAACAGTAAAAAACCAGTTAAAAACAGTAAAAAAACCTGTTTAAAAGTTTGTAACATTGAGGCTCATAAATGCAGGAAATATTATACTTAAAACTAAACAGTAGGATACAAACCAAATTACTTCTCATGTTTTCTAATGACAGTGTTAAAAGAAAGGAGACTTCTTCTTAACTTCCCTAATATCTCATGGGAGTTTCATACAGTGTTAAGTTCTATACTATGTTGTGATTGATTAACTTTCAGCATTTCTTATTCAAAGTCGCTCTAGGTTACTGTTAAAATGATGGTATAAGCCTATGAATGACAGTATCTTATTTTAAGTGCTAAAAACAGTATAAAAAGTGTTCCCTCCCAGGCACTGAGGTTCCCACTGAAGTTAAATGCTCTCATTTCAGCTCATCTCTGTTTTAAATGGTCTCTTTGAGGAACATTCTCCCCATCACAAACTTTGTGTATACATTTTAAGCAGTCAGACCACCTTCCAAAGCCGGGTAATCAGCTTCTTCATGGATATATTATTTTATAGCTACTCTCCCAATATTCTATGGTCTGCTATCTACAAACTGTAAAGTTCATGTATTCATCCAAATTATTAAAAACTCATTTTTTTTGTAAAAAATCTACACAAATAAACTTGTATTTGCAATCACAGCATAGTCAGATAAACATATTTCTATTTCACCTTGCATTTGATATATGATCTGTTACTTTACAAGAAGTATTTCAAGCTGTTGTATTCATTAATGCTATATGATTACCCAAATGCTCCACAGAGAAAACAAAGTCACCTCTGTCACAGGATTACACCTGAGAACTTTCAGGCAGAGTATTTACGGTGCAATTAGATGGGTGTGAACTTCCTGCCTTTAAGAGCTGCCTTTTATATCCTTAACTTGAGAGAAATCCCTGTGCTGATAATAACCAGCTATCTTGGCATCAGACTTTCAAAGAGTACTGTACTATGTAATTCTTCACATTAGTCTTTAGGAAATATGACAGTGTCACAATAGATGATTTATGGCCTCATAGAGTGGAGTAAAATAGCTTATCTGTATTGCTTTCACAGAATTTACAGTTGAGATGTCAGCCTCTAAACTCCATGAATAAATGAAGGCAGTGTACCAGGAAACTTTTTTGCTACTACTCCTAGAAAGACAGTTGCCACACCAATGCCAGGGACACTTGAAGCCCATTAATATTTACATGTATTTTCAAAAGCATTTGGTGATACAGTGTGCTAATTTCACTCTTCCTTAGTCACAGACCTCTCTAATCACCACCAGAAATGTCCCTTTCAATGCAGTATATCAAAGCTACTGACCACTTGAACAAAGGACATCATTCTGTCTGTACTTCCTTACCGAGGTGATTTCTAAAGCAACATTACTGTCTTCTGATTTGCTTTGTTAAAAAGTCAAAGGAAGCATACATGGACACTTCAAATTTAAATGCAGAATCAAATCAGAAGGAATATAGCTTGCCTCTTAGAAGCTGCTAGATGGCTTCTGGTCCATCAGGGCCTCTAATATGGCCTTTTGGAGCATAAAGCAATGGGTCTGAAGGCTTTGTAGACACAGCCTCAGAATCACACATGTAAGCATGCCCATGCATAGTAACATTTTGGATTACATATGTTATTGGATAAAATGGAAATGTGCATCTCCTCCTTCTCAATAACTGCTCATGAGATTATCCCAAACCATAAAATATCAATCCTAAATCATATCACAGAATCATCGAATGGTTTGGGTTGGAAGGGACCTTAAAGATCATCTAGTTCCAACCCCCCTGCCATGGGCAGGGACACCTTCCACTAGCCCAGGTTGCTCAAAGCCCCGTCCAACCTGGCCCTGAACACTGCCAAGGAGGGGGCAGCCACAACTTCTCTGGGCAACCTGTAACAGTGCCTCACCACCCTCACTGTAAAGAATTTCTTCCTTCTATCTAATCTAAATCTACCCTTTTTCAGTTTAAAACCATTACTCCTCATCCTATCACTACACTCCCTGATAAAGAGTCTCTCCCCATCTTTCCTGTAGCCCCCTGTAAGTACTGGAAGGCTGCTATAAGGTCTCCCTGGAGCCTTCTCTTCTCCAGGCTGAACAACCCCGACACTTTCAGCCTGTCCTCATAAGGGAGGTGCTCCAACCCCCCAATCACCTTTGTGGCTCTCCTCTGCATCTGCTCAAGCAAGTCCATGTCCTTCTTATGCTGGGGGCCCCAGAGCTGAACACAGTACTCCAGGTGGGTCTCACAAGAGCAGAGTCATGCTGGTCATGCTTCTTTTAACGCAAGATATGGCTGGCTTTCTGGGCTGCACACACACATTGTTGAGCTTGCCAACCAACACCCCTAAGTCTCTCTCACAGGGCTGCTCTCAATCCACTCATTGCCCAGCCTGTATTTGTGGTTGGGATTGTCTCGCCCTATGTCCAGGACCTTGCCTTTGGCCTTGTTGAACTTCATGAGGTTGCTCCACAATTGTGCCAGGCACAGAGGTGAGACTGTCTCGCCTGTAGTTCCCCAGGTCTTCTTTTTTTTCCTTTTTAAAAATGGGGGTTATGTTTTCCATTTTCCAGTAAGTAGGAACTTCACCAGACCACCACAACTTTTCAAATATGGTGTATAGTGGCTTACCAACTTCATCCACCAGTTCCCTCAGGCTCCGTGGATGCATCTCATCAGGTCCCATGGACTTGTGCACCTTCAGGTTCCTTAAATGGTCTCAAACCTGATATTCTCCTCCTACAGTGGGCTGTTCATCATTCTCCCGGTCCCCACCTTTGTATTCTGTGTCTTGGGCAGTGAGGCTGGAGCATTTGTTGGTGAAGACTGATGCAAAAAAGTTATTGACTACCTCAGTCTTCTCCACATCCTGGAGAACCAGGTGTCCCATTTCCTTCCAGAGAGGGCCCACATTTTCCCTAGTCTTCCTTCTATCACTGATGTACCTATAGCAGCTTTTCTCATTGCTCTCAATGTCCCTGGCCAGATTTAATTCTATCAGGGCTCTGGCCCTCCTAACCTGATCCCTGGTTGCTCAGACAATTTCTCTGTATTCCTTCCAGGATACCTGTCCTTGCTTTCACCCTCTGTAGGCTTCCTTTTTGTGTTTGAGGTTGTCCAGGAGCTCGTTGTTCATCCATGTAGGCCTTCTGTCAATTTTACCTGACTTCCTCTTTGTTGGGATGCATCACTCCTGAGCTTGGAGAAGGTGATCCTTGAATATCAACCAGCTTTCTTGGGCCCCTCTTCCCTTCACGTCCCTGAAGAAGCCGAAGTCATGTCTCCTGCAGTTCAGGTTAGCGAGCTTGCTGTGCGCCCTCTTTGCTGTCCTAAGGCTCTGAACTCCACCATTTCATGGTCACTGCAGCCAGGGTTGCTTTTGAGCTTCACATTCTCCACCAGTCCCCTCTTGCTGGTGAGAACAAGGCTCAGCATAGTACCTCTCCTCATTGGCTCCTCTGTCACTTTGAAGAAAAAGTTATCATCAGTGTATTCCAGGAACCTCCTGGATTGCTTATGTCCTGCTGTGATGTCCCTCCAACAACAGGGTGCTTGAAGTTCCTGTGAGGATCAGGGCTTGTGAATGTGAGGCTGCTCCTGTCTGTCTATAGAGGGCCTCATCTGCTTGGTCTTCCTGGTTGGGTGTCCTGTAGCAGACCCTCACTATAACATCACCTGTCCCTGCCCTCCCTTTAATCCTGACCCATAAGCTTTCAGTTGGCTCATCACTCCCCAGGTGGAGCTCCATGCATTCCAGCTGGTCATTGACACAGAGGGTGACACCCTCTCCTCATCTCCCCTTCCTGACTTTCCTAAAGAGCCTTTTTCATTCCACTGCAGAACTCCAGTCATAGGAATCATCCCCCTATATCTCCATGATGCCAATAAAATCATAGCCCTGCCAGTGTGCACATGTCTCTAATTCCTCTTGTTTATTCCCCATGCTATGTGGGTTTGCATAGAGGCAAATACTTTAAAATCCCACATAGCGTTCTAATAATGTTTTCAAATCTCAAGATGGCAGCACATGTTTTAATCCAATTTCTACATGCTGATTTGAGTGTGATACTATTTGTAGTTTCTCTCTTGAACTGGAAATATCACTATATTACATGATGTCTTACCATCATCCTTGTCAGGTACAATGGTAATTCGAGTACTGGGGAATTCTGCACCAATTCTTCCCCCCATTGGCATGCTCAGCAAAACATCAAAGGTCTCAGCCTCTTCATACAAGGAGTCATCTATGATGACAATCCGACACATTTTTTCTTGTTCATCTTTGTCAAAGCGCAGAATGCTGTTGTGATCCTCAGGCCTGGAGATGTAGTCAGAGTACGAAAGTACAGAAGTTGGGGCAGTGCCAGAAGCTGTTCCTGTGGCATAAAAGGAAAACAGTCGCTATACATGCCATGGTCATAACGATCCCCTCACAGATGCTGAATTTTATTTGCATTATCTTTTCATTTCTATTTACTATATAAGATGGGCTGAAATCTCTGACCATGCTACATTTCTGAGGTCCTTGGACAAACTAGTTCTGTATATAATGCAGTGCAAGCACATGGCTCCTCAAATTCATTTGCAGCTTTTCAGTCAGAAGGAGTATTGTAGTCTATCACAAGAAACACAGACTAAGAAAGGAGACCTTACGAGGATTACCAATTAGTATACCCTTAGTATATTCTACCCATTGAAGATATTGGTGGACCAGAAATTAACAGAATTCAATGAAAACAAATTATTTTGATTTCAGATTACCTCACCAAAAATGTTGCTCCTTCAGATGAAAAATAATATTAAAAGCACAGATGTAGAGACCCTGTGCTCTGTGTGGATATAATTAATAGAAGATTGAAAGATGGAGGAAGGAGAACCATGGCAATTATGCAACGTTATTTTATACCAGTTTTTTCAAGATACAGACAAATAAAAGATGTCCTGGGAAATCACTGCAGTGCTTTCAGTTTTCTTCACTTTCAGATATGTGTGGCTGCATATAAAAGTCTTGCAAAATGATAAAAGAACACAGATCCTCTTCACCTCCTAACAAAACTCAGTGATTTGGAACATGATAATTTTTCAGCTGTATTCAATAATACTCTACAACAGATTGCAGAGATGAATACATTTCCAGCTGAGACTGAAGACATTTAGATGAAAAAGTAATTAACATAGTTATAAACAATTTTATTATGCAACAGACGGAACAATTATTTTTGTTTTTCTGTCTCTTTTCCATTTTTGCCTTTCTCTTTTTATACTAGATTGTGTTACCTTGTTGTGTGTAGCAGATAACCATCAGTTCCTGGCTCACATCTCCACTTCTCCTAACTGGAATAAATAATTCACCAACATCTTCTTCAATAGTATAGGTGGACTGGGGAATAAAGACAGTTGATTCTGCAAAGACAGACACATTTGTTTATTTAGATTTATGGCCTCACCTGTAAAATAGCTAGGAGCATTTTAGTGTATTCTAAAGCACAACAAAGAACTTGTATTTATCAGCAATGACATTAAATTTTAAGAAAAACTTGGAGGGTGAGAGAAGTAGAGTTTCTTAGTCTTTCAGAAATGGAAAAGAAAATCAGATCATTAGGTTTGAATTCACAAGTCCTTACTAAGTAGTCTCTAATGTGATGTACTTACCTAGGGTTAATGGTGCAAGACTGTTAGGAGAATTTGTCCACAGGGTCTATATTTTTATTGCTTCCATGGTATTTCATGATTAACTGTTAATCACAGAAGTATCAATAGCATAGCTCACACACTGGCAGTGGTTCTGCAAGGCCATTATTTAACTTACTGCATCAAGTTAACCATGAAAATCATTTGGCGTTGAGGATGCCAGACTGAGCTCTTGATATCTGACTTGGACATTTGATTTGAGTTGGCTACATGTCTATACTCCTGTTTTACTCGGAGGAAACATAGCCAATACAAGTCAGTGAAGTCTTGAGAGCAATCTCAGCTTAAATTGTGTTGGACCAAAGAATGCCAAATCTGTTTTTCAGGTAAAAAACACCAAAAATGCATTTTAAACTCCTTCATTATTTTATACTCATAAACAGATTGCTGGAGTTTTATGATACTGGGATTAGGGATCAGTTTTGTTCTCTCAAAAACTCAAGAACAAAAAGTCATTATGCATACAATTGTAAAGCACCTTTACTGTTTCATTAATATGACCGCAACACAAAGAGAATGTAATTTTGTACAGTATCAAATCAAGTGGTATCAGCTGACTGCAAAAAGCAAAACTTTTCATTATTTCAGAGTTCAGAAACAATATTCTGAAAATTGTCATCTGACTTCTTCAAAAACATGTTCCAGGTTTTATTTCTCCAAGTGGAAAATACTACTAGGATGACTTAAGGTAAAAAGCCTGCCCTAAAAATGCTGTTATTCAGGTTTGATAAGATCTACACACTTTCACTATTCCAGCAAGTCAAAAATTCAATGTGAAAACCACCAAATTCCTACCTTTTTGTTTTAAGGTAAAACAAAAGTTAACACTAAAACTCCCCAATTTGTTCCTTTTATGTCTTCCTTTAGAATTAATTGACAAAATTAAAAACTCTATCCTTCAAAAAAAAGCAGGGATCTGACTTGCTCTGTTTCCTGTCTCTCTCATAATTGTCCAACTAGGAGTAAAATGACATTATAGAAGTTTAACAGACCTTATGAACAACATAAAAAGTCCAGAGGAGAATGGTCTACACCATCTCAGCTAGTATAAGAAAACATAACCTTATGCAGCCTGTTTTTGGAATAAAACATTAAATAATGTTCCATACACCAAGGGGCTGGTACAGCTTTCCAAACAAGCTCATTATTTTGGGGCTAAGACTACACCATTCAAATAAATGAATTTTAAAATAATTTTCACTGGAAGCAGAATAAAACTTTTAATGTTTCCTATTCAGTTAGCATCTGAACTTGTTATACCCTGCACTCTAAAAGACTATTAGGAAAGCCAGACCCTCACGTCTCTATATTTTTCCTGTAGAAATGCCTTGAAGTGGTGCATTTGATTTTCTCCTATGCAACTTCACTTTATGTATAATTACTACGAATTCTCTAGGACTGTAAAAATTATCTTAATACAAGAAATAGAAAAAAATATTGTTGGCATTAAGAAGACTCAGACGATTATCTTGAGTTGTGCTATCTCACTGATCATAGAAAAGATAGAGAGGTTTAATACATTTTCAAGTATTTTAGTGCTTTGCACATTAAGCATTATTTTTCCCAGTGACTAAATATGAATGTCAGATAACCTCTGGCTTAACTTGAATTTTTAAGGAGGAACTAAGAAATGTCTGGCAGTTTTCAAATGTTTCATTAGGGAAGACTATAAAAACCAAGCTGTTACAGTCATTCAACACAAAGATTCCTTAAGGACAGTTTTAGTGTGACCTTGGCCCATAGGTTCAAATGTCTGGATGAAGTTGAAAAGTAAAGCAACCAGAGCACATTCAATTTTAATTTTTTTTTTTTTTTTTTTTTAATCAGTTTCTTTCTTCATTTACATTTAACCATAATTTTATTTGTTCTTGACACAGCTCGTTCTGTACTTTGTCTAGTGAACTTGTCTTACTGAGCTTCTCAGCTTGATATTAAGGCCTAACTGATGTAATTCTGCTCTGCTCTAAGACCCAAACTTGGTGGGATAAACCAGCCTGGACTCTCCTGTACAATCCTCTCCCACATGAATTATCAAAGCACAGTAAATCAAGTCAGCCTCCAGCCACCTGTGCAGATACACTCTGTTTGCAAACACAATGAACCGAAAACCGATTATACCTGAAATGAAAACCAAACTAAACAACCTAGAAATAATATAACATATAAAAAATGCAGGTATATTTCATCAAAGCATGCTACCTTAGTTACATAATCATGAATCCCTTGAAGTGATAGAAGACAAATGGCTGCCCAATGTCTGTCTTCAGAAATATTCTGAGGAAAGGTAAGCTTTATTACCCACTGTTACTCATAACATTTGCCGTCCAGTTTATCTTTTGGTATATGCACATATTGGCAGTACAGTTCTGGAAAGGTTCTTACCATCTCCTGGGTCAATAATTTCCACCGTGCATACATCAGGAAATTCCAGAACTGCCATGACAGGCTCAGAAAGAACAATTTGAAAGGACTCAGACTGTTCATGTTCACCATCACTCAAAATCCGTACTCGCCATGTAGCTAAGGTTTGGCCAGGATTAAACTGCACCTGCTTCTGGGCTTTTCCTCTGAAGTCTTTATCTTTCCTGGCAGTGCCATCTTTGGTGCTAATACCTACCAAAATCAGAAATTCAGGTCATTAAAAATATTACTTTTAATTTTCTCTCATGATGTCATCTTTAAAAATAGACATTTTAGAGAAATAGACCTTTCACAACCTGAGAGTTTTCAAGCCAATTCTGTTACTCTCGATCAGTTTTATACTAGTGTCTCACATAGAGGTGGAAGCACATCAATTAACATTATGAAAGGCAGTTTGGACAGAATTAGCCCAAGCAAAACTCAGAAAAATTCTACATTCTCTGAGGTTACAGTGAAGTTTCCATTTCTCTGTAATTCAATTACGGATGCCCAAAAGGGCCAACAGATTATTTTCTCCCTTTAAAATTCTGGGTTCTTTTCTATTCCAGAACATCTAAATAACATGGTGACTGAAACCTTCAAAAATATTTCTCTTAGAAAAAAAACCAACCCACACCTGCAATGTTCAGCCTTCAAGGGGAAAGCTAAGGAAAACACAAAGACACAAAGTGTTAAAAGATAGGAAATAAGAATGAAAGAAGATGTAAAATCTGAACCATTGTGGTCATTCCCACTATAATAAACATTGTAAAAATTATTATCTTCCATTTCAGTGTTTGCATAATGACAATCATTAAGCTCAAGTCAAGTTGAAACTGCAAAGCCATGGGATAAAACCCAATACAGCTCATCCCAGCAAGACAGCACAGACCTTACAACCTTGGACTCTGCCTGCTCTAAAATGGCTTTTCACTGGCATTTCCCTCCCAGGTTAAGGCTGTCTGACAGGCCCTCATGGAAATTAGACAGTCCTTCAGAAGCATCTCCAACTCATGCATTTGGCCTCTGAACACCACAGTGCAACTCAAATCTGTTTTTCTCAGTTTTTCAGAAAAAAAACCTTACAACTTCTTCCTTCTCTGTTTCTTCCAACTTCATTGTTTAATGTATTAAAACATATCACCTTTTCCTACAAACCTTGCCTTTCTTGCTTCCTGCTTGTGTAGGAAGTCACAGCTGATGTTTTACATAACCTATAACCCTCCAGCCCCTTTGGCGCTCTACAGACCAGAAAGGCCAGTAAGCATCTTAACTAATATCTTTTACATTCTTTCCAACTCTGTAATTCCATTTTTCAGGATTAAGGTAGTCAGAGGAAAGTTATTCAAACTGCTTTTGCTGAATTTTGAGTCAGCTCAATTAAGAAACTGAACTTGAATACATAAGTGAAAAATTTTGTAAACACGCTATTTGAAGGATCAGCACATCCTTATTTTTGTATTTCATTAATCTCTTTTTATTCTTTTACTTTCTTTAGAAGAAATATATTCTCACAATTAATTCACTGTTCAAAACAGGCTTCTAAGCTAGATCCAGTTAGTTAGTGCCTATATCCCTTAAATCTCATTCCAAAATAGGTGTCCTAACTATATCTCAATACCTGAAACTCAGATTCTTATTCAGAAAGAGACTTAAACAGAAACCTGATTTCTAAGCATGAGCTTGTGCTCCATGCCAGGTAAATGCTTACATATATCTTCAAAACCAGCTTTAAATTGAGCGCCTTTTCTAAGTAGTGTAAGCTCACCACAGGTTTTGACATGAAACTGTACAAGGATAATGCTCCCTGGTCCAAATACATCACTAGGAAGAGGATGGGAACAGATCCAGAAGCTAGAGACAGGTGTGAGGTTGCAGGATATGATAACACAACCTTTTTTCACCTTTTCACTCCCCAGACACTGCAAAGAGCTTTCAACACCTCCTGTAGCAGCCTGTTGACTGCCAACATTGACTGAAGCAAACGAGCCTAATGCTGGTAGCTGCTAATCCAGTCCAGTTTACAATAGCCTTCCTGAAAAATTATCTCTGTTTATTGTTGTCTTTCCCATTGCTACAAGTGTATTTTCTTATTACAGTGAAAATAAAATCTGGACAGGAACTGTATTCTGTGAAACAAAACCAACAGTGCTATCAATCAAATCAAAGAAAGAAGGACTGGGTCTTGCATTGTTAAGTCAAAAATTAATTGCAGAAGACAAAAAAAGTGAAAATTTCATCATATAACTAAATAAATCATATACTTAGCATCAAAAAAGATACTTGCTTTAATAAATAAACATACTCCTTTGAATCCAGCTAGCTTAGTATGAAACCCCCGTAAAGGTATATAGCTGTATTGATACTTTTATCAACTAGCTGGCCAGTGATTTATAGAAGCAGCTGATAAAGTTAAAACTGAACTTACTTATAAAAGACGTTTCTCCCAAGTAACCTCTACGTTTAAGAGAAACATCAAGATATTTGGAGTCTTCATTTACTAAATAATACTCCTTTTCTAAGGAGATCCATGCCCAGTTTAGGCGAAAATGTTGATTCTTCAGCTTATTGCCTCCTGCAAAACAAAATTATATATTTATTAATTTTTATTTTTTGTTAAATGCTATTTCTTCTTTTGAGGTTTGTATAACCTGTATCCTGAATAAGATGTGTATCTTAGCTGGACATTACAATAGAAAGATTTTAAAGATTTAAAACTAAGAGATAACAAGTAAAGAAGTCAGCCACGAGGACAGTACATATATATAGTACATATAGGTCAGTACATACAGGAAGGTTTTATCTTAGTTACATACAAACTAGTCACATTCATTCCAGAGCATGCCAATTTTCTTCTTTTTCAAGGGAAAAAGAACAAGAATTAATAAAAATATATTTGGGATGCCTTTTTCAGAGATTAGAAAAATTGTGGATGATCCAAGTTTCTGCAGAACCATACTGTTATCTCCAAATAACACACAATGTAGGACATCACACAGAACTTCCTTGATATGATCAGACTGCCAGAGCACTGGAAGACCCTTAGTATCCTGAGAGACCGGAGACGATACCTACCATCTTTTAGACTGCATTTACACATGCAGCCTGCTTCTAAAACTCAATATTTTATTCACTAAACCTAAATTTCTGCTCTTGTTGCTTTAGAATTTATGCATCAGCTCTATATGGTTTTAGGAACAGCCTTCACATCTTCCTAGGAAATGGTCTCAACAAGATTAAGTATCCCCGATATGTGCCACAGTTCATAGCTATGCTGATGCCCTCCTAAGCTTACGTGCTTGTAACTGTTGGGTCAAGTATGACTGCCTGTGTCACCTAAGAAGATTTAGATATACAAATGCTTGTTGGAATTCTCTTGAACTATTCTGAAATCACCTATCTTCATGATACGATGAATATCTCCAACTGAGTAAGCTGCTGAGATGTGTTTTGAGAGTCAATTTTCAATAGACCAAAAGCTGTCCTCACAGTTCTTTTTACACAGGCACAACTGTAGCAACATGTTCCTGGTGAAGAAAGCAGACTCCACAGATCCTTTCCAAGGTCTCTACTGTAGCAGTAGCACAACAGTTTCTCTGCAGTCTCACTGAACACAAATGGTTTCTGTGCACTCAAACACTGGGAATTGAAAGCACAGGACATCAAGCAGTACACTCAGCTAGGGAAACTAAACAGTCAACGTGAACTAAGCCAGGATCTCTGGCAGGCAGCTGTTGATGGCTCGTCCTTAAATTGAGGACTGTATTTCCTCTTACAATAACCAGAAGAACCGTCATAGTCTACTTCAAACTAAAATGCCCATGTATTTATCAACAGAAGTAGGCTCCCTTTTTGAAGGCAAAGCAATGCAGGAATACAGAAAGCATCCCTCAAAGTTTTGGAGGGGATGATATGGAAGTGACTTAACTCCAGCTGCAAAGCACTAAATCCCATTCTAAAATCTGAGGATGTCTCAGCATGATCTCTCACTCCCAGCAAAAATGAAGCTGTTCTGTCTACAATTAGTCTGTACAACTGTAAAATGACAGGAAATGTTTATTGAAATGGCAGGCTTCACAGAGTTTTTCTTAGTCTAAAAAAGCAGTCCAGAAACAACAAATGCAAACAGATGGCACTCTAAGGTCCAGTTAAAAATGCTGGGTGTGGTGGTTTTTTGTTTGTTTGTTTGTTTGTTTGTTTTTCCCAGTTGGAAAGGTAATAGCTGAGAAAAGCTAGCACCCATTTCACTGACTATAAACCGAGTATTTGTACAACAGGCTGAATATCTCAGATCGGATTAACATCTTGATAAAATATAGCATAGCTCTACTTTCTCATATACAGTTTACCTCCATCTGTTCTCTGATTTTCCACAGTAAAAAGGCATTTCTTGTCAGTGTAGGGATTCTGGATGCCACAGATAAAAGGCCATGACAAATCAAGTTCTGTATATCATCCTATCGGATGTGTTTGCTATTACTCAGGAGAATCCTCTAACTTCCATAGCAAGAATAAAATAACCTGTTCAGCTGACTGAAGGCAGATGCTCACTCAGCAACTGTCTTCTGGGAACATTGGCTTGCTTGTATGAGAAGCTGTAGTCTGATTTCTTTCCCACAAGGTGCTGCTACAGAACAAGGTTTGTTCAGGTAACAACTGTCTGAAGTGTGCAAGGAATTCCCTTTAGAAATGAACGCTTCTTTACACAATCAGTGAATAAAGTAATTCTTCTGAAGAGCAGAGAAACGTATCTAAGTATTCAGTTCACTCATGGCTTAACTATTGGAGGAAGAGCCAAATGGAGGCTGGTTTTCCCCTTCCAGTTTCTTCTATTCTGTTCCTTGAAAAATTAGGTAGCGATTCCATGTGCTTCTACTCCGCTTCAAAAATAAGTCTCTATATTTCTTTACTGACCTGTCTACTAGAAAAAAACACAACCATACTTGTGTAATCGTAAAGGCAATGGTACTGTGTAAACAACAGGAGGGAAACAGTTACTGGAGTATCACACTGCACTCCTTGTCCTGCTTCTTTCTGCTCTTTTCATCTCTATTGTTACTGACAAAGGGGAAGGCTACAAACACACATACCAAAAATTGTAATGAGCACCACAAGAAAACCAGTAACTATAGTTTTAGCTATACCAGAACTTACATTAGGTTAGTCATATGTTAGGTCTTCCCATTAGTTTTTCGGACAAATGCAACAGAATATGTCTTGTTCTTTAATCTAGTGAGAAAAGCCATTTGTGTGCCACCATTGAACACACTGCCTAATTTAAACACAATTTGACAGAGGGATAAAAGTTTCTAAGATATAAATGGAATGAAAATTTACTGCCAGTTAGAGGAGAAAGAACCCATTAGTATCACTACTGAGAAAAAAATACTGCTGCATGAGGTTACTACACATGAGAATGTCAGACATTGGAAACCCCCCAGCTGAAGGAAAAGCTTCTAGCAGAGTTTGTATCTTTTTAGACAGACAAAATTCAGACAGGGGATGGAAAGCAATAGGAACTCTGGCATCATTTGGTCTACTGTCCAAAGAACTACTGGCTTAAACATGTTGTGAACACAGGTATACAATCTACAGCTTACAAAGAGTTAAGAGTTAAGTTTTATCTCTAGTGCCTTAAATAGTTCGATTTTAAATGTAAACTATATTTGCACATAATTACTGAACAAATTAAAATTACAATACAAGAGAAAAAATCCCAGCTGTTAAAAAGGAACAGACATATCGAGAAATTTCAGTAGCCAACTACCAAACCAGTTCATTCCTGTCATTGTTGCTATGGAAAAAGTTGAAAGTATATTGAGTTAGAAAAACCTAAAGAGAATATGACATTTAGGAAGAAAAAACCCAAGAAAGGCAATATTTAAGATTTAATATTGTCTTAATTCCACCTATTTCTGGATTTCAGCAGTTCTTTCTATTTTTTTCTTAGAGTAAAAAAAAAAAAAAAAGTATTATATCTAGGGGGCTTCCAGCAAGCCTCCATTTCTATGGGCCTACTTCTGCCCCTGAAATATGTATTGTTCACCTTTTAGGATGTGCAGTACTAAAACCATAAGAAAAAACCCAAATAATTTAGATCTTGCTTTCTTCACTTTGTCCTTTTTGTGTTCAGAATAAATGTTTTCTAAATTATACAAGCCATTTCATGGCCCAGTGTCCCCAAAGAATAAAACCAATGTCGTTGTTGTTGCTATATCTATTGTTGTTATTATTGTTATTACTATTACAGACCTCTGACACAATAGAGCAGGAAGCATATGATACTTCTTATCTAATGCCAGTTATTTATTTTTGGGCTAGAAATCCTAAACTGTCTTTATAACCAACACTGGGAAAGAGGCAGTTTTTAAGGCAAAATATTTTAGGCATCAGTTTTTGAATGAGATTAGCCGTGCCTCAGAATATGCAGAAATACATGTATTTTTCCTCAACAGCTGTTAAAGATGATTCTTGTGACCAGTTACGTTGCAGACGTTTTTATTATAGTCATCAAATGATGAGTAAGACTAATTCCACCATGCGTGAACTAGATGAAATTGTCTTTTTTACAACATAGTAGAGCAAAGCACCACACAAACATAAAGTCTGTAAAGAATATTAAGAATACAGCTCTCCAAAATTATAAGTATCAGAAATAAAATTGCACATGCCATCTTAATTTGTTTCCTTGTTACATTAATTATCTGCCCTACAATAATATTTCCATAGGCAAATGAATTTTGCGTTGCTCACTAGTGCTTCCCTTGGGCATAGTCAAACATTTAGCTGCTAGGCAAATAATTAAGGTACTATACCTCAGTGACAGTTTTGCTTTTGTTCCTCTCCCAGACAAGTGCTTGTAATGCAAATATATCAGAAGTTTGGAGAGGGAAGCCATTACTGGAGTGCTTTTAAAACTAAACAAAAGGAAGGAGGGCCATGTGACAATGAACTAAGTCCAAAGTAACTTTGCTTTTATATCAGTGAGATGTGGTTGGCAAGATGTTGCTATAGTGACTGATGCACGAAAACCCGATTCTTGAATTTTGCCAGAGATCAGAGTTCAGCAGTGCTAAATCAGAAGATGCTAGACAGGATGTAGTGCAGTGAGACCATGAGAAATGAGATGGCAAGAGTTCTGAGACCCAGTCAAACACTTTGCAAGGAGCTAAAGCTAAGGATATAGAGTAAGGTAGGTCACAAAGTGACTTCATGACTGTGACTTCATGCCTGACTAAGGCTGCTGAGGACAATACCCTCTGAAAAGGTTTGCTTGAATCTGAAAAGTCAAAGACGGATCTCACCCAGAATAGATCTTTCTAGAAGTCTTGTCAGCAAATTGCTCACGTCAGAAAACAGTGATACACTATTTTTGCACAGGTCATAATCCAGAAATTCCTAGAAAGATCAAGTCATCCAGAAACTCCAGTTTCAGTTACTCAACAGGAATAAAAGAGAAGAGGGAAGAGGGCTTGGTTAGTAAACTGGTTAAAGGGAAAATATTGAAATTATTATTCCAATTAAAGCATTTATTTTTCTAACCATACTGCTCAGATATCTCTAAAAAAGATATAAAACCTCCATGAGAAATACAGTTTAGATTGTCATAACTTTCTGTCATGATGCAAAGAGCTCAAAGAAGGAATGAATCAGTTCCAGTTCTCTCCACAGATCACTGTGCTCTGTGAAGACAGTATAAAATATATCTCTGTCATTAAATCGTGTCTCTCAAGCACTGGCAGCCTGAAGAGCATTCCATAGAGAATGTCCGATTGTAGCTTTGCTGTCCCTAGGAACTACCCCAGAACCCCAATTCATAAATAAAAGCATACAACCACACCACAGTGTTCACTGACAATAGAAATGGATGTATCTTGATACAGATACTGGCTTCCCTACATGGTATCCATGGCAGAGGTGAATCAGCTAAAGAGTGATTAACCTGTATAACCATAGGCACACAGACTCACTGTGTCCACAAGATAGAGCTGTCTGCTACTTGTAAAGCTTTATGGTACAACATACCTGCCTTCTTTAATCACTAGGTGAGGCTGTTAAATGGGGAAAAAATAAACCCCTATAAATTCTGCCAGGGCAAAGAACATATATGAAACAACTGGTAAATAAGGCACTAAGAAAGAAGAGTTTCTTTATAGCTTTTACTCTTGGTCCTCTCTCCTTTCTTCTCTTATTTCACTTCCTAAACAGACGGCAAAAAGATGTTAATAAGGAGCACCAGAGCAACTGTGAAATATTAACAGTTCACCTATAGTTCAAGAATCACTGTATGGCATAATTAAAACCATAGAAGACATCTTAACAAATGATGTTTCCTCCTTCTTCCTCCAGCTCTTTCCAGGTTCTCCTACTGCTTGCTGATTTGTTTGCCTGTCTGCAAGGGCTGCAATCTTTCCCTTTTGGTTCAAAATATTTGATCTTACTGGATGCCTCATTCAGATAGGGGGGTTACCGAAGTCGGCATTACTCTATCCTTCATGCTATGGATGAACCTCATTGCAGCAGGTATGTGAAGCATCTGAAAAAAGAAACCCACTCATAAACTTGAGTTCAACCTGCAGGGAAAACAAAGACATAGAGAGAGGAAAGAAAAGGGAATTGTCCATTTTTAGACATCTGTTCCATTTTTTCATCCTCTGATTAGCCTCCTTCTGTACCAAGCCAACTTCGTTAATATATACCAGGATTAAGTTATCTCAGCCATTTTATTAGAAGTAAAATCTGATGTGAAATGCAGAAATCTTAGCCCCCAACATCACGATTCCTCATTTAGCCATGAAGATGACTGTCAATCTTACCACTTCCCAAGTTTTTTGATCACCATATTATTTGCTCATCATTATCCATGGTTTGTACCAACATGTTTTGTGCCAGACTAGAGGAGGAACACACAATCTTAGGTGATTCTGGTAGTCAGAATAAATATAGAGAAGACATTATATGTTCAGCTCAAGACACATAGCTTCAACAACTCTGATTTGCCATACTGTGTCATAGTCCCAGTACATTCTAGCTCCAGGTTAAAAAGGCAAAGGTCTCAAGTAAATATTTTGTTTGCCAAACTATTAAAAAAACCCCACCCATAAAATAATTATAAATGTTTTTTATTCAGTACATTGGGGCAAGACATCATTGGACTAGATGACCATAAAGGTCCCTTTCAACCCAAACGATTCTATGATTCTATGGTCATATGCTATTCCCTCTGCTGTGATATCGGAAGAGGTACATCCTGTAAAACTGCCTTAATTTCATATAGAAAAACTATATGCAGAAGTGAAATAAGTAAGCAAACCCAGTATGTAAAATATACCATTAGAATGTTTTGAATTGACTTCAACAATGCATAAACTAACCTAATAATTTTATCTAATTAGAAACCCATTAACATGCTTCACCTTTATAAGTCTTTTTCAAATGTACTATAATGGACTCCAGTCATTAAAATAACTTGCTGAAGTCTGCACCCTTCTGCACTCTATCTGCCACTGTAACTCAATATATTTGTAGAACAACCAAAACCAATGCCCTAAACTAGCCCCTAGTGATTAGGGACTAAAACAATGCTTTCTCTGACTTCTCATGAGAAAACACACACTTCCCAGCATTATGGACTTGGCTTGCCTGGAGTGTAATTGCTGGTATCCAATGAACTGCAGACAGCTTCCGTCTTTCAGTAGTTTCGGTAACTTTTTTTCTTCTGTTTTATATCTACCCCCAAGAAACAAGTTGTAATGGCCACATATGCCAGGGCTTAGACTAAGTAAATGCTTAAAGTCACGTAGCAGAAAAAAATATCTGAAGAATACCGTATAGTTTCTTTGTTACAAAAAGAGAAGGGGAAGTGAGAGAAGAGACATGAATGCAAAGGCTAGCTAGTGCATATTAAATTTTGATCCTAGTAAAATTCAACTAAGCGTAACTAAGGATGTCTCCAAGCACAGTCTGGAGATTCACGCTGGGTTAATTTAAGGAATTCCCAATTCAAGCCTCTGCCCAGTTCTTCTGCAGGAGATTAACCAGATTCTGATTAAAAGATTAACCAGATTTTCATTTACAGAAAATGTGGAAGCAAACACGCACTGACTTTTCAGTCAGTGCATTTAATAGCTTTACATTAATTTCAATTTATATCAGTTCAGTACAAATAAGTTCACCAAGAGTCAGGATACCATCATTCTGCTGATGCACAAAGAGGCTGTGAGCTTTCAAAGGGCAAAACAGACAGAGAGAAATGCAGTTTGAATCATAAAAAAAAAATGGTGGAGTACTATGAGTGTTTGAAATCCTTTATAGATATTAAGTGGATAGCTTTGTAACTGATTTAAAGGGAATCCAAAAGATCTACTTGCTGGTTTGGGATTCTGTGCTGTAAGCAAGGGATTAGCTTTGCAGGAGCTGAATGCTTCCCACTTCTACAGTTCCAATGGTGAATATGTAAATAATTTAATGAATTCAGGGTACTACTGAAGTGCTACTAATTGAAATGCTTAAGCACGTACACATTTATGCTGCTCAATCATTGTCTGTGACAGAAAATAAAGACATTGAGCTACCCAAAAAGTTCTTAGCAGGACTGAACAAAGTACAACTGGGCAAAAATTACTCATATTATTCCTTCTGTCCCTCAAAATAACAATCCATCAAAATCAAAGTTGTTCATAAAAAGCCTGGCTTTGATTAATCTTCTTGCTGAAAATATTGGTAGAGAATAAATGTTGAATTTTTATCTTTTTCTGCAATCTGCCTTAAGTCTTTTAGGTATATAATTAGTATTAGGTATCTGATATTGATATTGTAACAAATTTAAACTAATTTTTAATGTAAAAACTAAAAATACTAAGCTATATATATTTTTTTTTTCAAATTGAAAGGCCTAAGCTTAATTTTTCTGCAAAACTTTATAAGAATGTATAAGAACTTATATCCTGATTCAGAATAAAGTATCTCAGAAAATTTTCACAGTATAAAAAAATGTTCTTACTGCTCTGCTCCAAGACTCAGCAATTGTTCAGAATTCATTGGCAGAGAACATATATAGAATAGAATTCACAGAATCACTTTAGCTAATGCTTTCTCCTGACAATCACACTCTAGAATTTGATTAATCTCATTTTAAAGTAGACACTTAAAATATGTCAGATACAACCTAAATTTTCCTCTAAGAGAGCAAGGAATTTAAATTAAATTAAAGGTAGGCTAAAAGTAAAATAATGATAGTTCATTATACACAAACACATATATATTATTTATACTAATCAAACATATTTCTATATTAATATATTCACAAAAGAATGGATATATAATATTTGTTCTATGTATATATCAGCAATAACATTACAGCACTTTAAAATCTTGCAACATTCACAGTGCAGGCAGATAGGTTACTGTGATGACAATGACCAGAAGATCAGATCTAAATCCCACTAATACATCAGGTCATCACACAGTTTATATGGAAAGATTTCTTTGAAAATTGAAGTGCCACCAAGTATCAGTTCCATAGAAAGTGTATTTTCTAATTAATATAGGCTTATTTTCATTACAAATCAGAACTGACATTTTCTTTGCAGAAAAACTTTGTCTCACTGAATGTTAACAGGAGCAAGGCATTCATCACAGAATCTTCTCAAAACAATTCCTAATCAGACTCCACTCTCTTAGTCTGCATGCACTATTGATCAAAAAACACCAAGCCATCTACAAATGGTGAAAGTGAGCATGTTACAGGATCAGGATACACTATAAATAATAACCTGAAGCTATGCTGAATGCACCTGATTTTGGCTAGTGTTTGATGTCAAGCAGTCACCAACAGGCTGGTGTTTGGAAGGCAGATCTCTAAGAAACTCAGGTGCAGCAGGCACATGCGAAAGTTGGTGTTAAACTGAATTTACAAGATGACACATAACAAAGCAGAAGAAAGACTTTTCTGTCCTGCCACTGTTTGTAAGGTGATGAAGAGGAAAAAAAAAGTTAAAAAAAGTGTGCCAGATGTCTCTGGTAGTATTGCCTTATTTGCTGGGCACTTACAAGGGACTATTTTATTCAGTAGCAATCCTTGCTGATATTTGGAAGTAGTAAAGGACATGAAAGAGAGTAAAATGTTTGGGAGCTTAATCTTCCTTCTGGAGAACTAACTCATACAAACAGAATAAAGAGAAGCAGGACAATACCAAAACCAAGGAGATGGACAGGTGAAGATGCATTTGAAAGGGGACTGCTGAGAGCTACTGAACACAATGTCCTACTAGACCCAGAAGAGGGAAGGAACCAGGAGGTAGGGTTGTCTGTAGACTGCTCTAATAGCAGTGCTTCGTTCTCTGAAGTCTTTGTTCTTATCCTTGAGGTAAGTCTTTATTTTGAAATGATAGTTTAAGTTATTGCATACTGAATAAAGCATAACCACTTCTTCTCAGCAGAAAAATAATCAAGAGTAGCCAAATTCAGTAGTTCCAGTAAATAACCACTACCGGTAGAACACAATATGCTTTTGCTCAGGTCCCAGGGCACAGGAACATAATCAACTGGCTCCTGTTCCACAAAAGGTGAAGACAAGAGACCTGCCATTTAAGGGTAGGATTCATACGATCTTTTTTTATCATGAGAAAGACAGGTGTTTAATTTAAGCTAGCTGTCTAGGCATAATGAATGGAAAGAATTCCATCTTCAGGAAGTGCAGGTACACCTGATATGCACAGTTGAATTACCCTCTGGAAAGATTTGGCCTATTCCATTGAATATAATGGGAGAATGTTCAACCCATCGGTCTAGATAGCTAATGAAATCCCAATGACATGATTTTCCTGTGTGCAAGAAGGAGAGTCCTGAGAAAAGACAAAGATATGACTAGTCCTGAACTGTAATATGGTAAACTTGTAAATTCAAATGCTTTAGAAGTAATCTTTGGAATACCTGAAAATAACAACAAAAAAATCCATTTAGTTTAGAAGAATTATTCTATTATTATAAAGTTATTTCCATGTTGTCATTAAAATTATTAGCACTTTGTGTAGTCACAAACTAACTTTGCATCAGGAAAATAATTTATACTTCATTGTGACTAGTAACAAAGAGAACCCAAACATACCACTCAAGCTGTCATATCTATCATTAAACAATGCCCATATTACCTAAAGCAGAATTCCTTTTTTCCTAAGGATCCACACCCTGCACCTCCCTCTGAAGAAAAAAAACCTCCACCTGGATTAGTAAGACTTCATGCATGCATGGCCTGCAGCAGTAAGTAAATTTATTAGATCTCTGGCAACACATTCTTAAAATAAACTTAATAGTCTTCAGGTCTCTGCTTACTAATTTGTTTTGTGGCGCCAGACAACTTCTCCCCAAAAAAAAGGCTCCAGCTGAAATGAAGCAAGGTTCATTTCCTTGTCTCGCAGAATAACGGGTTTAGCTCCACTAGCTTAGTTACTGTCCCATATGGGACTTTCTTTTGGTTTATACCTTCAAAGCAGTGCTACACACATATTAGCCTGTAGGAAAATGGCTGTCATTTAAAGCCTAATCAGACAAAGTGTTAAATTTTAGGGTCATGGGATATCCTCAGTCTCAGTCTTGAAACTAATGAGTAATAACAGAAAAGTCTACTGTGACCTCAAAAATGAAAGACATTCCAACAGAACAGGAGCTAGAAGAAATATGCTTACAATCAAAATATTATCTCACTTAATACTGTACTATTTTAAGAAATTCCTTTATTCTGGGAAAATAATATATCAATTTCTCCTTCTTTAAATAACATTTTAATTTAGAACCCATTACTGCAAACTCCTTCATTCATGCCTAATACTTCAATGCTTGCAATATCATTCTCATGCTTAAAACAAGGGCACATGAGTGGGTGCCATCTGAAACTGAGGCCTCTTAATTTTTCATAATGAATCTGAAATTGGTATGTGTGTCAAAATGGTAAATTACCCTTGAAGAAGTAGTTGAACTTTTTAACTCTAGCTGTTGTACACTGTTTTTGCAGACTGTTTCCCTCATTTCAGATGACAGTCCAGGCTCAAAAATTTCAAATTTTACAACCTTAAGAGGAAAATATATACAAGTGGGATTAAAGAGGTGGTTGTGTTTTGCAAAACCTATTCTAAACAAAATGGAACAGCGTTTCCATTTTATCAACAGGACTTGCTATAACTCACTGAGCACCAATAGGAAAACTATTCTTTTAACTCCATGTCAAAGTGATTGAACTGTTTTTCTTTATTAAGAATTCACTTCCACAGACTTGAATTTTGGTTCCTCTTCTGTTCTGGCAATGCAACAAATAAAATGCCTGACTGTAGGAGAACAAATGTCAAGCAGGTCCATTTAACATTTACTTTTAATTCATTTCAGAGTAGTTGTACCAGGTAATCTCACTTAACTTTTAATATTATTTGACCAGAGAAACTCCTCTGTGGTGCCTTTGATCCTTTTTAAGTTATGCCAAACCTATAACCTTTTGCAGGTGATTTAGTCCTGCTCAGGAAGGGTAGAGTGAAAAACTGAAGACATACAAAATTGTTGATACAGACAAGGACAAAAAAGGGTTCCTTTTTAAATCACTGTAACTTTGCCTTAAGACAAGCCTCGTAAAGAGGTATTCAAAGATAGTTCTTCTGAGAAGATAAGTATTTTGCATTAATGCATTGTTTTTTATATCATGACAAGTTTTTTCATGTTTCTTGAGGCCTATCCTATGGAACAGAACTGTATATTCCTAAGGCAGCAATTATTATATTCCTATTTTATCTCAAATTCCTGTGCTGCAATCACAGTGTATATCACAAGATAAAAAAAGAAATAAATTATGAGAAGCCAAAAATTCCTTAACACATTCAAGTTAAGATGTGAGAAATCTGTTTAAATATCAAAATTAAGTATAGGCAAGAACTTCTAAAATGAAGAGCAGAATTAAAATTCCAGAATATTATGACCACTGTGAGTTTCCCAAGATGGAAGCTCAACAGACATAAAGCAGAGGTACAGCAGACAGAAATGAGTGAAATTATGACAACTCAATCTTGATAGTATGTTGCTTCCAACATGTTATTTCTCTCTCCCTCCTCCTCTCTGCATATGCATGTAATCTTCACTTATGCCTTGAGATAAGTAGTTAAGTTAAATGAAAATTGTGGCAGGTGCACCCACCCAATGAAAATGGGGCTTCTTAGCTGCTGAAGTGCAGTAGCTGTTGATTGCCTTTGTCCAGTGGGAGCTTCTGTTGACCATAGATCAAATTGGGCCTGGTATAAATGGAGTCCCCGGGGGCAACTATTCTGATCTAATCTTCCTGTTGGGGTGGTGTGGTATAGGGTTCTTCTCTTAGGCTAGAATGCTGCCTAAGGAAACTCCTTAAGATTACTTGGGTTGGGATGCTGCCCTCAGAAGCTCCTCAGGGTTGAGAGCCCTCACTTTTTAGGCGAGTGATAGAGTGTTTTGGGTTGTCATTAAACCCTATGAAATGATAGGGTGTTTTGGGTGGTTGTTAAACCCTAGGAAGTGGTGCTTTGTTCTGTGTTTTGGATTATTGTTAAACTCTAAGGAAGGGTGCTTTGGTCTGTGTTTTGAGTTGTTGTTAAACCCTAGGAAGTTGTTTTGTTCTTCTCTTATGGGAATTCAAATCTGTAGTTGAATGGTTGTGGAGGGCTAGTTGATGATAATTTTTTAATACTTGGTTGTTTGTCTGAGAGCTTTTGTAACAAAAATCATCAGTAGAAGAGTTGCATCTTTAAATTTTATGGTTGGAGCACACAACAAATTCTAACAACCCATTTATGTATGGTTCACACTTTTATTTGGCTTGAAAGGAGATTACTGGTTCAGATATTATTCCCTGTCTTAATGTACTAGCAGAATACTGCAATGTCTTAGTGAGGAGGCATATCTACATAAAAATCCCTTTATTTATAATATGTTTAGCAAGATTTTTTCAAAATTTACATACTGACCTTCAAATACCAATGTGTGTTTTTTGACATGCCAAGTTGAAGTTTATTTGGCATCACTCAGGCTTTTGAAAAATCCTTGATCAAAGTTTCCGTGACTGTTCTCCCACATGTATTCAGAAATTAAAATCCTTCAGCTTTTTCCCAAGGGTCAGGGAGGCAATGTTTTGGCTAAATCAAGTCCAGCTCCTACTGAATCTGCTGGCTATCACATACAGACAGGTGAAGACCTGGGTATCTGTGTTCTCAAGTTTACATTTTTTACCTTAGTTTGTACAGAAATGTGTGGAGGTGTGACTGCAGCAGTTTCAACATGCCAGCTAGCACAAACATTTCTCAGTTTTAAAGAAAAGTTTTCCCACCCTTTCCTGAAAGGGAGCTACATAGCACTTGCCTGTTGGGACATGACCTCAGAGTACTGTGTGTTGCCTGCTGCAGCTGATAACATCTCTGACACACAAACTAGAGTGGTTTCCTGGGCTGCAGTGCAACTGGGGGCGCTTAGGAAGTTGCTAGGAAAACTCCTTTTGCCTCAGCCTGCAGCAATCTGCATGATGTTGATGACATGCTGCCCAGCTGTCATCACTTACCTCCCCCTTTTGGCTGGGGGTGTTAAACTTGTTATTTTTCACTGACTTCATGGCTGTTCAAAATGTTTATTTTCTTTCCCTCACTAAGTCTGACAGTACCCTTGCTACTTGCTAGGATCCCTATTCCTTGTAGGATGCAGTAACATGTTGGCAGCGGAGGCCCATGGGTTGGGGACGCCCATTCCAGGAATGCCAGAGAAGTCCCAAGTTCTACAAGGCCATGAATAACAGTGGATAGAGCAGAGGTGACAATATGACAAAACTCACTCGTTGCTCAGTAAAATTAATAGGACATCCCAGATTGAACCAGCCTGGGCAGCCCTCCTGCCAGATAAATGTAGATGGCTACTGAAATCCTTCTAGCTAATTATTGCCATTGAGCCACCTGTGAAAGCCTCACTGTTTAGGAAGATGAGCATGGTGGTTTGACCCTGGCTAAATGCCAGGTACCCACCAAGTCGCTCTGTCACTTCCCCCCTTCTCCCTTTCTTCTTAACAGGGCAAAAAGGGGAAATAAAACAAGATAGGAAAAAAACCCCAATCCTTGTGGGTAAAACAAAAGCAGTTTTAATGTAAGCAAAGTGAAGCAAAGGTCCTCAAGCAGAAGCAAAAAAAGAAAACAGATTTATTCTCTACTTGCCATGGACAGGCGATGTGGGGCCATCTCAAGATCAGGGCTCCCATACGGGTAGTGGTTGCCTCGGAGGACCCAATGTGACCCTACTCCCTTCCTCCCTTCTCCCAGCTTTATACTCGAGCAGACGTCATGTGGTCTGGAATATCCCTTTGGCCAGTTTGGGGCAGCTGTCCTGTCCTGGCTGTGTTTCCCCCACTGGAGGGGGCGAGGGAAATGTCAGAGAGCGCCTTGGTGCTGTGTAAGCACCACTCAGCAGCAGCCACAACACCAGGGTGCTACCAACACCCTGCCAGCTCCCAGCATAAACACAGCACTGTGAGGGCTGCTATACGGGAAAATAAATTCCAGGTCAGTCAGACCCAGTACAACGAGCTACCCCTTGGATGTCTGTACAGCATAGTTCTTTCGCTTCTTACCTTAATTATAGAAGAAAATTAAGGATTTAGCAGGACTGATGAGAGGTGCATAAATTACACTGTCTGGGTTTTCTTATATTCTATAGGACTGAACAGGTGTGGATGTCAATTGATTTAACATCAGAAGATGGGATGGCAGAAGTATTAATCTTCACACAGATAACTATGCAATGTATAAAATGTCACTGATAGCTGGGCCACTGTTTGAGACATCTGGAAAGATGTACATTTGAGCCCATCTTTGAATTCTAAGAAACCAGTTGGTCAGGCTGAAAGCAAGCTACTGCTGATCCTCCTGTGTAAAACAATCTATGGCACATAAATATTAATGAAAAACATGGCAGTGACTCCTTATCTGCGTAGACCTTCCCTGGCACTGAGGTCAGACTGACAGGTCTGTCGCTCACCTTCCTTTTAAGTTTCTTCAATCCAATCTCACCCAGTCTTCTCCAGCAAGTTTCACTTGGAATGGTGAAGGAATGATCTGGGATCTCTCTTCTGCTGTTTAACTCTGTAGGAAATGTGACTGAAATGGATCTTTCATATCTGTGCCTCCTGTACCCTATTGCTACAAAAAGCCTTATTGCTATTCCACATCAAAAACTCAATCTCCACCTATAAAGCGGAGGCTTCTTGACCTTCTCTCCACCTCCTATGGTGAAGGCCTTCAAAAACTATTGACTAAAACTGGGCATTGAAGTCCAGAGGAGGTCTCACAGTAAGTCTTTTTTAAACACTTTGACTTAAACATTTCAAGAGAACGTATTCCGACCTTGAAAAGTGTTTGTCAAAACATATTTCTAATCTTCTGGATATGATTCTGATCTCATGTTATTAAATGCACATATGTTATAGATTCCTTAGATGCTGAAATATAAGCAATAGCTCTGTTCTTCAGCTCTTCACATATTCACTGAATAGCTTCTTGGAAAGATTGTGAGCTTAATACAGTCTAACATAACCATGGGAAAGCATTTTCTTTTCACTTTCTAGTTAATGAGCAACTTCAGGATAAGCTTGAAAAAAGTCCTTATGTTAAAGAACATGGAAAAGTTAAATGAAACTTGAGAGTGTACCGTCTCAAAAGCTACTTGTTCAATGCAGACACATTTGCTCTATTCTGTGCTTACATTAGAGACCTATGTTATAGTCTCCTTGTTCTTTTATTGACAGATATTTCAATCTGCAATCACCAAGATACTCTCACATTCATGTGCCAAGGCACATTAAGGTAAGACACAGCACATGCATCCCGTTAGAGCCACACAAACAAGCTCCAGTTGAGCTGGTACGTCTCTATGCACAAAAGGCAATGACACAAGACTCAGCCCTACTAGAACCAAAGCTCTACCAGTTTGATGCTCTGCTTTGCCTACTCATCCCTGCTGATTGCTGATCCTTAGACAGTTTATGTAGCTCAGTAAGGGACAGTGTTGTTCTGTAGATGGGAAGGTTTATCTAGCTAGCAGAATATAAATGAGGAGGGTAGATTTTTTCTTAGGTTCTTTCAGTGTTTTCCATAGTGCGCTCTACAGGCTGTTGGATACACTTGTCTCTTTCTTTTCTACCCATGTGTGGCCATAGATACCATTTTCAATCTGGTCTGTCATCACATGTCCTTGTGACAAATACACTAACTGGTTACATAGAGGTATAATATAGGCCAAGTCTTCCAAACTTATATTTTGAAGGTTTCCTTTAATGTTATTCAACAACTAAAGACAAGGAGGGGTGCCAGCAATATGCGTCAGACAAATTTCTCAGCCAGTTTTCACACCGGTGTCCTCACATGACACTGCTTTTTCTGAATCATGTTCTGATAAGCAGAAAAACAACAGTTATTTGAATGTATTGGAGAAGAGAGTAGCAAACCTCATGGCATGAAAGTGGACCTGGAGATCCATTCAGATTATGGTTAAACTTTTTCTTCGTAGGAGATTTTGGAACAGAGCCACCCAAAAATTGCTGGAGAATGAGATTTGCACAATATACTGTATGGGAAAGTTATAACCTTCTAGGTAAATTCTTTGCTCTTACCAAGTATGCAACAAGATCTGAAGAAAAGAAATGTTATGTAGAAGTGCATGGAAGTTCTGCATAACAACATATTGGTTTGCACTACGCATAAGTATTACTCACAGATGGATATATATAGTGCCTAAAATATTCCAGAATAACATTTAAAGTTTGAGCATACTCATTAATGGCTAGACTATTTTTCAACTTCAAAGTAAATGTGTGGTCTCTTCTTAAATCCTATAGTGCTGAGCGAGGCTGGCTTTATAACATCAGCTTTCTCTTATCTGAGTACTAACATATTGACTATAAAAGCCTAGAATATGTAGAGAAGAGTATGGTGCAAACATAACATATGAAGCCAGACTTGGTTTGGGCAAGTCCCTGAGCAGGCAGACTGGAATATATCAGCAGGGAGTATCTTACATCTTGGGTGATTCTTCCATCTACGCAGTCATTCATATTAAAAGAGATGGTGAAAAGAAGCTATGGTGAAATCGGGGATCAGTAACAAAATAATTGATGAATTTCATTAATAATACTGATTTGGCATATCAAGCATTTGTCATGAGTTCTGAAATTTGTTTGTTTCTTTGTTTGAACTAGGTAGCTATTTAATATTTATCATCTGGCAAGCAGTAAAGTAGACTTTATTTTAATAAAGGAAAATCACTGCACATTTCAGATCTAACCAAATCTTGTCACACTGAAAATAATTTCATCTCTTGATGGTCCTAGCTGCCACTTTTCAAAATAAACTACTCTGCAAGAAACTATTAAGACAATTCACCTCTTTTGTGCACATACTGTACCATACTTATAGTTTTAATATTCACTCTCTTCTAGAATTTTTTTATAATTCACATATTTTACTGTCTTTAAGACTGTCTCTAAATTTTACTTTCCTCCATAATTCTGTCTTGATTTGATAGAATTGATTTGGAGTTGTTTTAAAATGCAGCTTCCTCAGTAGCTTTCAACATATGCCAGAAGATCATTTTTTTAGAGCAGTAAATCACAATAAAATGTGACACAGGAAAGGAGTGTTAGGGGTGAAAAGAACACAATTTGAAAAAACAGAATATGTTTGAACAGGAATGAAAATAGTGGTTTCCTATATCAGGTTTGGTATCAAAAGAAATGAAGGAGTAACTAATACACTTTTGCCAAATCCAAATTTCTACTTACACCAAGAAAAATTTAATGATAAATATGCCCCTTCACTTAGTGTTCCACTAAATCCACTGTTTGCAAAATAAAAGAAAAACTCCTACAATACAAATAGTGCAAAACTTGCTGTGAATTATTCCTGTGAGTTCCAGAATTCTCTCTGCAATCTAATATTTAATATTTTGCATAAGAATTTTTTGTTTATGGTTGGCACAAAATTGAACCCTTACAATCACCTATTAAGTCAGCAGTAACCAAGTACTGTGCAGAAATTTTGTAAAAAAGTTTTAAAGAATTATAATGTAGCATGATGGAAAGAGAACTAGGTCTGACGTGATGGTTAGATAAAAGGAAATACACTTTAACAGTGTTTTGAATGCTATTTCATTAATATAATCTAGAGATATTTTATAAGGTGGATATTTATAAACCTGAAGTATTTCTGAAATCAAAATGAATATAAAATTTTTAAAAAAGATTTTCCGTTTTCCTGAAACCGTATAAAATCTTTGAAACAAAAACTAAATAACACTGTATATTTAAGTAAGCATCATATATCAATGAAAAAATATGATCAATGAGCATAATTTTAAAAAGATATTACTCAGTTTTATAGCTTTGAGTACCCATAAGAATTTTTTATCATTTCCTCCCATAAAGCAAGAATCATTCAGTGTGAGATTTGAAGTCTAGATAGCATTTTTTTTTTGTGTGTTAAATATAATGGATTCAGAATGGCAAAATGATCAGCTTCTCATAATGAGGAAAGTATTTTATATTTTATATCCTTTTATATCTCTTAGGAGCTATGCCCAAACATCCAATCCCTCTCCACCATAAAGACACAATATGAGAGACAGGCAGTGGGAGGCATACTATCATGGGATTTGCTTGAGTTTCTTCCCCTTTCTGTGGAATTTGATCTCAGAAATGTTTAGGAAAGATGTTTGAGTCAATACAACCAAAGTTTTGATGCTTAACAGTCAAATTTAGAGTATTTGGGTCAGTAAGAGAACAGTATGTGAAACTTTCATTATCTCCCTACAAAATCTAAATGGTGTGTCAAGCAAACAGCTTACAGTACTTAGAGCTCTTTCAGAGACATACTCAACAAGGTATAAATCTCTTGACTGTAGTAAGTATAATATTTATATGCTTTAACCTTTGCCAGAATATTATTATTAACAGGAGACGAAAAATTATAAACATTTATGTTTTAGAGAATATAATTTCTACAATTCCCTCCATTCCTAGAGTTTCAGCCCAGTATTTCAAACACCAGCAGTGAACTGAAGCTCAATATTAATATCTATAGTTTGACTATGCCCAAGAGGCAGTGTGCGGTGCAATTTTCAGCAAACAATGCAGTCTGGCTACTGATGTTAACACCAATGTGGTAAGTATGATTTGAGTGGTCCACAGAGCATATTATTAACAGTAAAGAATTTTACACCTGATATGTACTTTTTTGATATAAAATTTTTTGTCCATGCAGATTTACATTTTTCATGTAAGTTTTGGGAAGAATCTGGATTTCTACCCCACAGATATATATATCCTATATTTTCAAGAAGCCACATGCATTTCACCTGATGAACTTAAGCCATATTTCTTTGTACATTGTTAGATTTGCAAAGAAAACTGAGTTGCACTGCTTTCATGGAATACTCTTTAATATGAGATCTGACAGTTGTGGGGCATAAGTATGTTCCTATGATGTGTCTCTTTCTCTCTGTATGTATCTTAAATAAGAGAATGACATATGTGTATGTAAGTGCCTACAGACAGGCATACACAAAGACTTATATAAGAATGCACAGGGCCTGAATGTTCAGTTAAACAGTTAATTGAGGACATGGAATTCACTCCATATTCAGCCTCAAGTCTCATTTTGCAGCTCAGCTGAAGCAAATGGAGCAATGACTGTTCATTATGATGAAGACCTGGTCCCTATTTTTTGTGCTGCTCTGCCACCACAGAAGAGCCTGGATATCTATACCAGATGTTCACCAGTGAGATGCACTTCATATTAGCAACATAAATGTGGATAAATATGCTCACAGTACCACACCCACATTTTTTTAATGTTCACATTACGCACTGAGATTTTTAATTTTACAGAGAATTTGCGTCTTTATTCAGAACTGGAAGAACCTATGCAACAGGCTGAGGATGAATTCTCTTTGACTTGGTAAAAAATCAATAACATTATAATAATACTACTATGAATAATAATAATAATATGGATAATAATATTTCTCTGTATGAAGCAAAGTGAAATATACTGTAGAACTCCAGAATCATGTTTTACATATTAATGGTTCCAATCTACCTGCCTTCCACTACAGTCCCTCTAGAGAGTGATTCCTCATGAATCGTATCCAGGACTGTAGCAGACTCCCACAGCACACACAAGAGGTATCAGGTCATACAGTTTCCCAGAACACACAAAGCTTCCCATTCTGCCAGTAAATCAAGACTGAGTGAAAAACATACTGTTCCCTTCCCAGCACAGTAATGGCAATCAGGCAACTCTCCTACCTTCAGTAATGCAGTTTAAGTTGGTATAACACACAGAGCTGCCATCTGCCATTACTCAGACTTTTACCTGGAGAACATCAAGCCCTTGGGCTGGACACTATGAAACCCCTCCTGGTTCCACACAGCTTGATTCACTAGAAACACCCCAATAAGTAAAGAGATTGTGGAGAGCAATATTCTGGAAAAAAAAACATGATGGCTATCCCAAGCAGAAACTCCTTTTGGAGCCTATGGCATTCCTCTATCTGTTCTCTCCACTGAATGTATATACTCATGCAACCCTTTACTGGAATGACAACACTTAAGCCTCACCACAGAGGGCTTTTCTGGATGAGTATACATAGCTCATAGTTGTAACCACAGCCCAAATCCTTACCCTTGATTTAGGCTGTAGATCTGCTGGTTCTAGTAACTGCAGTTCCTTTAATGTTCTTGCCAGCAGCAGCTGGAAGCTTTCTTACACTTTCTTTCCAGCACTATGTTGGGAAATATTACTGCATTGAATTACACTCATGCTACATTAGATATGTGGTGTTTTTTTTAAAAGAATTTATGGGGATTTGTTTCACCTAACTTGGACACTGTAGATGTCTGTCTCTTAAAATAGTCATCCTAAGCATTCATTATAGACAGTGAAAATCTATTGAGTGGATTAGGATTCTGTTGCCTAAAGATAGGTATCCAGGGCCATTTGAGATCTTTTAAAGTATCTGGGACATCTGCAGAGAGCTGGCAAATATAACAGAAGACTGACAGGAAATCCATGCCATTCTGCAGGGTTGGACAGGGGTCAGGCAGGTTGGCTGGAGCCCCTCACACTGAACTCAGTCCTGTGCTGAGGGAACTGAATCCTGCCCAGTGGTGTCTTGAGGGCTCATCCTAAAGAAGACACCTGCATCAGCTGAACAGGTTTGTAATTCCTGACTGTACCACTTAGACCTTCCCGGACCACAATAGGGCCTTAGACAGCTAAATACATTCAGAAACCTGCAGACATCTAGCTTTGTGTGTCTTCTATCTAGCACAAACTCCAACACATAACATTTAATCCTTCTTCTTTTCAGGGTGGGGAGTATGCAGGTTGAAAAACAAATCTCATGTTACATGGCAGCTGACTCTACTGCTAAAAGCGAGATTTGCAAGCCCTACCTCTTGGCACTGTATCTTTGAGCTGAATATGTGAATATTTGCCTGCATCAAACAGGCAGCCTGAAGCAATACTGCAAACAGGGTAGGAAGGGAACATGTCACAGAGCAGGGAAGTGAAAGAGATATTATCCATCTCAGTGTCTGTCTCAGATTGGCTTTAACTGACTGAAAATGCATCCTGGAGCCATGGCTTCATGTATACATTCAGCAAGTATAGATTAAGCACTGCCTAAGAAATCAGGAACTCCCTGTTCCCCCCATGGGCTCTCAGTCCCAGGTTCTGCTCTGTCCCCTCCATGGAGCTGGTACAAGTGGTTGTGTGGCCATTTAAGGAACTGCTCTAGGGAACTGATCCGTAGTAGAACTAAATGTGGAAAGAAACAGTTTCATTTTAATTTGGGTGATTTCCCTGACCCAGAGTTCATGGCAGCGGTAAGAATGCTTGTGCCAGTGTAAGGGAGCAGCACAGCAGCAAATACCAGGGGTGGAGAGAGAGCAGGACTGCTGTGCTTGGCAGCAATGCTGTCACTTGATGCTGAAAGTAAGCTCTTATGCTGTCATTCATTGCTGGTATAAATCTGTGTGTTAGAGTGTAAATCTGGCCATTATTCTGAAAAGTGTTTTCCATGTTATTTCCACTAAGAAACAACTTCAGCCCCTCATCCTATACTGTAGAGTGTAACGCACACAAGGAACACACACCTCGATACTGACACAAATCACATCACTTTTAACAACATGAAAATGATTCCTGATAGAAGCCAGGAGTTGTAGTGACAAACATTTAAAGATGTCATAAAGGCTTCAGCCTTACAATGCTTCCCAAGAAAAACAAAAGTCTAAGATACCCAAGCGTTCTGTAAATACTTCTTTCCGTCAGACCCATTGGCTAGGACACTAATGTGACTGAAGGACAGAGCTTTCTGAAATGTTGCAACTTGTTCCTTTTGATCATTTGTGAGGCACTACCTTGCAGTAATTGCCTATTAGCCACTTACTTTAAAGGTAAGAAGTCACTCCACAAACCAGATTTGATGTCCAAAGACAAAAAGTACACACACAAAAAATCTAACCCTCTAAAAAAAATTCCCTTAAACTCATGCTTTACATACACACCCACAGATACCTACCTACAACACACAAACATGTAGCACCCACACAAATGAATTCTAAAGTGAATGTATGATTTAAAAAAAAAGAAACTAAATGGACAGAACCTTGGTTTGTTTGCTTTGCAGAGGACAAAAAAAAATTCTCTGATTAATAGTGTATCAATTTTAACAATATCCCAAATAGGAAAATCTATATAAATATTAGGAAATAAATATACTTGGTTTTTGCAGATCTCATTAGCTTGGGAAATGCATTCAGGGAGTCACTTCTGAATGTATCTGTAATTGCATTCTATTTACTAAACCATTCAACAACTTGCGCTCACAAAAGAATAAAAGTTGAAGAATGAGAGTCTCATCTGAAAATCGAGATCTGTGTATTAACTGCTACTTTCTGTAATACTTCAAGTGCCCCTTCCATACATACTAGCCCTACAAACACTCACACGAGGGACTTTTTTCAGTCTAGCACTCTTGCAGATATTATTCATACAGGTAAAAATGTGAATGATTGAGCCAGTAAAAGATATTTGCTGGAAAATCCGATTTTCATTGTTTACTTTACATTGTTTACTACATATTAAAGAATAAATAGATCTGCCTGACTGTGACAGACACCGGGGCAAAAGCAGTGAAGAACATGCACTCCGAGTAAGATAAATCTGAACGTGTTCTTTAGTTTTCTTTGTTCCTTTTGGTCATGTTACAGTAAATGTAACTAAGATGCACACACACAGAATAAACTTCACATTAACCTCTGGCACCAATTAAACTATTTCAGCATTTCATGTTTGTTCAAGTTTGTTTTAAATGTAGTGATGTTTTAATAGTACATGACAGTGCATGCAAGAGAATCACTATATTCTCTTGCATGAAGGTCATGAGGGGTATGGAAAAACCTCAGATCTGACTGTTTTCAATGATTTTTAGATTAATCAGAGCCCATGATAAAGCAAGGCTTGCTTTCTGCTTACACAGTAACAGTTGTAGCACATAAAAATCCACCTTTAAATCATGTACAATCTGCACACAAAAAGTGATAAGTAATCACTCCAGATGCACAGAAAAATAGGTCCATGCATGAAAGAAACAGCAATAAAACCTGAAGATTTATTAATGAACTACATAAAGGGCCCCAGCATGGCATTTCAGTCCCCCACTATAAGAAACATAAGAATCAACACCTAGCCCAACAGACTTTATTATTTTATCATCTCACTGACTGTTTTAGTTGCAAGAACTTTATCAGGTATTTATGAGTTTCTCTATTCACTAATTACAGATAAACTTTATATACATGCATAGTAGCTTCCAGTACCATTTTTTGCATTTGGTTTCTTTCCTACATACTAAAATAGGCTAGTTTGTATTTTTAAATACAAGAAACCCTATGAAATGTTTTCTGGTTTATATTAAAAAATGCAAACATTAAACACAAATTAAAATTAGCTAACAAGACCAAGCACTATTAAAAAAGGGCTTCTTTTTGTTCCCTTTCTACTTTAAATGAGGAATTTTCTACTTGTTTTTGGCAAATGTCAGACTACACAAATGGGCCTTTTCTTATACAACAGCCTTGTGATGGGAGTACAACTTTAGAAGTCTCAGATGTCCCCCAAGCAAGGTGGAGAGAGAATGAAAAAATCTTGCTTCCAGTAGCCCAAGTGCTGTAGACTCATGTAATTAACATCATATCCACGAAGTGGGTAGGATCTCAATATAAAACTGTATGCAAAGTACAGATTTCAAAACATAAATAACATGAATGTTAACCTAAAGGTACAAAAATGTTGTGAGAGTTTTCTGCCATAGTGTTATTACATGCCTTCAGGGATTAGCGGTACTGAGTAACACAGCTTCAGTTTGCTTTCTCATCAACACTTTCTAATCTGTTTCATGTATTTTCAAGCAGAATTTCACAGTCTACATTAAAGTCATGCTTACCTTCAAGAAGGGTAAGAAGGAGCATGCTGTCTTTGATCACTAGGAAGGTGACGGAACAAATAATTCTGGAAACCATTGCAAACACATGAAGGACAAGAAGATAACAGGGAGAAGGCTGTATGGAGTTATGAAGATTAAATTATGCCTGATGAATTACAGATTTATCTAAGTGGGCAGTGTGATGGAGTGAAAACTGGTTGAATGACTGGGTTTAAAATTGTGATCAGCTGCATGAAGTCCAGCTGGAGGCCAATCACACCAAGGGTACACTAACACTGGGGCCAATGCTGTTTAAACCAGATGATTAAAGACCTGGATGCTGGGACAGAGTGTACCCTCAGCAAGTTTGCAGATGATAAAAAACCGGGATGAGTGGCTGATACATCAGATGGGTGTGCTGCCATTCAGAGGGCTTTGATAGGCTAGAGAAATGGACTGACAGAAGGCAAATAAAGTTCACCCAAGTCCTGCCCCTGAGGAGAAATAACCCCATGCAAAAGTATAGTTTGAAGGCTGACTGGCTGTGAAGAAGTTTTTGGAAAAAGATCTGGGCAACAAGTTGCCTGTGTACCCTTGCAACAGAAAAATGCTAAGATCATAGGCTGCACTAGAAAAAGCATTGTCAGCACATAAAGGGAGAAGATCCTTCCCCTCTACTCAGCACTGGTGAGACACATGTGGAGGGATGGGTTTAGCTCTGGATTCCCCACTACAAGAGAGGAATAGACATACTGGAGCAAGTCCAGTAAAGGGCCACAAAGACAACGAAGCATCTGGAGCATCTGACAGAGCTGAGATAGTTCAGCCTGGAGAAGAGAAGGCTTGGGTGGGAAACTTATCAGTGCATATAAATATCCAATGTGAGGGTGTAATGAGAGGAAGCCAGTTCCTTCTCAGAGGTGCCCAGTGACAGGACAAGAAACAATGGGGACAAACTGAATTACAAGATGTATTCAAACATGAGAAAAAACTTCTTTACTATAAGGGTGTTCAAGGATCAGGTTGCCTAGAGAGGCTGTGGATTGTCCATCCTTGTCGATCTTTAAATGTTCCTTCCAACCCAAACACTTCTATGATTCTTTGTCACTCATAATGAAATCCATAAAAAGAAGGGGAGACACTGTCTTCAAGTTAATCCTAACTACTTTAGAGAATCTGATACTGTAAAACATTTTAATGTCACATTACTGAATGCAGTGGAAGTGATGACAGTAACAGGTTAATATAGATGTGGTCAAAACAAAAGACATCTGACTCCCCTAGCTCTACAAATGAGAGAACCAAAAGAATCAAGATTGCCTACTATCCGGAGCTGTTTTATAGATAAAAGAATAGCAAATGAAAAATGAGCAACAGTGAGATTAATCTCACAGAAGTCTGGTTCCCAAAAAAATAGATATCTAAACAAAAGAAATGCTCATGCAGTCAACAAAGAAAAGCATCTCCAAGGCTGGCTTGCTCTTCCTCCTTTGTACACTGCCTTGATCTCTGAAGACACCTAAAGAACCTTACTGAGGAAGCTCAGGTGGTTAGTGTAGGTGAGCTAACTAACTTTCAGTGATTGAATTGAATGAAATTAACCTGGACTGTAATGTCTTCAGGACACACAAACATAAAATCCCTATCTTTTGCTGGAATTTTGCTGATTTTTTTAAAAGTTAATAGGGAAATTAAAAAAAAAATGGTGTATTTCCACATATAGCAAACATAGAGCAAAGACATGCTGCTTAAATTTGACTGGTGTATGTAGTTAGTCTTTTTTTTTTTTTTCTTAAAGGCCAGATACAGGCTCTAGGAATGCTTACTTATTTCATTAAGTGAAAAATACATATGTAGATACTATATAGGGTATCTGTGCATACAGTGCACGTTATTGTAAGGAAAAAAAAAAAAAATTCCTCTTAAAAGTATAAAGCCAGACATGCAAACCTCACAATTTCCTGTCAAACTTTTCTTCATGGAACCATAACACCATTAAAAAAACCCCAACAACTAAAAAGGTACTCTCTTTTCCTGTAAGTAGAATTTTAAGTATAAGGTTAGCCAGTCACTAGGTTATTGACCTATACATTTGTACTAAGTTTCAACAGAAATAATTGATGACAGATTATTCCTATAGAGGAGTTTGGAAACACATACAGGTAGCTTAAGATTTCACTAAGAAACAGAATTACTGTCCTGTCTTTAGTTCAGCCTTAAAAAGGAACATGTCTTTCTCAGCTACTGATCTAAATACTTAGAGGATGAAAAACACCTTCTAAACCTATGGGGAGTAAAGTATTAACAACAGTTTTAGACTTTCAAATATTGGTAGCAAGTGTTCTTTTTAAAAACAAGGGGAGAAAAGTTAATTGTGCTTCTCATAATTCAGTCAAGTAAGCAACTACAAAACTAACATTTTGGTTTTAACCATTGACTGACTAATGGATAAGAAACATAAAGATGCAAAAGCATTGTAGGTGATATGTCAGTTCTGGTATAAATGGAACAGTAGGGTGCTTTCACACTGAGGATATATGACATTTTCTCTCCAGTAACACCCCTGTGGCCACTAGATATTAATAGAGGACAAAAGAAACATATATTTTTTTCTTCCATATTGTCACCACTAAAACAGGCTCCACCTCTGCACAATACAATAGACTTCTCTCAAAACTGCAATTGACTGATAGAAAGGAAAAGCTTTGTAGTTGAAATGATCTTGAGTATACTTTCAGATCTATGTTCCTGAATAACTGATTTTTAAGAACATATTGTATGTGCAAAATAGCTATCCTTGCATGCTCAATGAGCAGAAAGTATCTAATGTCATCCTTCTTAATTTTATGGATATCAGCCTTTACAGACAACAGCAGTCAAACCTGAAAATGTTTCCCTTTGCAATGACAAATGAAAGTTTACCTTATGACTATGAAATCACAAATGGGAATCTCCTCATCTAATTCACAGTTAAAATCTCTACACTAATCAGCTTCTCTTTGGAGACAGGTATATCTAGTATGTGACATAACATACCTGACTTAAACCTTTCTCATAATCAGGTGATAGTTTATCATGCTGAAGGAATGGAAGAGGGAACTCTTATCAGCAAGTAGACGGCAGGAAGGCAGGAAGCACTGTTGTAGGTGCTGTTGTAGTGTGAGGAGTGGCATCTCTAAAGAAAGTGGAAGGAAGTACATGTTGCATTGAACATTTCAAAGCAAGCGCTTTAACCATAGAAGCTGCATTATCACTGCAAGCTTTAAATCAGGTTAAATATGGTTGGCCAGGACTCAATCTAAATTTCAACATGCCCACAATACTAGCTTTGAGAAATAAATGTGTACTTGTCCTACTTCTGGTTTCAGTGGTGGTAACTTAGGTAAAGAAGGCTTATTTTGTTTAGAATTGTTGTACCAAGAATAGGTTTCTTCAGAAACAACTTGGATTATGTGTGAATGCAAAAGGAAGGATTTTGCCACTGAGCAAGGCATTGCTTTTATCAGTAATTACAGAAGCAGCAGTTATGCTTGTTTTTATGACTTCTCTTATGGTCACAGTGATGTGATCCATCTTTAATATGTGGCCTTTAACATGGTACCAAACACTCCCATTCATCTGACCAACAGAGACTTTAAAGTCTCTCTGTTTAAAGTCCAGTCTTTTTGTTACTCTTTTTGATGACTTTGCATTGAACTTTGACTTAAGTGTAAACCAAAAAAACATTCCTTCATGGGGCTCATTATTCTGGACCAAGTATATTTAAAACACTGCTTAAAGCTCCAGTTCAACTGGCTAGTCAATACTCCTCAGGCATGATAGATTTTTACTTCCTGAAGGTAAAGACTTTGTGTGGGAAACACAGCTTGCTAGGGAGCTAGTCTGAGTTTGTGAAATTAACTTCTCTGGAAATTAAGAACCATCACAAATCTTCCAGTTTAATTCAGGTATACACCTTTGATTTCTCTTTAACAAACATGTAACATATACATTAAAAAAAAAAAAAAAAGCTAGGTTACACTGCTTCTGCCCCAAGGAGAGGATGAAAGAAAGAACATTTTGTGACAGATGCTAATCGTGTTTGTTCATGTACTACTGAAAGGTGTTTGGCTACTATAGGAAGGGGGCAGGGGAAGTGCAGTAAGAACCAACACAGAAGAGAATAGCCACACCATCACTCATGTCCCAACATGTTCTGTAGGACTGCTTCCCTGTCCCGGGGCAGTGCTCTGTGCTTTATCAAGAATACATTCTCTTTCCCATCTCCACAAGCTCACATCTTAAGTAAATGAAGTTGACAGTTTATCCATCAAGCCAGCTTTCTAAACCTAACAAGATTACAATAAAACTTGTAAAAATCTACTTTGATTCTCAATAAACAAAAAATTTGAATATAAAATAATGCTGATAGCACAGAGAGCTATCAGTAAACTCAGTCTTAAACATGAAGTTCCACAAATTTCTGCATGTGCTTTCTATTGACATCTGTGGTTTTCAAGCACTGTTTCCCAGACAAGAATACATTTCTGTAGGTTTATCAGCTCCTCCAGTCTTATTCCAAGTCAGCTGAATGCCATATTAGACAACTGTTCAGATGTAAATCTTTTTTAATGCTCCTGATGTTTTCAAAATCATGTAATCTGTAAAACTTTGATACCCATCCCTATTTAACAGTAAATTTTTGCATTAATCCTCAGGCAGAAAACTGATCCTAAAATGCAGTGTCCATTCTCCATTCTTGCCTTGTGCTGACAGTTGCATGATTCTACCACAAGCAACATCTGTGTACTCCTTATCCAACTGCAGGAATAAAATAAAGGAAGGAAAGACCAGTTGATTTGATTGATGAGTGAAACTAAATGCAGTGTGGAAATACTGTGTGTCTTGCAAAATGGTCATGAAGCAGTTTTACACAGTGAGGAAACTGACAATAAACCTTTATGCTGGATTATTTATTGTGTCACTGTTTTCATTTAACAAAGCATCTGTCATGACTGACCTTGTAATCTTATCACATTTCTTAAAGAGACAGGTTCAATAGCAATAACCTGCATTTTAAAGAGAATTGTTGGTGACATTTGTACATTTAGGACTAAATATTTTACCAAATAGTCAATTCAGGCACTGAAATAACTGTAGACTTTGCAAAACTTCAGTAATAATGTCAAAACTGGTCTCTAGTAATAAAAACAAAGTCCCTGAAAAAAAATATGGAGGGATTATGACACAAACCATTTATTTTTACATGTGAGAAAGAATTATACCAGTACGTTATTTTCAAGCAGACTAAAAGATCTGGAAGAAAGAGCACCTTGAAAAGTAATTCATGGCAAGTAACCAGTAAATTCGTGTTTTACTGCAGCATTTATGCAAGCAGTACTCTCCACTGCTATACTGAGTTCCCCTTTGCAGCTGATACTTTCCTCCTACCAGGGTACTTTACCTCCTCTTGTGATGTTGTCTTTAGTGCAACACTAGTCTTGCAGTCTTCTCAGACTGCCTCAAATAACAACAGTAGTACACAGTCATCTCACTGCTGTGGACTGGATACCCTTTAATTATTTGCCCTCTTGCAAAGGGAATGACTAGCACTACAGAGCAGAGGAGTACAAAATGAACATGGAGAGAGGTGATGCCTCCCTGCCCTCCTCAATGCTGGCAAAGCTGGCCAGACAAGCAAGCATTCATGCCAGAAAACTATCAGAGGGGTTTCTCTCTTTCCCTGAGCCAGAATCTCTCTGGCAGCTCTCCATGGGCCCTGCTGCTTTCCGTGGGACTCATCATGGACAAATGTCACGCTCCAAGGGAAACAACTCAAATGCTGTAGGCAGGTCCCAAATTACTACACACAGGTGGAACTTCCACAGCAGATGCAGATACATGTCAAAAGTCTGAATGGGTTCTTGAGTTCAAGTAAACTCTGGTAAGAATCAATACATTTCCTGTTTTATAAGGCTATGATTCAAAATGCAGAGTATTTAATGTTGCACCTGCCTTTCTGGTTTCAGGGCACTAAAGTAACACTGCAGTATACATGTGTTATCAGACAGGCAGCTGGGAATCCTGAGAGATGAGCAAATGGCAAGCCAGAGATTTTGGTATCTGGTTAGTCTTGGATGGGGGCAATACTGTAAAATACTGGAGTAAACATAAAGGACATTAGCTATATCACTGCAGCTATTTAAATTGTTATATTTAGTTGTAGGCTGTAGCCAGACATCCACTAAAGAAATTAATGAGTTGGCATTAAAAGTTAATATACCTTGGTTACTTGATTTTGCTCCTCTGTTGGAAGCTGTCATCCCTCTAGAAATGCAAATCTCATGAGCCTCTCTCATCTACTCCAGCACAAATTAACTAGCTTAGTTTCTTCATCAGCAAGTTAAGGTAACTCAGATCGAGTTCTGTTGTCTCTTTTGTGAGGTTGCAGCCTTCAGCAGAAGTTTAGTAATGAACAGCTGAAGGACAATGATATCTTAAACCACCACAGCTGCTTCTGTGATGATTGTCTGAGAGATCCCCAGTGTTAATTTACTGAGATGCATACATGGGGAAGGTCATACACGTGCTAACTGCTACAGCATGCGTACAGATTTCAGAAGAAAAAACACCATAATAATGTGATTCAGATGCCTAAGCACTGGCATCTAGTGCAATTTAAGATGGTTATGGAAACCAGACATCAGTGCAGGCTGGCAGCTATGATTTGGGACATATGGAAAATCTACATTGTGGTGAAGGGGCAGCTAGAGGCCAGAAGGCGTCTTCATGGTTCTAGCCTACTTGTAGTATTGCAAGACGTGCATTTAGGCAACTAATTCTTAAAACACTTTTCTTGATTATAAGAACTGGGAATGTGTTTCTAAAGTTAAAAATTCAGGAAGTTATTTTTGATTTTTAAATACACTCTGATAACATCAATGGTAAATTTCCTATTGCTATTCAGCAAGGACAGAATTAGATTAACACTGGATGCTTTTGTAGATCATAGTCTTCTATTCTGGAACACACACAGTATGCAGGCTGGATTCTGCAGCTGTAGGTGCATGGAATGTCTGCCGCCTTGCCTATAAGATACTAGCAAGCCCTTGTGTTACTGAATACATTGTCATTGCTATTTCCTAATTCCCACAGGCATCATTACCCGCCTTTGTTGAAAATGGTCTTTCAAACACTTCTTAAGGGCTGCCAGCAGAGCTCAAGGAGAATCAGTTCATTAGAAAGGTGCCTTAACAAGTGGCACTTCCTCTGTACGATGACTTACACTTTGAACCCCTTTGTTCACCTGCAAGTGCTGCCAGCCATCAAGTTCACGCTCAGGTGCTGCAATACAGCATCTGCCCATCGTGAGCTGGCAAGGGCGTGAAGGATTAGGGAAGGGTGCCACACAGCTCTTGGACAAAGAGGCTCAGTCTTGTGATGACATCTACTGGCTAAGGAGAAAGGCACTAACCCCATTCCAACATTTTCCATTCCTGAAAATTTTAGGTACATGATGTGTCTAACTTCAGAAACAGGACATTAAAAGAACAAGGAAAATAAGGGGCCATTGAGAAACTCTACCTCTTCTGCTGTATCTTGCCTTCTCCCATAGAAGAGAAATGCAAAATAGATACATGGGCTAAGCAGTATTTGGAATGTATTGCAGGTAAACATTTCCCTACTGTAGCAGTTTTCCATCTTTGCTTTCTTTCAGTCCTACCTTCTTCTCTTCTGTAAGCATGAACTCCTTCTAAAGTGTCAGTGGTTGCCCCTCTACATGAATGCTTTCATATTAACTTCCATCTCTAATCCTGCCAAATGTGTACAAGCCAAACTGTCCTCTTATCTGATAGTTTTAGAAAAGTACACTTACGTGTTTCTTTTTCTTCCAAGTCCTCATCTGCTAAACTATTTAGACACCCCTTTCACAGTCTAGCCAGGCCTCTCCCCAACTCACTTCCAAACTTTTCATCTTAGTTCCCAGCAAGTGTTTCATAGCACCCACTTCCTACCAGCACTGTGAGCTAAAGGCCCCATAAAGCTGTTTCAATCCAAGTGTCATCTGAATATGTTGTTCAGCTCTTGGCACAAAGCCTGCTTCTTGCCACCACAAGCCAGTTCCTTTCAGCTTTGCACCTTGCAGTAAACCGTCTCTTTTCTCCCTTATCAGTCCAAAACTGAAAAAGCTCAGCCTGCTCAGTCTTGATACAGACATGGTGCAACATGGTGCACCCCCGGCTCACTTCAGACTCTACTGTACAAAGATGCATAAGGACGGTACCCCTCTAGACAGCTGACCACCCTTGAAGAACGTGCTGGAACATAAGATATCAGCCCCTCTTGACTCCTGTTCTCTGTCAGTTCATCAGGGATGATCCACTGCAATGGAGGTGGAATGAAAATTCTCTTTTTCTTTACTTCACTATCTGTCACATGAGCTGAAGAGTTTGTTTATAGCCTTCATCCTAAGCACTTTCACTGCAGCAGAAGGAATTCAGAAATAATACCAAGGAGAATAAGGAAGTGAAAAAGGTCATACAGATAGGTTGCAAAAAAACCTAAATCTTGTTCTGCCAGTCAAGCTATGCAAAGTGTAAAATACAAATTACATAAAGGGAAAAAGCTAGATTTTTCAAATGCTCTCATTTCTACTTATCTTGGAGTTTATTAACTTCAGAGGAGCAACATAAGAATGTCATTCAAAGGATCAATCAAACATTCCTTTTAAAATACACATATTAAACTTTCCAAAAGCATCGTTCCTTACAGTTGTAAGATTATTTTCTCCCTTGACATAGCATTCACACTATAATTGAGTTCACGCTGTTCAAGTCACTTTAGGCTAAGTGAAAATGGACAAAACCAAAGGTTCTCTAGAATGAGTCTCCAGGACAAAGGCATTGTGTCAGTTGCTGATGAGCTGTACTAAATGGAGTTAGAATGCTCCCCTGCCAAGGCAGCCAGTTTAAGGTAAAAGCACTAACCTGCCAGATTTAGCAGATTTTGTGTACAGGCAAGACTCAAACTAAAGTCAACTCTAGAGTCCTAACTTGCAGGAAAAGCATTTAAGTACTTCAACTAAAGGGCAAATTTTCCTATTAGCAGTCTGCTATACCTGTAGATAATAAAGTTCAGAAAATTAAATCTCTCCCCTCCCTTTTCATTTATTGAAAGACCTTTAACATTTTTTGATCACAACATGAACACTAAGATTAAAGATTCAGCCCACTAACTAATCAATATTTCTGCTTTTCAACAATGACCTTTCAAAGGCTTAAGGTAGGAGACATCCCTAGGTAATAAAAAAGGTATTTCAAACTCTGTCACACGAACAAGAGCATTGCCAGAAGCCAGCTATTACTTTGGAAGCACCCTTCAGTAGTCCTTCAGTCGGTTTGTGTAGTTTCTTTCTTCTTTTCCTCCCCCTAGGTTGGACCAATTATTGGACACAGATCTGAAAACACACAGGCAGCTCTCTTAGGTCAGGAAACAACTACTTAATGTATCCTGCTTTCAACTCTGCTAATGAATGGGTAACTCCTAGGTTAAAAATTATCTTTCAAGGTTTATGTACGTTATGCCAGAAAGGGCAGGGGTGAGAGTAGTGAATTAAAACCACTGCTTGTTGTATGTTTACCATATGTTCACCACAATAAATGTGTGAAATAGTGGTTAATCAGAAAATATCTGGCAGTTTGCTAACAAATATTTTTGATGATCATGCTAATGCCATCACCTAGGAAAAAAAAAAAAAGGTGGTTTTTTTTTTTTAAATGTAGATTCTAAGAGGATTTAAGTATAATTTTTATTACAAAGACAAAAAGATTTCATGTCATTTTTGTTTCAGTATTTTTCAAGATCCATTCCACAATTCTGATTCTGAGAAAAAAAGATGGCAATGCTCAGGTTTTTAAAAAATAGATTATCTCCTTCATTTTGCCTAGTTGCCTAAAAATCTGGCCCAAATAGAGTAAACATCCCATACTAGATTATGAATACAGCACAGTACTGTAAATTTAAAGTTCCCTTTTCCAGTGGCCACAGACATACACACCAAATAAAACAAAATATGGGGAGAGGGAGAGACAATACAAAAGTATATTGTTAATATGCCAGATCTGGTGCCAAAACAACCCATCTCTTATACTGCGGCCTCACTTTAGGAGGCTGTTGGAAGCTTCCTAGCTATTTAGGGAGGTGTCAGTTTACTGTGAGCACAGATCTTGTCAAGCCAGAGGAAAAAAATTACATGTAAATCCCATTCCATGATCCCCATGGCTGAGCCTGTACCTTGAACACCTGCACAATGCCCTGACTTTTTTTCTGCTTCACAGCAGCATGTCCCAGAGACAAGCTGCAATCAAGGATTGAATTTGGCTTGTTTTGTCAGAGCAAGAGAGAGATTGTTATGTTACACAGCCACAAGGATACAACCTACAACTAAGCCATGATCAACAGAGCCCTGCTAAATTGTATGTTCAGCAACAGCTCAGTGTCACAGCCCAACTTTTATCATAGGACTTGGCATGTGCCAAGAAGTGCCATGACACAGCCCATTGGCAAACAGTAAGTAAGGCTGAGAGCAGGCACTGTGAGCCCTTCACATACCTTGAAGCTTTGCAGGTATTAACCCTCTGCCAGTTCCCCAAACCACTCCTGGATTCCAAATAAAATGAGAATTCCTTTGCGAGGCCTGCCAGTAATAAACGGCACAGACGTGTTCATCACAGCCCTTAAGAATTCCACTAAACAAAACAAACACGTATTCCTGATGCAGCTGCTTAGGCCAGTCCTGTGCAGGAGTACAAAGGTGAGGTTTCCCTGGCTCAGTGCCATGTGTGCTGCCCTCTGGATTCACAAAAGCACTGTTCTGTAGATGTCCTACACACTGCTCATCCCATTCAGTCATCTTTTCTGAACCCTCTCTGTAGTTCATCTGTTTGTCATGGCCACCTCTGTTTCCCCTGCTAGCTAACAAACTGCAGCTTTCCAGGCTGCAGCCCATCATATCAGATATCATCTGTTTTTCTTTATATAGTCCATGTCAGTATTGGCAACTCCATGATTTTTATGTATACAAATTTATAATAACAAGTCCAAGACACTGAAGACATGGTACAGTAGCCTAGTCAGAACGTAAGGCATGGCACTGCAAGCAGCCTGAGGAATATTATGCTATATTTTACAATCATTACAGTATTTTTCCCCCCCCCCAGATTATATTGGATTGAATAATCAATTCCATACACTGAGCAAATACAAGTAAATCTCAAAAGGCTAAACTTTTATCCATGTAAATAATTAGCCATATTCCAAAACCCAAGTAATTTTATTCTCAGATACATTGGGATGTTCTGGGATATATTAAGGGTGAGAACAAAGGCAGAATTAATTTTAAAATGCGTCCTTAATCAAATAACTGAAAAAATCCTATCCTACAGTGTAACTGTATTACACTCTTGTGACAAAAGACCAGTCTGCTGACATTTTTCTCACCAGGAGAAAAATCAGATGGTGTAAAGTTTTAAGACTTAGTACTGGGTATAAACGGCATTGTCTCTTGTAAATTCTGAAGTGCAGTTCTAGCAATATAGAATTACACTTAACTCTCTGTTATCCAGGGTTAAGGTTAAGGGGCCTGGGAAAACCCAGAAAATGGAAAAATAATAACAAGGGAATTATGAGACATGCTGGGGAGGATGATGTGCAGATAGGCAAGCAACTCTTTAGGGCATCAGGTCAAGTTCAGCACAGGGTAGAAGCAATTAGTTCAGCCCACAAATAACTGTGACTTTGCTTATATAATTAAACCTGAATTATTTTCTGAAGTTATCCCTTACAGATAAAATTTTCAAAAACATCTGATTGACTCAGGAACCACTGCTTTTTGGTGAAACTTAACATGTATCTCCAGTACAGAGACTAGAACAGTACCAAGATCTCCAGTTACACAGCAAGGTATTAATTCCATTTTATGAGGCACAGAGGTGACAAGCCCAGCAGAGATGACTGCTTCACTGGCAGAATTCAAGTGGCATGAAGACAAAAAAATAATTTCTCTTTCTAGGATAAGGAAGAACTCTACCTGTCCCAGGTTTTATGTCCACTTTCATATTTAACTGTCTCCCTTCTTGATTTTGTAATTTCAGTGCTGCACCTTTAATTTCAACAACATTTTATTTGCTAACAAAACTTGCTGGGCTTTTTATTTTCTTTTCCTTGAGTTGTTCATTATATGGACATGATATGGGAAAAGAAATAAGAAGGCATGATTCTAAGCTTTCATGAATTATCACAGTTTCTTCTAATCCCATAAAAGCAAAAGCACCTAGACGGCCAAGTGTTAAACAGCATCACACTTCCTCACACTTCTCTGATGCAGCAGCTTCTTTTCCTCCTGCCATGGCAGAGATGTGGAAGCAAAAATCATTCCTTATTTTCTTTGCTTGCTTGGAAGCAGCCTATGTGATGACAACAGTACTTTCCTGACTCTCTGTAATGGCCTTGCAAATGCTTGAGGCCTCATGCTCAGTGACTGCAGCATACATCAAAGAACACAGCACACAAAAGAGCAAACACCTCCCAAACCCCCAACTCTATACAGAACACCTATGTTTTACTTGATGATAACAATCCGATTAGCCACAGCTCTTGGCAGACCAGTGCAAACTAGAATTGATGGCAGATTCTCAAAAAGCTCCAGTCAGATCTACTTCCTTATGTACCATTTATAATTATGGTTTATTTGTTCCAGGGATGCCCAATAATGTAATCACTTGGTAGAGCACAAACAAAAGGACAGTCTGGGGAACAGACCTGGTTAAGCAGCCATCCATATGAATATATACGAAGCTTACATCTCTTCAGACAGAGGTATGTGGCTGAACAGGAATAGTCAATAACTGAGGCAGTATGAAACTGGTCAGTATGAGACTGGTCAGAGTATCAGTATCGTAATTTGCACTAGAAGCTCAGCTTTTCATGTAAAGAACCTGCAGTCATTGCTTCATGCAAAATCTGTCTCCACTTTGCTGCATCTTCACCCAAACTATGTGATCATCTTGCTAAAACTTACTCCACCTTCTGAGGCTCCCGTACCTCTGAGCTTCTAGGTCTTTCTGGCTAAAGCAGTCATTGGACTGTGTTGGGTGCTGGCACAGATGGGATGGACAGACAGAGCAGCGCACACCCCGTGTAAGCCAAGAACACCACTTCAGCACCAGTTTGCTCAGAGACTCTCACAACTTTGGAAAAAGCACCATCCCACAGTAGCTCAGTTCAGTGAGCTTATCTGTGCTTCAGAAAAGCCATCTGCAAACTCAAGAGTCAACTCTGTAGTGTGAACACTCACAAGTGGACCTGGATCTCTTTTATGCTGAGATCAGCTCTTGGACCCAGGTCACTGCTGCAGTGGCAACATACCTTCAGAGTCTTTGAAGGGCCAGTGTGCACTTCAGCAAATCCTCCAACTGACTTTGTGGAAACCTGACTAGTTTCATCTAGTGAAGGATTTCTTGATATACCAAACAAACACATAATAGAAAGGATTTAGGTCCTCCTAGATTCTTACAATGTGTGACATGTTTCTGATGATGAAAGTAGAAGGCAAAGTATATTCTCAGTTACACATTAGATAGATCTGCTTCAAAGACCCCATGGAAAGACATTTTTCCTTTTAAAGTAAAACTGTCAAGAACTTACTTCTGCCTGAATTCAGAGATCTCTCATTAAAACACATAAGGAGAAACAGAAGACACATAGAAAAAGTAACCAAATCGTAAAGATTGACATTTCACCTTGATATTCCAAACTAAGCCTCTATTTTAAAAGGAAAAAGAACACCCAGTTTAGCCCACAGTGTAAGTTATGGAAGAGATATATGTATATACAACTTAAAGCTCCAGCTGGAAAAGAGTGAGCAGCACAAAAAGACAAATTACATAGAAATCCTCACATCAGATTGACTTCCCATTTTGATTACTGTAATTCTGTAGACTACCTAAATTATCACCCTTTTTTCTACAATGCCACAGAAAGCACTGCAATTTCATATTGCTCCAGGGAAAATTCCTTCTATTAATTAAATTAATTTAATAACAATTTAAAACCACCATTTTTTTCTATGTGTTTTCTGGATGTATGGCACCTTCCTTTCAGTCTCTCTTTATTTCTCTATGAATATCCGTCTTTGTTCTCTCTCTACAACTGTTCAAAACTGAAAGTCAAGTCTTTCCACATGTACAGTTGCATCTAAACTAATGAATCTTCACATTTTTTCCAAACCACTGGCTCACAGTTTTCTCATTTTAATGCTGCATGTTACTCCCTCCTGTACCCTTCCTTCATTTCACAATTTTACTTGGTAATCACTGTCTAAATTTCAATTCTCTCTCAACAAAGCATTCCATGGCTTGCTTACATGTTAGTATATAAGATATAAATACATTTTAATATATTATTTACTTGATATAACATATACAGGTAATACAAATATTTCTGTAGCAAAAAGAAATTCTAGCACTGTAATGCTCATGCACATTATCCTTTAAAGAAATATTTATTTAAAGTCTGACTGCATCTACATCAAGCCCAGAGACAAAAGAAGGCAGACTTGACAATAATCCCTTCATAGGTGAACCCGAACTCATTTTACTTTGTTACAACTACATATTTTTTAAATCTAGTTTAAAAATTGAGTTTTTCTTTGTATGCTTATTAAAACACAGGATTGCTTTTCATAACATGTTATTTATAATCTGTACTGTACTAACACACAAATGTCCATAATTGCAATGAAAAATGCAGAAACAGTACAATTAAGATGGTGGTGGATTCAACGGTAATTAAACTGCCAATGTGGTGTTTTAAATCTGTGTGTAATAGGGATAGCTTTCTAGGCAGCAGGTACTAATTTGGTCATGCCACACACACCAACATATACTTCAAGTGCACAGTGAATAAAGTTTATTAAGGAATTGCATGATACTGTAAGTTCTGATACAGTACTTGACTTCATGACCATATCTGACAGGCAAGCTCTGGCAAATTTTGCCGTAGCAGCTTTAAGACACTACCCCCCACAGCTGTGCACCCCCTTACATTACTGGCAGACCTCTAGCAGCATTAGTGAAGCAGAGTATGTGTGCCTGTCCCTAAAACACCCATTTGTAGTTCAGCATCTTAGCTTGCACTGCTCCAGAGCTGGACTAACACTGGAGTCACTAACATATGCATACCACTTTACTGACTGTAAAAAGGCAGCTATCTCTGTCAGAGGCGTATTTAGTAACATATTAAACCACCACACCTGATTCCTCAGTAAATGACAGTCAAAACTTGTTTTTTCAAATGCGGTCATTACTCCATCAATCCTCCCACTATCTTCAAGAAGATTTCAGGTGCAAAACTTGTGACAAGTTGCGTCAGCAAGCTTAGATACATTTGATTAAAGTCAAAAATAATATCGTTTAACAAAAAAATAGGTTAACCTCACAAAATAATGTCTAGGTCCTTGCCCTCATGAAGGTTCCGTTGTCTTGCTCATGTCTTACTCAGTCCACTGAAGCAGAATGCTCCCATGCTGCAGGGGAGCACGGGTTTCTACATCATACCCTACCCCAAGCACAGAGAAAGTGAGGGTGGCCCTATCCATCAACAGTTCCCAACTGGGATCTGCATTGTGCACTACAATCTGGCACTACATCTGGAATCGTGCACTACAATCCAAATAAGCAATTGCAGCACATACAGATACATGGTACCTAGTTTTAAACTAGTTAGATAAAAAAATTATATGGCAGTTGCAATGTAGAACTATGTGTGAATAATTGCTCCTAGGGCTACAGACAGCTTCTGCAGATCAAGCTGAATCCCAACCTGTTGTGGCTACAGTGTTATTAGTACCTGGCTCAGGTGGTAAAGTCAGTTCATGTGTCCGTGTACCTCTCTCTACAGTCATTATTCTGCCTTACAATTAGCCTGCTGTGATTTACACACAGCATCCATCAGAAGTAGAGGCTTTAAGTGTCCTTTGATGCAGCCCAGAATCATCATGAATGTTCAAAACAGTTTTAGAAGTCAGTTTACCATATCACCTTCTCTAGAAGTGCAGAAAGATTACAGTTTATTTCCATGCAAAAATAACCTGATTAACTGCAACACTGACATAATGTTTTCAGGTATACTGTTCATAAAAATCATCTCTATTAAGCTGTAAAATAGCTCATTACTACACTATTTGGGTAATTAGAAACAGCTCATTACTGTTGCATATGAAAATGTAAAGTACAGTGATTTTCCGCACAGTATGAGATTATTAGATTTTAAAAATTGCAACACCAAGCGCAAACACAAACAGGAAATTCAGCATGCACTTGCATGCACTGCCTCTAAACAGAGACATCTTCAGAAAGTAATCTCCGGAGGCAACCTTTTCTTTGTTACACAAAAGGGATAGTAAAATGTCAAGAGTTAAGTTGGCATCTCTACAGACACTGCATGTCTGAACAAACAAGCTGCAGTTTCTTGTTTTATTAGAGCAACATCTCTGGATTTTTCCCAGAAGTGGGAGATAGCAATGGACGGTTACTGACTGAAAAGAAGGACACACAAGAACAACAGTTTGTGCAAAATGAAACTGCTCTGAGCTTCTGTACCATTTTCCTTCTTCACTGAATTCTTCCCTTTAAAATAAAAAATATACTTTGATAAATGTGAGTAACATTGATTCCCTTAATTCAGTTTACCTGGATCTCTGGGACAGGTGTAAAAGCTCTCCCTGTATGGGGCTGTTTGCACTGTCTAACTTGGGCAGCAAAGTTAAGATGCCTTGGTTAGGAGACCCATCTCCCTAACTTCCCTTGACTTCCCTGCAAGGAGAGAAAGGCCTTTTCAGTGCAAACTCAAAGCAGAAGTTGAGTACTCAGCTGCTTTCTGAAGAAGCCCTTCTTTCCTGGGCACAGGCGTATGAGCATGGGCTGCTGACTTCATCCCTAGCACTAGAGAGCCACTGAATCAGTGCTACATGGGAGACTACTTTGTCTTGACATGTGCAATACCAATAATTAATTACACGCTGTTTCAAAACAATAGAGAACTCAAGTATGCATTCTGGAATTCACAAGACCTTTTCCTCTTAAAACCCTTGATTTTTCTTTTTAAAAGAAGAAACAAAACGGATGAACCAACTTTTGAAAAAACCTTTCATGTTGTAGTTCTCCACTAAAATCAAACACTGAAGCATTTGCCTCATGATTTGGTTCATTTTGACATCTCAAAAGGAGATACTGTTTCAATAATATATTCATTGCATGGGTGCCACATTCAACCTGTTTATCAAACAGTTGATGTAAAGGATGACATTTATTGTGGCAGAACACAAGATGTAGCCATATGAAACTTTCTTGCATAAGTTTGATAGGATTATAATGCCAAAACATGTAGGTGCACAACCCAGCATTTCACTAATCAAACTGCATGTCTCCTACAACACACAAACCACCATCTTGTGTAATGTACTTCAGATGTTTAATCCACTTTTGGTCTAGCGATAATCAATTTCCAGCACAATGTTCCTTCCACAAGAGCAATTAAGTTGTATTTTCATCACTTGTTACCTCAATTCTAAGCTAAATCCATCACAAAGATTGATGCAACATTCTAAAGAAAATCAGAAGTTTCCTTTATTGAACAATTAAAATTATTTAAACATTTAATAAAATTGATTAGACTATTTCTAATCAGAATACATAAAACTTACTCTGTTTTTTAATGTGTGCAATGCAATACGTAAAATATTTTTCCTTATGTACAGATTAAGAATTTTTCTCATATCACAGATGTGTGTAATTTTCCCCCTTATTTTGTTTCTGGTTTATTCATTATTTTCTGGGTTTTATTTGTATATTATTATTTTTAAAAATACAATCTTTTATGGAATATTCAAACCTCCATGAAAAATTCGTCTAGGTGCTAATGGAGATGTCATGCTAGAATGCCATTGTACAAACTAGGACCCATAACATTTTATAAACTCTCTTTCCTCTGCTGTTAAGCCACCAGTCAGTAAAGTCTGTAATAAAACTTTTATAACAGTAGCTAGAGAGCTGTTTATTTATTTAACTGTTAAATCTTCTTAGCCTGAGGAGTCCAAGAGTGTGGTTGCAAAATGGTTTTAAACTGATTAATTTTAGGATGCTGTAGATATGGGGAATCCATGCCTTTGTGTGTGGCTGCATGATGGCTGGTGTCAGTACAGAGAGAACAGGTACAGCCAGACAAAGAGAGGAGGTGGGACTTCCCCTTTGGTAGGCAGCACAGTTTCAGGTTGCCTCAAGCAGTCTGTGAAGCCCTATCTGAACTGAGCATGAAGTAGCCTAGGTAGACAGGCTCAGCTGAACCAATCCAACAGCTCAAAGCCCTCAGGTGGGGAAACCCCATTTCTCTCTCAGCTTCTCCGGTCCCTCCATTCCTAGCTGTGTGGTCTCCCTGCTGTTCATCACTGTCTGATGGTAAACCAATTCAACACCCTACCACTCACCTAGCCTAAAAAGCTACTGGGTTTCTGCCAGGACAGTTGAATCAATTTAGCATGTTATAAACTGGCGTAAAATGAGATAGGAAAGGATGAGGGAGGGAGAGGGGCTCTCTTTTGGCAGCAGCAAGTCATCAAGTCAATTGGAACTGAATCATTTAATCACATTTTAAGGGAGGAATCCAACTGCTCCAAATTCCATAAACAGATGACGAAAAGAATCAAGTAAATCCAGAGGGCTACCTGGCCAGCATAGGACCTGAAATGTCATCTAGAAGTACCTACATTTCCTAAAGAAAGCTCTGGAGGCATCACTTGTGTTAAGAGCTAGGTGGCATGGATTATGGATTCCCTTGCCCCCTCCTACTCCCCTCAGCCAACCAGCACCTAATTCTTTAATCTAAATTAAAAATTGGGGATGGAACTCATTCCAGCTGTAAAGCAGTACACATCATTGTTCAGACACTTTCAGAATATCCTTTCATATCACTTACATGATTTTGATGTCCCCCTATTTTAGATAGTTATATTGAAAGAAAAATGAACACTTTTAAATTTGCCACCCAACTCTGTGATTCTTCCAATTCAAGAGATTGTGCATAGGTATGTCTATGCTCTAGCATATGATACTCATCTCACACAAAGAGGGAAGAGAGAAAATGACAGTTTACAGCTGCTTCACCATGAGCCAAGGTATTAAATGGTAATAAATCCTATGAGTTGCAATGCAGCCTTTTTTTGTGATTTCACAGAATCACAGAATTGTCTAGGTTGGAAAAGACCTTGAAGATCATCCAGTCCAACCATTAACCTAACACTGACAGTTCCCAACTACACCATATCCCTCAGCGCTATGTCAACCCGACTCTTAAACACCTCCAGGGATGGGGACTCCACCATCTCCCTGGGCAGCCCATTCCAACGCCTAACAACCCGTTCTGGAAAGAAATGCTTCCTAATATTTAGTCTAAACCTTCCCTGGCACAATTTAAGGCCATTACCTCTTGTCCTACCACTTACTACTTGGTAAGTAGTCCTTCCCCGCCTGCTTGTTTTCCGGCACACGGGAACAACCTGCTTTTGTGCCTTTAGGATTTCTCTCTTGAAGCATGTCCAGCCTTCCTGGACTCCCATTTCCTTCAGTGCAGCCTCCCAAGGGATTTTGTTAATCTGTCTTTTGAACGGGTCAAAGTTAGCCCTGTGGCAGTTTTACTAACCCCTCTCTTTGTTTCTCAAAGGATCAAAAACTCAGTCATCTCATGATCACTGCACCTTAGATGGCCTCCAGTCTTTCCTTCCCCCACAAGCTCTTCCCTGTTCACAGGCAGCAGGTCCATGGGGGCACCTTCCCTGGTCGGCTCCCTCACCAGCTGTGTGAGGAAGTTCTCCTCCACACATTCCAGGAACCTCCTGGATTGTTCTGTCTCTGCTGTGTTGTGATCCCAGCAGATACCCAGGAGGTTAAAGTTCCCCACAAGAACAATAGAAAGTGACCGCGAGATTTCTCCCAGCTGTTTATAGAAAGCTTCATCCACCTCACTGCTTTGGTTGGGGGGTCTGTAGCAGACTCCCACAGCAAGATCTGATTTAATGGCCCTTATCCTAATCCACACACTTTCAACCCCATTATCACTATACTGGATTTCTGAGCTGTCATAGCATTCTCTTAGATATAGGGCCACTGCACCACCTCTCCTTCCCTGTCTATCCCTCTTGAAGAGCTTGTAGCCATTGATTGCAGCACAAATTTCCCCACAATCTTAGTATGAGCTGTACTTTCTTCTTACAGTTGGTGATTACTAACCATGTTCTATTTTCATGCTAAATATAGAAACCAGTTTCTATCCCTAACTCTACTATCAGTGATACATGTTAATTTGGTTTTTCAGATAAAATGTTTAAGCCACTCACATTCATGATGGCTTGTACCCTTGAAATATTGCTCTTCACAGATGACTGAAGTAACAGGGAATTCCATTTCCTACTGCCACAATACAAGCCTTGAATTTATCTAGATTGATACATGACAGTATGAACATCAACAGCATCCTGGGCTGCGTTAGGAGGACCTGACAGTAGGTAATCCTTCCTTTCTGTTCAGCACTAGTGAGACACATATGGAATGCTGGGCCCAGTTCTGAGCTCCCCGGTACAAGAGAGGAATAGACATACTGGAGCAAGTCCAGTGAAGTGCCACAAAGACAATGAAGCAACTGGAGTATCTGACAGAGCTGAGATAGTTCAGCCTGGAGAAGATCATATATTTATCAATGATTTATCAATGCATATAAATACCCAATGGGAGGGTGTAATGAGAGGAAGCCAGTTCCTCCACAGATGCCCAGTGACAGGACAAGAAACAATGGGGACAAATTGAATTACAAGATGTATTCAAACATGAGAAAAAACTTCCTTACTGTAAGGGTGTTCAACCTGTGGATGAGGTTGCCCAGAGAGGTTCTGGAGTCCCCATCCTTGGAGATACACAAAACCCGACTGGGCTCATTCCTGGACAACCTGCTCTTGTTGATGCTGCTCTGCACAGGAGTATTGGACTATATGATCTCCAGAAATGCCTTCAAACCACTGTTACTGTGAGTTTCTATGGCATGCATGAAATTACATACCAAGTATGAAGAATTTGGAATAAAATCTATTTTAACAACTTCATCTCAAAGCCATCCTTTCTCCACTTAGAGACACTAAAAGACTGGGAAAGTACTAGATTCTTTCCTAACCATATTATTTATTTGTACTTAAAAGCTGAGAATATTCAGAATATACAGTATAACCATAATATATTCATTTCCTTAATATCACAGCTAATAATTTCATTGCATTTTTTATATGCATATGTAAATAAACATACACGATCAGGACACTCTACACTCACATAAGCATTTAGAATAATGTAGCTAAATATTTATAAAAAAGTGTTTGCAGTATTTTAGGTTCAATTTTGTGATCTTCAGTGCTCAACTCTCTATTTTCTCTTATCACTTGGTGTATTAAAGGATTATATATAGTAGATAAAAATTTTACTTGCATCTCTAGGCATTTTATTTTATCTGAATCACAACTTCTTGGTATTTCACTCCACCAAAAATTATCTCGGTATTCTTTCTCAATTATTTAGATAAAAAGAATTGCCACTGCAAATGAAAGTGGTTTGCCAAATTTACAGTGAAAAAAAAGATAACACAATCTTACTTCTATTAATTCTATCAACTCATTAAAACTGTTCTCAGTATCTACTGCATGTATTGCCGTGATTAAGTTTATAGAAAAATAAAGTGGAACCATGACCATCTCCAAGCACCAGGAAGGATGAAATGCAGAAGTTGAATTTGATTTTATGAATTCCACATAGTTAAACTGTAAACAAATGCACTGAAATTACTGTGTAAACAGATCAGGTAGGAGTAATTTAGAAGACACATTTAGAAGATACATTAGACACCTAATTGTACAGTTGTCAGCCTTTGATAAACAGACACTTCTGATATGCTCTGAAATTGAGAGCACACAATGATTAAAATACCATGAAGGTGAAAAGAACTGCAGAGTTTTCTTAGATAGGGAAAGATTATAGAATTTTACAGAAGCCCTAGCATGTGCAAATTTACTTTGCCCAGTGTCAAAATCAGACAAGCCTCAATTTCTACTTTTAGCTCCATTTAGTGTTATTCCTCTTTTTAAATAGGATTTCAATTATTGGGCCTGATATTTTTTTTTAATGTGATTCACACCTCAATTTTTCCACATTAATTTCAGCAAAGGAAGCCCTATGTGGGAGTTACAGAACTGTGTGCATAGAAACAACTTCTTTTCTAACTTCCACTAATGACCAAGATGTACCATGACATCATGGAGGGTTTCTCAGTTTACATCCCATGGTGTAAAAACATGGTCACGAGGTACATGGTAACAGTAAATGAACAATACCAGCTATCATGGGTGTTCACTCTGGGGGGTTTTTAGACCTTCTGCAGTTCTCTTGTTTTCTTTTGACCTAACAACTCCGGCTCTTGTCATTTGTAAAAATGACTTCTTGCTGCTCACTCACACAGATTACCATAAACTCCTCATGAAAGGAACTGCAGCATTCTTATTACAAAAATCATGTTAATGACAGATAATTAAAAGTTAATCTCCACTAATCTTTACTGTTGCCTAACCCACATCTAAAGTACAAAACCATCTGGTGTCACTGATGCCCAAGGACAATTTAGCTACTGTAACAAATGTTTGGGAGGGGCTTTGAGAAAGACAGATTTTGATATACCTGATTTGGACTTCTAAAAAATTCAGTCTCTTTTCTAATATCAGGAGTATCATAGTGGATTAAGGAATTTCTCCTGATTTGTATTAACACAATATAAGAACATTCAATGTTTTAAATACTCTATTTTTAACTACTGATTCAACCATAATATATATTACAGCAAGCTTTACTCGTCATCGTCCTCCAGAGAACAGAAAGAACAGCCATATGCCTTTCTGCAGCCAAAGGATAGTTTTAATTTTTAGCAACCTCTAGGTTGTTTTCTGCTGATTTAAGTAAGTGCCTACACTGCAGGGAAGCTCAGCCACTTGTTTTTTTAATTTACATTTTTGTTTATATTCATTTTAATTTAACAGTACAATTCATGGCACTTACTTCTTCAGTGATGTCTTTGTTTCAGTACTTCTCTTGTGATGGTTTGATTTTTGACAGTATGACATTTCCTTTGTATAATCTAAGTAAAGGCCACGCAGACCGTGCTTCCCTTTCACCTTTGCCTTCTGCATCTTTTTTTAACACTTCAGAGCTTCTCACTCTAAATGAGAATTTAACTGAAGCTAGAAGTTTGGGGATCTAGATGCTAAAGCAGGGAATTGTGTGTGCAAAGTTAGTTAATTTCTTGTGGTTACTGTCAGCAGGAATGTATATTTGAGTTGAAGAAAAAAACCATTCAAATTAACTGTTTGATTACAAATGTGCATATTTTTTAGACCAACACAATGTTGCAACTTGGGGGGCAAAAGTATCTGGGTCATTTAGTCACATCTTTGGTAAAGAAAAATAAGTGCCTGGAACTAGACCCTAAATCAATATAAGTTAAAGATGGTGAGTTAATACCTGAAAGGTTCCATGAAATTGTACAAACTAGAACATATCAAGAACATGCAGCTTTATATGCCCAAACTACAGAATTATAGTTTTTCACAATGTCCATGACCAAGAGCACTGACTGATTGATCATTAATGTATTAGTAGGCAAGTTGACAAATACTGTTATGCTAGTTAGGATACTATCAAAAGTGATAAGGTCACATTGATATCAGTGTAATCAGACACTTAACAATAGAATGCACAGACACAAATATTTGGTACAGGAAATTTACTAAGGGAACTCTATTATACTCCAAGAGAGCTTAAACTGATTTGAGCAAGTACTTCAAATATTGACAGATGCTTCCAACTATATTTACTCCTTATCTTTCTATGATCTTTTTATCCAAATTCAGATTTTCATTCTAGAAACTGTTTTGAAATGTTATTTTTTACAACCTGCACCCTCAAATAAAATTGATGAGGACTGGGATTCATCTTTTTCACCTTTAGATGCCTATTTTTTTTCTAGTTGTTCCAGGCCCCCCTTACCATAAATGGAGAAGTAAGAACCCAAGAAGAGAAATTCAACTACTCTATTAGCTTGTCTCTTAGATTGAGATCAATCACCCTTACTTAATCAGATTAACAACTCCATTAACTATAAAAGGATCACAAAATTATCATTCGATCTAGAGCCATACATTTAAACATCTTTGTTGAAACAAATTACTCCCATGCTTTCTGAATTTGAAAGAGCAAACTCTGGCTGTACATTGAAGAAAATTATTTTTTGTTATGATACATAAATGAGCAGACTACTAAAATATATTGCCTCCTTACATCTTCCATTTTCAAAAAACCTACCCAGGGAAGTATGTTACAAGCACCCTTCAAACTTGGCCAAGTCTCATTTAACAGAAGTCACGCCTACAAAGCAAAATTAAGATATAAGTCCATTATACTAGTACCTGTGCTAGCTTGATCTAGCTAGCATGCAAACATTAGCAATTAAGGGATTGTAACGTGGATTCTAGCAATGCTTGTTATTTATTTAGCATGTATATCCAGAACATACAGAGAGTTTGTGCTTGAATTCATGCTGTGGCTTCTGCTACTCTAAGCTATGCAGCTAGCTTGAAGTAAAACAAATAATGTTAACATGTACAATTAATCATACCTTTGTTCCTCATGTGTATGCTATTCAATGCCATTTAGCACACAGCCTTGTATTTTGGAATGGATCTGAGCACTGCCCAAGGGGGAATTCTCAGAGGGAATGTATTCATGGAGGGGAAAATAAGTAATCTTTTACCTTAGAAATGAGTAAGGCACGGACTACTAAACTGCACAATACATTATTAAAGGATTTTAGAAGAAGCCCAGAGAAAGAGCTACTTTTAAAAAAATTACAAATTCTTAATTTCCTCATGAACATCACTTTGCACTGAAAGCCCAACCCAAATATTTAATTTTGCTCTTAATCCTTAAACTTGTGTTTATCAGCTTCTTGACGATCTCTTATCAATTCTACACTGGAAGGTGGGTTGGGCCTGAAAGATGTCGTTTCACATAGTGTGAACAGTTAGAGCTAAAAGTTGACTTAAAAAGTATTCTGTAGAAAATATCTCTTGATCATCTTTCCCCCCCAAATAATTCTTTTCCATCAAAATTGGAGTCTTCCCTGTGCAGAAGAAACGTGTAGTTTTTATATGCTTTAAAACTGGTGCTTGAAACAGTATGCTCTGTCTCCTTCCAGTGTAGCTAGCTGACTGGATAACAACATCTATAAGCAAAGGTCAGGGTAAAGACCTGTTTATGCACAGCTAAGCACTGAAAGGAATACTTGCTTTTCTTCAGGTAGAAAGCCAGTTCAGGCATGTCAAGAATTCAAAGTTCAAGACTTACTGTGAACCATGCTACTCACCAAAGCAATCTCAGGGTAATATGGGAAAAAGTAGGAGTGAAGCAGGAAAAAAAAAGATACCCCATAAAAATATGTACCTGCTATATAAACTTGAAAAGGCTAGCTAGTTTAAGGACTATATACAGTCCTTTATATATATATATACACACACACATAAAGTCCTTTTATAGTAGACTATAAAACATTTAGCGTACAGACCATCAGTTCAAGTCAGAATAATTAAGCAAAAGAGAAGTAACTCTGCACGGGCCACTGGAGAGCTATGAGTGGGTAGTTACACGATCTAATCATAGCAGAAAGTCATCTGTATCCCCACATTTGGTAGCATGTGACAGTGTATCCGTAGAGAAGCCAGCAGTGTGGTGAACATGAAATATCTTTCTGATCTGCTGAACTCTTCCAAGTTTTAACACAGTAATCAGGCAGGACATATGTTGGATAACCTCTGTGGAAATAATTTTGCTGAGGAGAGGGTGGAAAGCTGACTAGTCTTGTTCTACTTTCATTTACATAAGGATGGAGTTATTTCACTGGATTATGTCAGAATAACCCTGATCTAGCCAAGAAGAATAGGATAAATGATGGAATTCTAAAGAATATTGTATCTACATTTATATATATTATTTTAAGAAAAGCTAGCACATTATGTGATTTTGAACATCAAAAATAAATAAGATTTGGCAAATTTCAGGGTTTTAATTGTTAAATGCAGAAGGTTGTTTTAAAATTCAGCAAGACTGGTAAATGTTTTTTAGTTTTGTGTGTTCTTTTTGGTTGTTTTAAGTGCTGCTTACATTTAGAATTTGTTGTAAAAACTTCCCCGAGGTGAAAAGTGTTAAGATAACATTAAGATATACTTCACAAGAATGTGTGTGGGTGGGAGACAGATAAGATTGTATGTTGAAATACTAAGCAAATAATGTTACTAGTGACTATATGAAAAGACATAACAATCCACAGGTTTTGAGGGCTGTACTATTCAGCTTTCATTTTATGTTCTTTAAATTCTTGGCTTCTCAGCTATGTGATTTAAAGGTCCTTCTATGACATCCACAATAGCACTTCTTCATTTCCTTAAGGATCTTGGAGGGGAGTCAGGGACAAATAAGGACTGTTTCTTAAATATACAGTTTGGAATAACTGTTTAAATACAGAATTTGGAAAAATAGCACTGACAATTTCCTGGAAATTACTCTCTTCACAGTTTTTCCTCACTGAGCTCCATGTGAGCTTTGCTACTGACTAGTTGCATACAAAATCAGTAATAGTTGAGTTTCTATAAATTCTTGCTCCATAGATTTCAAGGCCAGAAGATGATTTATAATGATCTAGCTTGATTTCTGTATTAAGAGAACACAAAATTCCATCCAGTAACATTGTGTTGGATGTAGGTTGACAGGTGGGTTTTTTTTCAGTAAGGTATCTGTTCTTGAAGACATCAAGAGAATTCACCACCTGCCTTGAAAATGTGTTACCAGTTAAGAGCATTCACTCTTACTACATTCCTAACCTTAATATGAATTGTTGTGCATTCAACTTCCGACCACTGAACCTTGTTATGCCACTTCCTACCATGGGTGAAATACAGAAATCAAGCATTCAAAAACTGCCAGCAGACCAGAAACAGCTAACACTGTTTAGCAAAATCATGATTATTCTTAAGTTTCATGAAACAAGGCCTCTCAGGAAATTATACTTCCCAGCTTTTGTGAAAGTTGACAAGATCCATGATCCTTCAAACAAAATATTTCAAGCTGTCCAAACTGTCGTTTTATGAAATTTAGTGGTGGTTAAATGTTTAAGATCATTATGTCAAGTGTTGCTATGCCAAATGCTGTGAAAGAAAGCCTATATTAACTCTTTGTGATTATCTTCATACTTAATATTCAATCCCACTATAGTTATACTCATTCTGGAGTCAGCAAACAGGAAAACAAAAAAGAAATATTTGCAACTCAGTTCACTGAATGAATCTGAAGAACTAAGTTACATGAACAGCATCATGTAAAAACCTTACAAGTCAAAAAGAATACTCTGAAGACAAAGCTACACTAAAATTCTTATTTTTCAGAAGTACTCAAAAGGTATGTAAACATGAGATTTAACCAGGGAATCTATAGATGTCTCACAGCATATTTCTGCACCAATGTGCATCTGTTCTATGCAAAGAACAAAGTAGAAGTACTACAGGAAAAAAAAACAGCATAGAAGCTGTTTTTAACCAAAATAATAAATTGCCTATTGGTAAAAGGATAATCAAGCAAAGGTGTATGTGGCCAAATCGGGGTACATCTACATTTGCAAAAGTATGTCCCAGCTAGGAAATGCAGCTCTGTCCCAAAGAGCTAACATACATTTGCACGTACTCTTACTTAATATGTAAGTCCACAGAAGATCTAGATTTATTCTCTTTCAGTTGTGGAAACCAAGGGAAAACTGTTCAACAACGACCAGATTCATCACATGTAAGAGCAGCCTCTGAGGTACCCGAGTTGAATGAGGCTTCCCTACAAGCTGGCATCTCCAGAAGGTAATGCAGTCACTTGAGATCTCAACAATTCAGTAATCACAGATTGTTCCAGGGCTGCCTGTGCTAGTAACTTACACTCTTCAGATGCTTAGATGAACCTGGGACTTCAAAACAATGAATAAGGTCTGGTTTACATGTGTAGTCAGGGGAAGTGTAAAGAACCATGAAAAATATTGTTAGCTTTAATAGACAGTAATAGTAGTAATCAAGAAGAGGAAGTAATTTTATTGTATGATTTCAAGCAGAATTCCTATGACTGATGATTATCAACCTACTATAAATAAAACCAGTAACTGCATAGAGACTAATAGTCTAAAACATTTATTAGTCAATAAGTGGCAGTTATTACAACTTTAAGATGAACATGTCAATTAATGGATGTATATTTCTCAACTAGATTCTTTTGAGGCTTCTTTCAATTTGCAAGTACTCTAAGATTAGCAACACTTTCTCAGGAACAGCTTTGAGATGACAGAAGAGGGGGATTAGTTAAATCTAGGCTGTTTCAGGGGATGTAGTGAGGACACTCAAAGAGAAAAGAAAAAGACTGACTTCATAAAAATATATTTCCTTCCCTTTCTAATCCTTTTTCCTAAAATGTTAGTAAATGTTTGCCAGTCATTAACTGGAATATGGTTCAAATATATTTTCATGAACTGATCACAGTAAAACATACTATCTTGAATTTACTTGTGCTATTAACCTAATAGTTCAGAAAAAACAATTCAAATAGCAGCGTAATTTAAGGTGGTGGAGACATGACAGGAAACACTGCAGGGTCAATACCTTGATGTAGAGATGTGGGTTGGTGAGAGTGTGTGCTGAATGGGGAACAGGTACACATACAATAAGACACTTTAGAGGTAGGAAGTGCATTAGTACTGCCTTTTTTTTTTTTTTTTTTTTTTTTATAAATAATTTTTCTTTTGGGATCTGTTCTTCCATTCTTCATAAATTGAAATACAAGAATTAAGTATTATATGATGTAGAGCAGAACCACTGCTGGTAAAAATTGTCCTGTTTATTTGAATCTAGCTCAGCTGTGACACATCTATGGATCTGAAGCAGTATACTTGAAAATAAGCACAAAGCATATAGCAATTGTGCATCTTCAAATGACACACAGGATTCCGCTATGCTATTGTACAATACCATGATGACATACTGCTAAATGACCTTATGCCTGTCTTTAAGTGGAGTTAAAAATGAGAATATATGTGTGTATATATATGTGCTTATGGGATGGCTGATAGGTCTTAGTGCCAAGATTACAATCCCTCATTTTTAGGCCCCTTCAACCACTGGAGTCCACATAGCTTCAGTTTAATGCCTAAGGTCTGCCTATTCCATCTACTCTGAATAGTGAAAGATTCGGTCCCCTCAGAATAAATTCAGAAGGGTCAAGCACAGCTCTTTTAGGTTTTTGCCTATGTTTTCTAATTGGTGGCAAAATGGTGCCGAAAGTCATGCTTTGCTTTGTCTCATTTCAACTTGCTACTGAGGTACAAATAACAGGACTCTGCAGGAGTACAGGCTAACTCAATTTTCCCAGTTCCTGATAGGAAAAGGCATCCATCTGTCCCTAGCAGATCTAGTTATCTGATAACCATCTTACTAGCTCTTAATGATTCTTGGCACAATCAAGCTATGGCAGCAAGCAGAAGGCAGAAAAAGGACAGAGGGTGAAAATAAAAAAGTTTGATTGGATGGTGATGGGAGGGCAGAGAGCTGAAAACTTAACTGGACATTCCCACACACAGGCTTAAATGGAAACTCCTAGGGGCCGGGGAAAATAAAGAGTTAGGCTTTCACATGAGGGAAGATTATGAAGGAAGAGACTTTTCCACCATGCTGGATGGAGCAGAGAACTCATGAGAGTTGAGCAGCGGCCCAAATTACCTGGTGTTGATGCAGTCGGACAGGAAGCCTGATCTGTGCTCAGCAGTGAACACTTAATTCCACACAAAATTACTCTGCTTCAATGATAAAGATTCACCTTACATTTCCTATAGCCTAAAGGCTACAGCAGTTGCATTGGAAATAACTATTTAAGCTTCCTTAGGCAGCAAATTGAGTCCAGGTCTCAAGTAGCACCAATGAATACAGTATGCAGTGACTTCTTAAGTAAAAGTGAGACACTGGTAATCTCATGTCCTTTTGTATGTTTACTGTAATGTCCAAATTAGTCAACAACCTTGAAAATGTCCACTTTACCACTTAAACTGTAATTCTTGCCAGTGCTGAAATCTGCCCTGTTTAATAATCGCATGATTTATGCAATTCTAAGCACACATGAAAAGGGAAATATGGGCAAAATTGGATTAGAATTCAGAGCAATTGCTCCTGTGCCCCATCTAAATCTACTTATCCTCAAGGTATCTTTCATTTTGTCAGTGGTTATGGAGGGAGCCTAAATTTATTATGGCTATAAATTCAGCACTTTAAGGACCTCCACTTGATTAGGATGAATTCAGGACATAATCCCACTCAAAGCACACACTAGAGAAGTTCTGCCATTTGGATCTTAAATGTACAATACTGTATCACCTACCCCTGGAAAAGAAGCTGAGAGTGATGCACTCACGCATCTGCCAGGAAAAAATAGGTAATGACTAGTTTTGTCTTCATCAGGATCTTGTATCTCTAAAAGACTCTCAGTGCAGTTCTCTCAGATGGGTTGTATTTGAGCACACAGTACTACAAATCCTCTACTGTAATGATGAGCCATCTTAAAGGGCATTACTGAGGTTAAACAGTGTAGACAGTGAATGAATTCAGCACAAAGCCCAGGAAAGTCTTAAAATAATATGCAGAGTACTCCAGTGGTTTATCTGGTTACAGTGTTTCAGGCTCTTGAGCTCATAAGTTTTGCCTAAAAAGGAGACATCAGAATAATAAATCAAATACTTTTAGGGCCCTAAAATTAAAACTTTTAGGGTAAAATAGGTTTAGGGGCAGCAAATACTAGCATGTAATTAGTTCGGAAAATCTTATCTTCTACAACCTGCTCTTGAACATCACAGTAGTAAGTGAAAAAAATATTCTCACAGATTTCACTAATGCAGGATCAAACCACAAACCTCTAGGCACAAAATGCCTCGCTAGTGGCACTGGGCTTTGAATTAGGCTGAAAATGTTTCTTTAAAGGTATCCTTACAATTCCCTCTCTACTTAATATGTTACACCCTAACTACAGAGCTTTAAAGAGGCAGCAAAGGTGTGTGGTAACACCATTCCTACAGCCTTAAAAAAAAATGCACATTATACAGCAGAGTGACAGAAGTGCTATGCTAGTACTTAAGTTCAAAGTTACTGAGATTGGAATCCTGGCAAACATTCAGGGCAATGCTGTATCAAGCTGAATGAATTAATGTTTTACTAATGACTTGAACAAGCTAAAATCCTTCTTCAGAAAGGGCAAAAAAATTAAAATTCTGTCTTTTCAAAGAGCTTCCTAAGGATCTACTGCTAAATGAAATTCTTTCCCGTACTAAATCCAAAAACTAATTAGTTAAATCTGTAAAAGAAAGATTAATTGAAGAAAACCCCAGAGAATATACTGACTTAAGAAATTCTCATCTAGGCCAAACCCAAACAAAAATCAACACAGGTCAAATGAATTCATTAATTTACTCTAACAGGATTTTCACTCTGCTTCTATTATTCCTGGCTCTTAACTTCACAGAATCATAGAATCACTTAGGTTGGAAAAGACCTTTAAGATCATTGAGTCCAACCGTTACCCTAACACTGCCAAGTCCACCACTAAATCATGTCCCTAAGCACCGCATCTACATGTCTTTTAAATATCTCCATGGATGGTGACTCAACCACTTCCCTGGGCACCCTGTTCCAATGCTTAGCAACCCTTTGAGTGAAGAAATTTTTCCTAATATTCAAACTATTCCTTCCCTGGTGCAACTTGAGGCCATTTTCTCTTGTCTTATCCCTTGTTACTTGGGAGAAGGGACCAACACCCACCTCACTACAACTTCCTTTCAGGTAGATGTAGAGACCAATAAGGTCTCCCCTCAGCATCCTTTTCTCCAGGTTAAACAAGCCCAGTTCTCTCAGCCACTCTAAGACTTGTGTTCCAGACACTTTACCAGCTTTGTTGCCCTCCTTTGGACACCCTCCAGCACCTCATTATCTTTCTTGCAGCGAGGGGCCCAAAACTGAACACAGTATTCAAGGTGTGGCCTCACCAGTGCTGACTACAGAGGGACAATCACTTCCCTCATCCTGCTGGCCACACTATTTCCGATACAAGCCAGGACATTATTGACCTTCTCGGCCACCTGGGCACACTGCCAGCTCATATGCATCCAGTTGTAAACCAACACCTTCAAGTCCTTTGCTGCTGGGCAGCTTTCCACTCTTCCCCAAACCTGTAGTACTGCATGGGGTTGTTGTGACCCAAGTGCAGGACCCAGCACTGAGCCTTGTTGAACACCATACACTTGGCCTCAGCCCATTGTTCTAGCCTTTCAGATCCCTCTGTAGAGCCTTTCTACCCTCAAGCAGATTAACACTCCCACCCAGTTTGGTGTAATTTGAAATTCAGTGAGGGTGTGCTAGATTCCCTCATCCAGATCACTGGTAAAGATGTTAAGCACAACTGGCCCTAATACTGAGCCCTGGGGAACACCACTTGTGTCTGGTTGCCAACTGGATTTAACTCCATTCACCACAACTCTTTGGGCCCAGCCAGCCAGCCACATTTTTACCCAGAAAAGAGTACACCCCCAAGCCATTAGCAGCAGTTTCTCCAGGAGAAAGCGGTAGAAAACAGCATCAAAAGCTTTATTAAAGTCCAGGTAGACAACATCCACAGTATTTCCTTCAACCACTAAGCAGGTTATCTTGCCATAGAAGGTCAGTCAAGCAGGACCTGCCTTTCATAAACCCATGCTGAATGGACCTGATCACCTGATTGTACTCTACATGCTGTGTGATGGCACTGAAAACAATCTGCTCTGTAACTTTCCTCAGCACTGAGGTCAGACTGACAGGTCTGTAGTTCGCTGGATCCTCCTTCCGGCCCTTCTTGTAGATGGGTGTCACATTTGCTAAATTCCAGTCAACTGGGACCTCCCCGCTTATCCAGGACTGCTGACAAATGATTGAAAGTGTCTTGGTGAGCACTTCCACCAGCTCCCTCAGTACCTTTGGGTGGATCCCATCTGGTCCTATAGATTTATGTGTGTCTAAGTGGTGTAGCCGGTCGCTAACCATTTCCCCTTAGATTATGGGAGCTTCATTCTGCTCCTCGTCTCTATCTTCCAGCTCAGGGGGCTGGGTATCTGGAGAACAATTGGTCTTACTATTAAAGACTCAAGCAAAGAAGGCATTAAGTACCTCAGCCTTCTCCTCATCCTTCATGACTATGTTTCTCCCCACATCAAATAAAGGACAAAGATTCTCCTTAGCCCTCTGTTTTACCAATTATTAGGCCTAGCATAAAGGACACAGCCAGCATAAAGATGAACCAATAACCAAATTGTATTGGAAACAAAAAGGTCAGTACATGGGTGAGCACTGGGGGTACAAACAAGTCAGTCAGATTATAGATAATCGACATCAATCCTACTGACCCCAACAATGACACCGCACAACCAACAATGGGTGGAATAAATGGTGAAATGCAGTCTCCCATAAAGGGACAGGAGACAACCGAGCCAAACACATAAGACCAAGGAAGCCACATACTGAATCTCTACACAGCCCATGTTTACAAAAGCCAGACCTGACTGGAGCCCAGTCCCAGGGAGACAGGAGGTCCTTCCCCAACAAGAAACTCCGCAAAGTGCATCCACCTCACAGACAGACACTGCCCCTACCTGCAAGTGGTCCCAGCTTTTATCCCTAAGTGGGACACCTGACCTTTGCTTACTTCATGGGGGACACCTGGGGCTCATTTACCCAATGGCTCTCTCTGCCAGGCTGGCCGCACCCTGGAGGGAAGCCTAAAGGCAAACTCACCATCCCTTTGTGAAGGGCTGTGGGAATCACCCACATGTCAACCTTAATTTGGGGCTTGGCGTTGAAACCCCAGCGTTTCACCGTCCTTCTGTTGCTAATGTGTTTATAGAAACATTTTTAATTGTCTTTTATAGCAGTAGCCAGGTTAAGTTCTAGTTAGACACTGGACCTTCTAATTTTCTCCCTGTATAATCTCATGAAATCCTTGTAATCCTCCTGAGTGGCCTGCCCCTTCTTCCAAAAGTCATAAACTCTCTTTTTTTTTTTCTCATTTCCAGCTTGTCCTGGTTCAGCTAGGATAGGGTTAAGTTTCTCCAGCAGAGAGGGGGAAGGGATCTCCAGCCAGGTTATTCATACCATGCTGATGTCAGGTCTAGAGAAGCAGCGTGGGAAGCTTTTTCCTTTGTGGCTTGGGTGTCAGGGAGCAGGGGGCTGTCTGTGTCCATTAAGGTATTTCTCTGTATATCTTTTTTCTTATTTACCGTTATTACTGTTTATTGTTGCTCTCATTACTACTGTTGTTGTTCAGATTGTTTATTACACTGTTGTATTAAATTTCTTCTTATTTTAACCCGGGGTTTGTGCCCTACTTGTGTCCGAGGTGGGGGAGGGACAACGGCAACGTGGTCTCTGGTCCCGGCAGGGCCTAAACCATCACAGCCTTTTTACTGCTGTTGTTAGAGAAATGCCTCATGGCCCAAACCAAAATCAGGCAGACATTCAGAAAGCATTGTGCCACAATCACACTGGCCTGCAGGCTCCAAGGATAACTGAAACTCTCAAAAAACGAGAGGATCTCTTCCCCTGGCTCGCCCATAGAGGGGGTGAGACCCCTAACAAAAGCCCAGGCAGCAAACATGTACCGGCCCACCCCCACACACAGCCATACAGACACATTATAAGCAGTCAGGAGCCAGTACAGCAAAATAAGACCCTGTATACATTTTGCACCGTCAACAAACACCAGCACTGGGATCATACACTGGATATAAGGGTTAATCCAGCCCCATCATGCAAGCAAATGGGCCAGCATTGCAAACATTTTCTTACCAAACAGTACAAATACAAACAGAAAAATTACACCCAACAGATTGCTCTATTGCACTCTGGTCAGGGTCTGTCCCTTTTTGAGTGCCAAAAAACGCTGTGATGGTTTAAGCCCTGCCGGGACTGGAGATCACATTGCCACTGTCCCTCCCCCACCCTCAGCCGGTCAGGCTGGAAGTGAGGCACAAACCCCAGGTTAAAATAAGAAGAAATTTAATACAACAGTGTGATAAGCAATCTGAACAACAACAGTAGCCATGATAACAACAACAAACAGCAATAACAATAAACAAAAGATATACAGAGAAATAACGCAATGATTACAGACAGCCCCATGCTCCCTGCCACCAAAGCCACAAAGGAAAAAGTTCCCGTGCTGGACCTGACCTCAGCATGGTGTGAATAACCCGGCTGGAGATCCCTTCCCCCTCTCTGCTGGGGAAACTTTATCCTAGCTGAACCAGGACACAGCTAAAGCTCTCAGTTCATCCAGGCAGGTCTTCCTCCCCTCCAGCTTGTCTTTCAGCACATGGTGATGGCCTGCTCCCTCACCTTTAAGATTTCATTCCTGAAGAATGTCCAGCCTTACTGGACTTCTGGACTGCCACCCAAGGGACACTGTCAACCAGGCCCCTAAACAGGCCTATGTCTGCCCTCCAGAAGTCCGGGGTAGCAGTTATGTTGACCCCCCCCTCCTTACTTGTCCCAGAACTGAAAACATCACTATACCCAAGACGGTCTCCAACCATCACATCACCCACAAGTCCTTCTCGGTTCACAAACAACAGGTCCAGTGGGGCATTTTCCCTAGTTGGCTCACTCACCAGCTGTGTCAAGAAGTTGACTTCCACACAGTCTAGGAACCTCCTAGACTGTCCTTTCAGCTGTATTGTATTTCCATCATACATCTGTTAAGTTGAAGTCTCCCATGAGAACAAGGGCTATTGTTTGTGAGACTTCTCCCAGCTGCTTACAGAGTATTTTGTTTGGCTCTTCATCCTGGTTGGGTGGGCTATAACAGACTCCCACCATATCTGCCTTGTTGGCCTCCCCTTGATTTTTACACATAAACACTCAACTCCATCATCAAGCTCTAGACAGTCAAAATACTCCCTAATATACTTCATTCACAATTTTAAGAAGAGGTCATATAATTTCAAGGAAAATTTTAACACCATCCAATCACAAATTGGTCTTATGAAATAAAACTAATGTCTTTATTTTTCCAGCAAGTGCACAGAGGTTGATGAGGCAAGAATGGCCCTTGTATTATAAGATTTAGCAAGGCAAACAGAATCTTATAATAGCAAGAGTGTGAGAACTGAAACAAATTGATGACAATATATGTCATCATTTTATTTTCTCCATTTTTAACTTGATTCTTAGTGTACTTCGATAGGTTAAGACTCACTATTTTCTTGTTGGAATACTGTTTCTTAAATATCTGTAGTTTGTTTCAAAGATATTTATCCCTCTTGTATAAATAGTAATCTGTTTTTCAAAGTAATCCAGAAACTTCCCGGATACATTTCATCTACTGATCATATGAACCCATATGGGAACTCTAGGGACTCAGTTAACCAACACAGTTGGTTATGACAGCAAATGAAGTGATAAATGCTAAACTCACCCTGGGGGCTATTTAGAATCCCTCAGTGAAAACAGGTTGGGAAATCAAGCAAGCTGAGCTGCTGTGAGCAGGGTTCCTTTACAGCAGCCAGTGTCCCTTCTCTGATTTCATTCTTCTCTAGACCTCTTTAGTAAGTCTGAATCAAAAATATTTGCAGCCAACAACCAATATAATTTCACAGGCATATTATAGCTCACTTTAGGAATTAGTGTCTTTCTACAGGTTCTCATGTCACTGGCAATCAGTGTTACCCCAGAGAGTTCTCCATTCTTCCATTTAAACTTAGTATGTCTCCTTAATCCCTTTAATTCTTGCATTTTGACCTAATTTTACTGCTCATTGTCATGCCTCTTTGCTGCTAGCTGGGCCTCATTCTGTATCATAAGAATATAAAAGCTAAATTGTAGATTATTTTTAAGTAAAAAGCCTCCTAAGTATATATAGGGCTATCTTGAGCATTATCTTAATTGCGTCTCACCTGACCAGGTCAAATGAAATCAATGGCACCATTCAGCTCAGTAAAGCAAGCAGGATTCAGCTACAATAGTTTAGCTGCTCAATTTTGTTGTGAATACATCATTCTTTAAAAGTATGATTATTCAGCAAGTGATTTTAGCATAAAACTAGAAAAATATGTATCACCAGGTAATGGTGTGGAGACCTATCCCTTTTATTCAACCAACCAATCAGCCATGGTGCTTATTCTACATGGAAGACAAGACTATTCACCCTGACTCAAAGACAACTGGAACCAAAATCTCCCTGCCCTAAACCCTGACCTAAACCACCAGTCTGAGGATTATTCTGGAATACATTGCTCCTAATTGGCTTGTTCAAGCCATTTTATTCTGCGAACACAGCAGGTATTAGAAGAAAATGAGAAATACAGGGGATAAATAGAGGAGGAAACACACACAAAAAATGAGACACTATTTGTCGGCCCCATGGTAACAGTACTGAGTTGGGAAGTGGAACATCAGAGTCCAGGCTATGTTCCAAAGAGTCATTAAGAATTCATATACACAGACAGCAAACAGAAAATGAATACAAAACTAGCCAGAATATAAGTGAGGGCACATTATGGAGAGTATGGGTTCAAAGCCTCTGAAATGAATGAAGGAATTCAATCCAAGACTTCCATGTTTGGACAAAGTGCCCTAACCTGTATAAAAGGCAATGAAAACCACAATTGCCTCTCCTTTCCTAATCCAGAACAGTACCTAAACCCATGCCTCCAATTACACTGCTTTACTTTTGTTAAAAAAAACCCCAAAACAACAAAAAACAACAACAAAAAAAAACCCCACAATAATCCAGGATGGGGAGCAGAGAAAAGCTTTGTTTTTGCATAAAAACAACCATCTGAACCTAAATAAGTAAAACTAAAAATTGTCTTGCCAAATAAAACAACTACTTCTTTTCCTCTCCAGAAAGCTTTTTATCTGTACAAAGCAGACCTTCTTTTCTATGTATGTATTTGGAAGATAAGGTGATATTCAAGTTAGAGACAGAAAATTCAATCGTTTCTAGCAGTCAGTCTAAAACACCAGTACAAAGAAACCAATATAACTGGTACAGAAGACATTAAAATCTTTCCACTGAGATTAGAAAGACTTTCTATATGCCCCATATAATCATCTCTTCTCCAGTATATTTTAACAGATATTAATTTTGCTGTGACCTTGCAGACACATTTACAAAAATGCCCCCATGAAATAATTTTTTATTTACAGAAAGGCTTATTTTGATGGGAGGTTTTTGTTTGGGTTGGGGTTTTGTGGTTTTTTTTTTAATAAACTGTAGTGTCAAACTACTATTTAAATCCTCTGGTAATATTTACAGTAAGATGTGTGACATGTGGAAAATTGTTTGGGCACCAACCTAAAGTATATCAAAACAAGCCTGGCAACAGACCAGAATCCAATACAGTACTTGGCAAATGATGGCAAACGTACCGCCAACATGTGATGCCCTCATTTTTAAGCCAAAGATAAATGCAGCTGATGTTTCTTGCCAAGACTAGTGTGCCCAAATGCCATATGTGAGGTCAAGCAAGGATGCTGGAAATTATTCCCAATTATATTTTACCAGTCTGCTTCTTTAAGAATTGTCAGATACTGAATCCAAAATGTCTGTTCCTATGCTATTATTATATATCACCCAGGAAAACACATCAGTGCTATGGCTTTGAAAAGCAGCACTGAAAACTGTTTTAGTTTAGTAATTATACTCAGGAGTGTAATATTATTCTCTCACAAATGAATAAAGCATACCAGAACGGTGAACTTCCTAAAAATATGTGGTTTTATTTAGTAAAATTAAGGATGACAGATTATATTTCACAAATTTAAGGAAAGTTTTCTCTAAGCAGTAAACAGTGCTTCTCCAATTAACATAATTTCTTGCATAAAGATATTTGGGAAAAGCCTATGAAATTTTCCCAGAAATTAGGTTTAAAGGCTAAATTCGGGGAATTGGTTTTTTAAAAATTCTTGCTTCAGTGGAGATTTAACCAAAGGTTAGTACAGGAAAATGCAGTTCTGTGTTAAGGCATTTAGGGATCTATAATGAAAATCTTAAATAAGATTTAGCTAATTATGTAAATCACCAGTTATATTGAGTCTTGACTTTGCAATGCTTTGGCTTTAAGTCAGAAAATCTGCCGAAAGAGCCTGAAATAAAAAAATTCTTCTTTCTTTCTTTCTCTAGTGATCCTTACATTCCTAAAACAGCCATGAGAATCTGTCATTACTTCCCCTTTGAAACCATTGTACCCTTGAGGCACTGTACTGAAGATACCACTTAGCAGTCCTAAAGGTGCAGTTTGGAGACTCCGCTTAAGCACTGAGCATAGAATGGAGTTAGCTAAGGGAGGGACATATAGTTCAAATTAAAGCTGACAGGAAATGGGTTTCCCCCTTGCATGATCTTGGTTTGGGTTTTTGTTTTGGTTTTCTTTTTTAAGAAAGCTTCAGGTCCAAAAGGCCCAAATCAGGGTTATCTTTTTTTTTTTTTTCCTCAACACAGGAAAATTTAATTGAACTGACTTTGTAAAGCAAAACATTGTTAGTATGGCACCAACCCCTTGGAACAAAAAATACTGAGGCACATAATCCAAATTTCTTCCATGGGTACTACAATCCTGGTTGGCAGTTTCCCAAGCTTCAGAAGACAGACAGGGGAGGAGGAAGACTACTGTGATGAGAGCACTACCCAAGCAACAAGCAGGTCAAGAAAAATGTCATATTTTAAAAATATTTAGAGACAAGATCACTATTTAGAAAAGATGTTCATTCCTTCACTGTCATTACATGGCCTGAATGTGAACATTTCAGAGTTATCCACAACACCAAAACAGAATAAAGAATTTTTCTTATGTGAAGCAAAAAGGAAGATAAGAGACTTGCATTCAGCACACTGCTGTAGTACTGCTACCCCAGTCCCAATAGCCACCACTGGGCAATGGAGTGTTCTTGACTCTAATACTGTCTCTGGGTGTGGGGTTTGTGTTGGGGTTTCCGTTTAGAGCCAGCTCTGGGGTATGTTTGTTTTACTCTACACAATCAGCAGAATCTGGCCAAAAATTTGCCTTAAACCAGTTGAGCCAGTTTAACGTTATGTGAAACAGCACATTTAATGAGAAAATGCCTTTTACAGATTGGATAGGTGGGCATTTAGATCCATATTCTTACTCAATTATTATGACTTACTGTAGTGACATTAAAAAACTCAGACAAGCAGAGCATAAAGTGAAGGTAAACAATGGACTTCAGTTTTAACTGCATTTTCAGCTAGTATTTCATGTAAGGAGTAAAAAACACCTCAGACAACTCATAGGGGATATAGCATGAAATTGTACCATGCAGTCTTCTGAAACAGGCACAAGAGCTCAACACAGTGAAGCTGATTTCTGTGTCTGTTTTCATTCCATACAGATTAGTGCCATTTTGTATAGCTGAAGCACCAACTCTGCACATATTTGGCAGTGCCATACATATCCAGTTTCCTTAAGCTTTTAGTAATATGAAATCACTGCAGACACTGCAGCTTCTCATTGAGTTTATCAGATTTAAGTTACTTTGTGAGTCTGTTTTTCACTAATTAAAAGGCTCAAGCATTTTGAGCTGGATCATTTTCTTCAGTCTAGTCAGTCTCTCAACCGTGTGCAAATCTACATGCCACAAATACATTCAGGAGTTCAACTATCAGTCTAGATTTCCTCTTTTTACACCCCTCCACCAGAAAAAAACCGAAACTGTTTTCCCTGCCTTCTGGTAGTATTGGTTCCTTTACTAATCATTGAATTAAGTATATATAAACATCAGGATTCACCACTGTCACACGTTTGCACTTGATAAGAAGTTTTTTTCTCCATCTTGTTCATGGAAGTGGAGGTCACTTCCAAGGAAAGAGATTCAACTGAGACTTACTCCTCCCCTGTCTGTCTTCTGAAGCTTGGGAAACTGCCAACCAGGATTTTGCAACTTTTGTGAAAAAGAAAATTTCACACTTTTTAAAAGTTTTTGCTCAAATGGACTCATAATGTTTTCAGTATAAACAGTTCTCCACATGATCATTTTAAGATCAAAATTCAAAACAGAAAGCAAGTTGTCAATATGAACTATGGTAGTTTCTTTTAAAACATCACAGAGCTAACTCAGCAGCATCCAATATATTACAGTGTCTTCTTGTTCTAAACATGACAGAGATGCTAGGGCTCACCCACTTTATAGCCCATCATCTTGCGGCTAAATCTCTAAACATGAAGAAAAAAAAACCTTTTCTACCTTTAAAAAATATTAGTGCTGATAAATAGCTTATTTGTGTTCAGGTTATTTCACTTTTTTAATTACTCTTATGAAACATGCCATTTAAAGCCAGAAAAGCACTACAGCCATACATATGTATGTAATTGATGCTGACAATAAGACTCTTTCAGAGCTTAAACCTCAATGAGTTCTGGTGAAACCTCTAATTTTGGTTTGAGTACAGCAGGCCTATGCCCTTGCTTGTGAATTAAAGTCCTAAGGGTTTCATTCTTCAGTGGCCCTCCTTTCCCTTCATATTGAGCCCATTTCTATTCTCTTCAGTTATAATCAGAAAGTTATCATGAGACAGTCATAAACCCTGAGCTATTCTCCCTCTGTCTAGACTGCAGTTTTCTCCTGTGGCCAGTACGTAAACAAGTTTGTCCCAGTACCTTATTTCATGCTTTCAGATCCCAAGTCACAGTTTGGTATGCAGCATGGCACTCACCTTACTCCCTCTGTGAGGAACTGAGCAGGCAAGGAGCCAAGAGCTGGCAGAGCACTGACTTGGCTCTTTTCCCTTCACTTACCCACCTAGTCTGCTGTTGTCCTAACTTGCTTACCATAAATGCTAGCCACATGTAAGAGGATAAACAAAATTCCAGATCCACAACAAAATTCACACTCCTTCTATTTGGCCTCCGGCAGTTGCCTGAGATAACAGACTGAGGCTGTTACAACTCTGCCAAATGTAAGCAGATGTGGCCAGTAAACTTTCCAATGAAAGAAAAATTCTTGGTATAGAGTCGGAATATATTAAGTGCAATTTGCTTTAACTATACATTTGCCATTAGAAAGTGTTCAAATAGCATGGAGAGAAGTCTCACAAATATTGGGGTCTCAAGGAGCAACTCAGCTTTAAGAACTGATGTTAATCATTTCATTGAGAGCAAACTTTCCTCAGCTTTAATTACTCCCATCACATGAAACCCTGAAAGACTAGTTCACCTATTAGAACAACTTGAAAATCATGAACAATGTCACCATGTGGTGACACCTGTCATAAGAAAATTATGGATTACTAAGAAAATATAACACCCTGTGCTCCATTATCTTTACTTAGCTTTAAAACTCTCTAACCTGTATCTCAGTTAAAAGAAGACATTTAAGGAAAATCGGTCAAGTGTTACAAACTCTTATCTCACTACTTATTCTCTGATGTAACAAAGATTTGCAAAAGTCTCTAGAAGGTACTGTCTCTTCTTATCCAGCACAATGAACAGGATAACATGCTTTAATATCCCACTCCCATCAACAGTAAATGGTGACAAACCTGTTCAATCTGTAACAGACAGGACAAATCCCTGTTCACTGATCTTAATACTGTTAATTGGCTGTGCTCCTTGTGAAGCAGTAACACAAGCTGAGTACAGTAAATCCAAAACACAGCACTGTACCAGCTACTAGGAAGAAAATTAACTCTATCCCAGCTGAAACCAGGATAACATGAGCTGAAAATTAGCTAACTTGAAGCATGTTTTGAAAGAAGTATATTATTAAATCAACTAATAAAATTCCTTGCCAATTACTCATAGAGCTATATATCACATAATAAAAAAGTTATTAAAGTAACATAACCTGGCCACCTGTTACCACACACCGGAATATCTACATTTAGGAATATCCACATTAATTACAGACTTTGGATGAGAAAGAAAGCTCTGTTAATGTGTTTTGTTTACCCTTTAAACCGTTTTTTCTTTGTTCTTTAAAACCAGAAAAAACCCAACTACATATTTTTTTCCTTGAGTGAGTGTGTGCCAGTATTCTGAATTTAGTTTTATTCTTTCCTTTTGCACCCTCCAGTCATATAAAATAATATTAGTCAGGAGAACTCACATCAGTCATCTGACAAAGATCTTTGACAGGACATTGAGGATTCTGTTAAGTAGGTAGAAACAGAACTTGAACTCTACTCAACATGTACGTCAGAAACAATGCATCTGTATGAATAGTCTTATAGCTGGAACCTTTAAAGAGGTAGGCAACTATAACTGCAAATCAAAATTTAGAAAGTTTCTCAAGATTATTAGGCTTATTAGAATTTATGCATAAAGATTCTGGACAGGGAATACAAAGGTAAAACTACAGAAAGCCCACATATCTGAGTAGTCTTAGAGAATTTCACTTTCTGTTAGAGGAGGTTGAGTGTTTTTTCATTAGATACAATTACCATTTTACTGACACCTCTCTCAGTACCAGAAATAGCCCACACTATAGGAAAGTCATTAAAAACAAAACCATGTTCCAGAGGTAACGTGGACTTCCCTCAATTAAATTCAATGTATACTTGAATTCCTTCTCTTTCAAGAACAACAAAAGCATAGATTTCAGGAGTACTCACCACCATCTTCAACCATGAAATGAAAAATATCACTTGTGGCATTGTCACCCCCTCGTAAAACATAGCATATCTTCATATCATCAATATCAGCTGGAAAGAGTGAGGAAAACCAGATTTTACTTTAAATGCAGAAGGTAGAAAATAGTTTTTATAGAAAAACTTGACATGTATTAAATAGCTTAACTTTAACAGAGAGAGGTTAAGGTTGTCCAGCAGGGCTCAGGAATTTCAGTATTAACAGCACTGAAGTTTTACAGGTACCATTCATTGTTCCTGCCTTTACTTCCCCCTTCCCAGTGCCCTCTTTCCTTTAAGATGCATTTACAAAAAGAACTGAAAGGAAATGTAAAGACATGGGCTCGACAGTCAGAGCTATTTCATATTTTTAGTGGTGCATTTTTTTAAACAGAGGTGTAGCTGCACTAAGATGTTGATTCTGTCATACTTCAACCTAAGAAGTACTGTAGAGGTCACAGAAAATCTGTGGCTGAAACGAGAGCAAATCCCAAGGTATTTTGCTTGTTAAATTCTACTCTATTCAAGAGACAAGATGAATTTATTCACATGAAACCCACCTACCCCACTCCCCCCATCACCTCTAGAACTAGGTTACTTCTGGCATTTGGTCTACTCTACACATTCTGCAGTAGAGAGATCTCAGTCTCTTGAGTCCCCACAAAAATGCCCTCTCCACCAGAACATCCTTCCTATCAGCAGGTTTTCAAAGAATGTGGCATATAATCTGTATGAATGGTCATAAATAGTGCTCAATTTACAGTGATTGACTGTTTTAAGAATCCAAACAGATGCAATTAAAGTAGACAGACCAGACTTCAGGAAGAAAAAATTCAACGCACAGTTCTGAATCACCAATTGCATAAAGAATGTAAAAGGTAAATAAATATTTATTAATATTGTATTTTCTGGTTTCCTTGAGCAGTGATGAGAAACATGTAATACATTAAAAAATATTTTTGTGACTTTTTTGGAAAGACTGCTGTTGGTAAAAATCTACCTCTGATACTTTTTTTAAGAAAAAGTGTTAGAAATTAATAGCATTAAACTGCAGCTCAAGTACCACCCAAGTTTTCCTCCCATGTTAGGGAATATGCATTAGTAAAAAGAAGCCAAAAGCACTTTTGTTAGAGCTCCTCAAAATCCTCAGTTCCAAAAGTAACCAGACATCTTCTAGGGCAAACAAGTTAAGAGCATTATCAGCAAATATATGTCACTGAATAATCTCTTCCATAAATGTTTGAAAGTTAAAGATCAAAAATTCATGGGGCTGTAAAGAGGATGCAAACAAATACCTCTTCATGCCAGTGGAGCAAATAAATCTTTCATCCTGCAAACACACAATTACTCAGCTCTACCCATGTGGGTAGCCTTATCAAAATCCATGGTTCCAACATACATAAAGATAAGCACTTGAGCCAGGGTTCACAGGACCAGGATGACATCAAAAAAAGGCACTTGACATCCAAATATCTTAATTTTGTCAAAAGAACTGCAAAGGAATTACCTGTTTTCTGTTCATTAAGAACCTGTTCAGAGTCACTTGAGCAAGTCTACACTTTCCTTACCCAGTTGATTAAGTTGTGCTAGTTATAGTAAAACTTGATTAGTTGTAAACACAGTTCATTACTGTATAACTACAGTGCCCGCTAAATATTGATATTGGAATTTTCCAACATAATTTTGAAATCAATCCAACATAATTTTCTATTAAAAAAATTATCCCCACTAGATCAGGGCACTGATTTCCCTCCCATTTAAAATTCTGCAAAACAAATACACTTCACAACATAATTCACTCATCTCTCTGAAAACACTTGCCTGAAAAAGAAGATAAAAAGCATTATCAGGGTGAATGCTGAATAAAATAATTGCTTGGAAAGTGTTGCATATTTGGCTGGAGTAGACATGTAGATATCTTTGGCCTCAGGAGAGTGCTGAGATGTCAAGCAAGCTTATTGCCAAGGCAGATCCTTACTCTTCACTATTCCTTCCCCTTCTTCCTGGCTCCTCAGCACACCTGCACGGGTGTGGGATGTGACCTGGCTCTTACTCACAAATTTACCCACGTGGGACCAGGGACTCCCAAAACAGCGCTCAACAGTCCGTCACACTTTGTACATTCAAAACATTATCCAAACATCAGCTACCTACTTGTTATATACCACTAAACTTCTTTAAATGTGAAAGACTTGGCAGTTCCTTAATAGACTTTCCCCACTTTTAAACAAATTATCTAATCATAATGAATATCAACAGTGAATGAATTCCAGCCCTGACTTGCACAGACGAGTGCAATATGATTATACACACACAGTATTCTTTGTACTTTTGTCCTAGGACAGCACTAGACTAGACATTACCATGTGGCAATGTTTTTCTTCAAGCTTTCTCTGCATTTACTATCACCAAATTGTAAATATAAAGCACAAAGAGATAATATTGAATAAAAAGTGCTGCTTTCAGGTGTAATATGAAGTAACAGACACTACTTAATTAAACGTAAGAACTGCTTGATATATTTTAAGAATATTTTATTTCATTACTTTCACTTTCCCGTGTCCCCCTCTCATTCAGATTACTTTAACAATTAGAACAGAATAAAAAGCACCAACTATTTGCAGAATTTGGGGACCTTTTATCAAGAAGTTAATTCCTTCACACTCTAATACCCCCTTTGAGGAATCCCACTTAACTCTATGAGTCTCACAAGCAAAAGATTACCTACTGTACTTGTGGCAGAAGTATTTGATGTATACTAACTGAAAGCCCCACACTGATTGTTCCTAAACAAAATACACAAGAAATCTCCTAGACATACTATATTCTGTACAACCACATTTTGACTGGAGGGTTTTAGCTCCTCTTGCAAGCTAGGCTGATTTCCTTTCTAGCACTTGCTTTGAAAAGCAATCTGAAGCATAAGGCAAAAAGCGGTTGGCTAAACAATCACTCTGCTCGCTCTCTCACTTACAGGAAATCTGAAAAAACAGGCTGCTCAAGCTGCTACCACACAATGAAACCTGTTTCATCAATGTTACCTCACTCACAGTGGTCAGACTGCCTGTTCATACAACCACAGACTCAAATCCAAGGGATGGGAGTGTGAGATGGTTGAGTATTAGGATGGACTTCACAAACTATTGAGCAGCTTTCAAAACTCATCTGCATGTGACTCTGAGCAGCCTCATCTGACTTCAAAGTTGGCCCAGTTTTCAGTAGGGGTTGGACCAAATGACTTCCAGACGTCCCTTCCAACATAAATTGGAAGACTGTAATGATGTTTTACAAGCCCCATTGGACCCACACATGCTAATGAAACTGGAACTATTCAACACTTCATAAGAGGTTGCCCCACATGGCACGATAGGACTCCTAAAAGGGGGAAGATCAAAACATAAGTTGTGTAACAGCGGGTCCAACAGTCAGTACAGGAGCATTCCAAAGTCAAAACTATTACTCATGGCTGGCTGCAAAATCTGCACTTACATTAGGATCATTAAGAATATGACAAAAGAGGGTCTTATTTACTCCTGCCCTGAACTTTAGATAATTATATAGTCTCAATATAGCGTAAGTATGAACTATGCATAAATTCACTACTCTGGATTTGACAGTGCTTTGCATATTAATAGTAGTGGGCCACAGTGTGAGGGAGAACAGTGAACTACACACAGAGTTTTGAGTATGCATCTTGGTCTACATAAGACCTCTGTGTCTCACATTACTTCTCAAAACCTTCCAGGTTCATCCAACGTTTTTTGTCTCCCATACCCAAAGCAGCTACAGACAAGAGGGCATCTGAGGAAAAAGGAAAGGAAAAGAACTTGCTGGAAGTCATGGAATAACCTTTCATCCATGACTTTCACTCCCAGGTTATTCTATGACTTCCAGCAAGTTCTCTTTCCCCGTCCTTATCAGATGTATCATCCCTGTGTGAGCATGATGTTTTCTGCTTGATGCAGCCCTTCCAGACACCTCTTCTCCCTCAAGCACTTGGCCCTGCATACCTAAGACACTTTTATGTGTTTGCTTCATAAAATACAAACCATTATAGAACACATTCAGGAAGTTGAGAAGAGAGATACCACAGAAATTACGCAGATGCTCAGGAAGTATTTACTTATAGAGACCAAAGGACAAAAATATTGAGGAAGTGTGTATTGCTTAAAAACACTCTTCGACTCAACAAAAATTAGTGTGCTTGTGCCAGTACTGTCAGGGAACCTGTGAGGTTGTATTACTTTCTGGGGATCCTCACTAGCTTTAAAACAAATTTTTCTTAAGGGTTGCATGCTTCTCACCCAGCTCAGGCAGTCCAAGGATATTAAGAAAGCCTGCGTGAAGACAAGTGAGTGTGCCACATCGTCAGACTGCCAATTGAAAGCCAAGTAACAACTTCATTTTGGTAATCTGACAAAAGTACACCTGGCTACATGGCACAAAAGAGGATGGAATATGTACCTATCCTGAGTGTGCCCCCCCCCGAAAAAATTGCATATCAATGTGCTATGCACTGGTCTGCTTTTAAGGAACATCCACTCAATAACTCTACATTCTCTAATGTAAGAGAAAACCCACTATAAAAGTGATAATCTGTTTATTTGCTCCCATTCTCTTCTGTTTCTCACTTACTCTGACAACAATATTCTTAATACTGCTCTCAGTTCACTACTGAAGCCTTACACTTAAGGGGCTGTAGTGGTTCCCAAAGCTTAGACATGGTTTGGTCCCTCCTCATCCTCTTTTTTCCACCAACACTGCAAAACTTAGGGCACCCCAGCCATTCAAAAGTTCATCAGGCCTGTTTGCAAGATTTGGTATATCTGACAAGAACATCACTATGGCCAAGACTGTAACATGGGATACATACCAGTATGTGTTCTGTAAAATGAAATACAGCCAACTACAAGCATTTGCCTCTAGCCTTACCACCAACACAGCCCAGCTTATCTGGGGCCCTTTGAGCCTCCATGCTGTTGTGCTGTCTGCTCACTCCACAGCTACAGGGGGCTCCAAGAAACCTCATTTCATTGTTAATTAACCAGCTATTGACTCGTTGCAAAGTAACATGGAAAATTTTCTGGAGAATAGCTAATGCTCCCCTTTCAATTAAAGTTACTTCACACCTGTGTTGAGACTTTATTTCAGAACATACGGCACATATGGTTTTCATCCTATTTATACCACCTAGAATTTTAGTTCCATGTAAAAAAGTAAGTACCACTGACATAATTTTAAAACATTTACATTACCTTTTAATTTACCACAAACACTTTGTGGTTAAGATCTGTGTAATTAAGCAACAAATGCACTCTTAATACGTTCTTTCACCACGTTCGGGAAATGATTTTGCTTTTACAGTTATGTGCGCTCAGTCTGTATAGCAACTGATACCTTAACCTTGGTATGACCATTAGTTAATAATAGCTTAGCCACTCCCGTAGCATTTTTGAAATAAAACTTTTTAGAGGAGGCACTCAGCCACTAAAGATCTGGAACCATATGCAGACCAATTCTGTTATCTAAATGTCTATCACTGATAGAAAGTCCAAATCACAGTTATTTGGACTGTAAACTCTCCAAAGCAAAGATGCTCCTTTAGTCAATGCTTATCCAGTAGGCCACCTTTCCTGTTAAAAGCTGTCACAGATGCAAGAAATAATCAACAACTAAAAAATAATAAAGCCATTATAAATAATCGCACTGTTGAAAAGTTTCTCCCATCAATTATTGCAGTTTAGCATGAAAAAGAATGTTTCCAGTGATCTAAAGAAAGCATAGAGTATTGTAATACCTTGGGTGAACTGGTTGATGCTATGGTTGCCTTTCCCCAGGTGGATCAGGAAGCCATGGCGTGGACCATCTGTTATTCTGATTTTAAGAGTAACATGTAAACTGTCCCTGTCTTCCACTTTGAGCACCTTGTTGGTAATCAGAAATCCAATGTGACCTGTGGCCAGAATACGGAGAGTCTGAGCACCCTTATTTATTACAACTTGAGGTATGCTGTTATCCACAGCCATTATTCGAATCTTCATAGTCTGAGGCTTCCTCGTTTCAAACACAGTGTTGGGGAAGACATAGAAATCAGTATGAGTGCCATCTGTAACAGTGAAAGAGAAACTATCCTCAACTGATTCTGTGCCATCATGTTTGTAGCTGATTAGATTTTCATTCAGATCTTGTTTTGTGAAGATGGTGACTGGTTTGGAGTTATTGAACATAATCTGACCATGAACTGGTATCTGAGTGATGATAAATTTTAGCAATGTGTCAGGTGTATCTCTGTCTTCTACAGTCAGTTCAAATGGGGTTATCAGTTTGTATTCATTTTCACTCACCACCAGGTTATGGATTGTGACAACAGGTTTCTTATTGTCGACATCACTGATAGAAATTCTGAAAGTACGAAATACAGGGTTATAGCCATCAGTCACCTCAAACTCAAAGCTGTCCATTTTCACCTCATCTTGTGAAGTGTGAATGTAATAGATTTTATTGCCTGCTAATAGGAGTTGAGTGAAAGTGGATATGGGTACCCCAGGCTGATCTGTGCATTCCAAATGACCACGAACAGGTGCTCTGGTAATAGTGAAAACTAAGTTCTCATCTGGACTATTCAGGTCACTGGTGCTAAGCAAGTCAGTAGTAAGGGTTACCTTCCCTCCTTCCTTCAAAGAAACTCCTTTGCTGATTACATCCGGGAAGACAATATCAATGCTACCTATTGTCACGTAAAAGTAGCGGTCAATGAGAGGATTTATTCCATCTGTCACATCAAACTTGATAAGATCACGAACTCCTTCTTGGCCAAAATGCATATATCGAATTAAGTTTCTATCCACATCATCTTGTGTGAAATTCATCCCCAGGGTGATATTCTCGACTCCACCTGAAGGCTTTATTCTCTGCAAGATGCCTTGTGCTGGCCCATACCTTATAATGTATGTCAAGGTTTTGTCTTCAGAATCCAGGTCAGTAGCCTTCAAGATTCTGTTATGAATAGTTCTAGTTTCCCCTATTTCAATCTCCAAACCATCATTAATGGCCATTCTGGGTGTCTCATCATCTACAGGAATAACCATGATAAGTACCGTTTTCCTAATGGTATGTTTACCATCTGTGAGTTTCACCTCAAAACTGTCCTCCTTTGTCTCAGAGTCATCATGTTCGTAGAGTATATTGGAGCTCTCTATTATCTGATCCAAGGTGAAGCTCTCCACTAGGACAGTTCCATTGACCAGCTGGTTCACAATGTGGCCATGCCTGGGAAGCCTGGTGATTGTGAACATTAACTCATCAGCAGGGACGTCTGCATCAGCTGCATTCAGGATAGGGGTATCAATAACCACGCTCATGCCTTCCATCACAACAAATTCTCGCATGAAGATTTCAGGCTCTTCATCGTTGACCGGCACAATAACGATGGGGAAAAAGTGCCTCTGGGAAAAGTTAATGCCATCAGAACAGCGGAAAGCAAATCTGTCTTCAACAGGCTCTATACCCCTATGTATGCTTTGGACATAAAAAATATGCCCTTGACGGAGATCTTTCATGGTAAAAGCACTTATAGCTATACCCGCTCTGGATTTTTCAGATCCTGGGGCTGGAGAGATGTTCTCTACATACCCAGATGTGGGCTGAGCAACAATGGTGCAGAGTATATCGTCACTAGGAGTATCCACATCTTCTGCTCTAAGGTGAGCAGGAGTAATGACCTGTTTGTCACCTTCCGCTACCATGAACTGCTCCCCCACAAAAATCTCTGGGGCTTGACTGTCAACAGGAAGAATGGTCACCAAGACTGAAACTCCTTGAACAACATTTCCCCTGATGCTCCACTCCTCAGAGAGGTCAGACAAGGTAAGGTTGAAGGTATCTTCTTTGGGCAGAAGGCCTATTTCACCACCAGTGTGAGCATATACCACAGCACCGTCCAGCAGATCTCTCTGGGAAAATCTCTCTGCAGGCACCCCTTGGACCAGGATGTTCCCATGCTGAGGAGGATCCTCTACAATGAAGGTCAACATTAAGTCATCGGTATCCTCATCTGTTCCCTGAATGACATTAGCAGTGATTTCAGCAACACCATTCTCCAGCACATCCAGGTAGGAACCAAGAGTGCCTGGAGGCAACCGTAGTGTAGGAACCTCATCATCAACTGGGTGCACGTTCATTTTCAGCGTGATGGGCACAAAATGAACCCCATCACTCACATCAAGCCTGCAGGTATCACTGTTGGTCTCATCTCCACTGTGCACATACACCACTCTCCCTTGTCTGATATCCTCCAGGCCAAAGACACCTCCTGGAATCAAACTGTACCCAGAAAGCTGCAAGTGGCCATGCTGAGGAGCCTGGGTCAGGATAAATCTGAGATGGGCAAGTTCAGTGTCTGTGTCACTGGCATCCAGTTCAGTTGGACTAAGGACATGGCTGCCTCCCTCAGGCAAAGTGAAGCCAGTATTAGTGATTTCAGGAGGCTGGTTATCCACAGGTTGCAGGTAGATGGTGAAAGTCCCTTCGGCTGCATTGCCAGCTGCATCTTGCACTTGATACTGAAACTGAATCAAATGAGGAGCCACGCCCAGTTCTTCCTGTGGGGGACGGTATGAAATCTTGTGATGATTGATTTGGGCTTGGGTGAAGTGGGTAACTTCTACAGAGTGATCCTCAGTCAGCACAAGGGATCCAAGGCGGGCTCCATATACATCTGGAGGGTGGTTAGTGTCAGTGTCAGTGGGGGGCTGGGTTATTGTGTAGCGGAGTTCACGGTCCCCTGAATCCTGATCTGTGTAACACAAATGCTTCCTCCGCAGTGGGGTCACCTGCTGTTCTGCAACTATTAAGTGCAGGCTGCTGCTAGTATGCAGCTCTGGGGCTAATCTGTCTACAGGATGTACCCGGACCACAAAAGTCTGTGGTCCGGAGCGGTTGGGTGGGTCATTGTCATCCTGGACTCTAAAGACGAACTGGTCCAACACAACCCCAGGGCCAGGACTGTGAGGCCCGAAGTGGTGGTAATAGAGACGCCCTTCAACAATGTCCTGCTGCAGCCACTCCCTCACTGGCTTTTCATAGATTAGGGAGCCCCCCGCTAAACTTGGCACCCTCCTCCAAGCAAAGCCCTCATCTTCTTCTTCCTCTTCCCAGCCAGGAGGTAGTTGTGCTTGACGGAGGAGGAGCTGCCCAGCAGTGGGGCCAGCCTCCACTGTGAAGAGCAGGATGGCATCCTGCGAGTCAATGTCGGTGGCGCTAAGAGCACGGGTGGTGATGGGCACTGTTTCACCCTCAGCCATGGCCAGCCCCGTGTTAGCATTAAGCAGGGGCGGCTGGTCATCAGTGGGCACCAGGGTGATGGGGAAAAGGAACTCAACACGGTGGCGAGATCCACCGTCTTCCAGCCGCAGCACCAGGTTGTCACTGAGTGGAGACTCACTGCCGTCATGCTGGTAAATGACCTGGCCTGCTGCCAGCTCAGCCACCGTGAAGTGTTTACGAGGGGCAGCTGGTGCTGGGGTGTCCTCCAGGAGAGTGAGGTGTCCATGCCTCAGCCCTGCCACCACACTCACCCGCACCTGCTCAAGGTCATCCTCATCACTGATCACCAGGTTGGGGCTGGGCCCAGGGCCCGAGAGAGGCCGTGACTGGCCCTCATAGAGGACGAGGCCAGTGTTGCGGGTCACCACAGGTGCAAGGGTGTTCATGGGCTTCACCACAATCACAAAGGCGAAGGGCTCTGAGGCAGCACCCTCTGGGTCTAACACCTCCAGCTCCAGCTCAAAGAGCCGCTCCCGGTCTGAGTCCTCCACAGGTGGCTGGTAGGCGATGCGCAGCTCCCTCACGTCCCGCTGGCTGAAGGAGGAGACAGGCAAGCTCCGGTCATCTGTGCTGACCATGTGGCCCTGGCCGGGGCCAAAGGGAGAGGTGATGTTGAAGAGCAGCAGGTCTGGTGGTGACTCAGCATCCTCAGCTGCCAGCATGTCAGGCGTGAGGGCGGTGAGGACAAACTGGTCCACCTCCATCATGAGCATGGCCAAGAAGCTGGGTTTGGGGGCCACATTCTCAGTCCCGGCCCGGATCCGCACCAGCACCTGGAAGTACTCCCGCTTCAGCAGCGCCCCACTGCCCGCCGCCTCCCGCAGCTCCGCCACCAGCGGCACCAGGTCACGGTTGGGGGAGCCGCCGGCTGCCGTGTGCCGGTAGCGCAGCCCCAGGCGCAGGAACTCCTCGCAGTCCCACATCGAGGCGGGCACCGGCCCGTCCCTCGCCGCTTCCGCGCCCGCGGCCGCCGGCGGGTAGTTGAGGATCTCTCCGTAGCGGGGCAGCCCGGCCAGCGGCGGCAGCAGGCCCACCCGGCAGCGCTGCCGGCCCGGCTCGAAGGCGAACTCCAGGCTGTGGGCGTCCAGCGGGTTGCTGGTGCCCCGCAGGCGCTCCACGGTGAGGGGAAGGTTGCGGGTGACGATCTCCAGCTGGGTGAAGAGCACCTCCACCTCCACTTTTTATTAATCTTCTCTCACAGCTGCTAAAATTCTGGTTACTGAAATGTGATCCACAGTCTGCTTTTAAAAAGGTTTCTAACAATAGAAAAGTGAAAAATAATTAAGGACGGGCAGATTTAAAGACAACCCAAGACTGTTTAGAAATTACTTCGTGCAAATTTGTGATGTCTTAATTTAAAAAAATCTTTGTAGTTATCCTTTAGTGATGGAGCAACATTATGGCATGTAATCTTGTTTTCTGAATGGAAAACGTGACTTTGGAATTTCAGGTGTGGGCACAGTCAGCCACTTTTACACACAAGTATTCATTCCAACAAATAATTCAGCTTGGTTGGGTAGGGGAACATCAGTGGACATCTGTTCTGCAGCACTGGATTATTGTGAGATATTTTATATTCTATTATTGACATACCTGTGGAAAACTGCAGAAAACTATTTTGTTAAACAAGTCTATACTGAATTATGGACTGGGATGCTGCTGCAGGAGGTAGTAATTCTAGTAGTTAGATGTAAGTCAAACAACACTAATACCATCTCTCCACCTGTACGAGGCATTCACCCTAGATGTCAGCAAGTTAATGTCTTATTGCTAAGCCTCAAAGGAAGATAATTCAGTAGAAAATGTTGAGTCCCAGTACTAAGAATCTCCCGTAGTTTCACAAACATGGTGTTTATTAGTATCTCTTCTTGTCTCAGAGATGACAATATTCAGGATGGAGTGACTGGAATTGCCCAGATATAATGGACAAGTGTCAAGTCCTGTGTTCTTTTTTTTAAAAAATAAATAATTAACCCACACACACCCCCATACAACCAAAGCCAAATGACCCAGCACAGGGCTTTGAGGTAGCATTGGGGTGATCTGAAGGCATATCTGCCTGCATGAGCATGACTAGCTTAACTTAAAGAAATGTGTACCATCTAAGTTTGATTCCAAATTTAGGCTGTAGTAAAATGAAGTTTTACCGAACCAATATTCATTAGAAACCTTCACATTTATTAACTTCAATATATAAAAATTTTCCTTTTTTTCATAATAAACTCCCTTTTGTAGAGTTTGCCACTCAAACCACACATGTATGTACATGTGTGTAGAGAGACAGTGAAAAAGGGGAATAAATCACAAATAGGATCTAGCTTTTTAATTTATTGTTCTAGCAGAAAAAAAAAAGAAAAAAAGGTATTTAATGAACAGTGCACTATTTTTTTTCCCCAGTTTTTAATATTCTTGGACTGTTTGGGATAGCAGGTAAACATGTACCTTGAAAATATTTTCTCTTCAATGATGATGTGTTTTGAACTACGTTTGTAACAAAGCAAACTCTTCTCTGTTAAAGTCAGTCCAATACTTGTGATGTTTATTAAGAGATCATATCTAGGATATCTTTCAATTAGTAAAGAGAGTTAGAAAAATCCGTTAGATTAAGAAATAGCTTTTGAGATACCTGTGTTGAAAATGAATGGAGAAGGGCATTCCCACAAATAATTTTTTTGTGAGACTTATCTTCTTAACTGAAAAAAAAAAAAAATCAAGAAAAAAGTAGTGAAGGGATGGGATTGACCCATCTCTGCTACAGAAATTTCTTATTTTCAGTGGATACAGGGCAAGTTTTTTGACCTCTGTTATCTCCATCATCAAGTAGTAAATCTCCATATACAAACAGCAGAAGTCCTCTCTATTTTTAGCATTTGCTGTCTTGTCAAACAAGTCAGTGAGCTCTCATGCCACAGTCCAAGTACAAAGTGCAAATGTAGGTTTTGTTATGTTTTGTTTTGTTTGTTTGTTTGGGTTTGGTGTTTTTTGTTTTTGTTATGTTTGTTTTTGTGTTTTTTTTCACAGCACAACATAAAATAAAAAATGCTCCAGATTACGGAGTTGATGATAAGAATTTTGAAAGTGTTTTCCTCGGCTTGTGCCAACACTTGTGCTCAAATCATACTTGAAGAATGTTCATTTTAGCAAAATTCTAATGACATAGCTGTAAATTCAAAGCATTTTCCTACCAATTGTCTCTGAAGTCAGGGTAACAAATCAGAATTGTGCCCAATAACAAGTCCATTGATCTTTTAATATAAATTTTTGGTGAATAAAGTAACTGGTATTTGACCAGGAAAAAAAAAAAAAAAGTCAACATATGAAAGCTTGTAGCTCTTCTACATTACTACACTATATTTTTGAGTCTAAACAGAAACAGAAAGAGTTAACACAAAGAAGACCCATTCATTTCATAGAGTATTAATAAATAAAAATGTGCTCATGGCAATCTGATGATGAGTATTATTTCTGAAATAAATTACCTGTGAGGTTCAGCAGGATAAATCTATTTAAGACATGTTTATTTAAAACTCAATGCACATCTATACTTATTTTAAATGTGGGCATCTGGCTTCTTGTTTTGATGATTGATCACAGATTTATATTCGTTATTGAAACCTTCACAACTCACAGTTCCTGTGTAAGCCAAACAGAAGTTTACCGTTCACCAGATCTACATATAAATTTATAGCTATCAAAGACTGCCCTCTGTTGATATTGTATAATCTTAACACCTTAATGGTAGCAAAGCCTGATTTTTGTTATTACATTACTTTTCATAGGAGTTTTGTACTTAATGATGGAATTAATTTCAGAGATGGTCTTCACATAAATTAGTAAAAATGAAATAATTTTGATGATTAAATACTGCAAAAGGAGACTAAATATGAGATACAAATGTCAGGGGGTTTTACCATTTTCCGAATAGATAGCATGAGTATTTAATAACTTACATGTGCAAAAAGATATGACATCTCTTGCCAATATATATTAACTATCTTGCCAAGCAAATTAGGAATGTCAGGGAGAGGATTAAAAACAGCAAATGAGAATCATGGGAGCATTTGGACACTTACTGGTTGTATAAGTGATTTTGCTATTACAATTCGACTCTGAAGGCCAGTAAAACAGGGTGAACAGTACCTAGTGTGGTGCAGAAAAAAAATTTCACATTCACATTCAATTTCAACATTCACAATATGACAGGTGATTTATTGTATAAAGACCAAAGAACAATCCTGTATAAATACTTTGCTGAAAATTCGAAAATGTTAAATCAGCCAGATGAGAGAGTTTCTCAGTTTTCTGTGTGTAGCTGTACTTAACCAACAACCTTCCTGTTGCTTCCATAGTTTCTTTTTCTTCTCTTTTTCTTCTCTTATTTCATTAATGAATTATTACACAAGTGGGTTATTCTGGGTTATTTAAATTATTTGGTGTAGGTTTTTTGCTTGGAAATATGCAAGAGTATTGCTGAACTGTAACTTTCAGTCTTCCTTTTTCTGCCAAGTATCTCAAGATGCAGATAGTTGACTCAAGAATCCTCTCCTTCCGGAGACGTCTTCTCTACCACCACACTCAGTAAACGTGGCATTGTCTTTAACCTGTTCTCCATTCCTTTCATGACTTTTGTTTCAGTCCAAATATATGTTGCCCTGCAGGCAGAGATGTTCTTGAGAAGTCCAGCACCTCTAAATCTTTCATCCACAGTTTTATATCCCTTTGCCTCAGGTAAATCTTGTAGTGTGAAGAAACTTCCCTGGTTTCTGTCAGTATAAGGTTTATTCCTTTACTAGTGAAATTCTTATGCAGTCTGTTCTCAAAATTCTTTTCTGTTGATGCCGGGATGAGTGTAATGCTGGTTTCTCATTTCATGTACCTACAGTAAATATGAGCACATGGCCCAGCCAACATTCACTCCAAAACCCAATCCAGAATCACCTTCCATGTTTCTAAAGCTTCTTCTGCTGCCCCAGTAATTGATTTCACCTGATTAGCACTGGCACCCTGCCCACCCTCCACATCTCTAGCACTATTTTTACTTCTACCTTGGCTCTTTGAAAACCTACTTTTGAAGTCAACCTTCTTCAAGCTCTTTCCCACTTTAGATCTCATCAGAATCAATGTGTTTTCCTTTACATATTTTTCTCCTGTGCCTTTTGATCACTGACTCTTTTTGTTTCAAATCCAAAAGACAACTTCTTGATCTCCTGTTAACAATGAGAAACGACTTGGTAATTTACTATGGTAAACAAGCAGTTCCATCAAGCTTCCTTACCTATGGTTTATGTCTCATGTTTGGACTCTTTAAAGTGATTATGGAATTTATAACGTTACTTTTAAATGTACACTGACAGACACACACATGTTCTTTGACGTGTAATGAAGGCAACAACAAAGACACTATAAGCAATATAGCTGTTTTCAAAAAATATTTAAAGACTTAGACTTTTTGAGTCCTCTCTCAGATTTCCCCTGGATGAATTTGGTGAGTGGGTGGAAATGTTCTTGTCAGGAACGGAGCAAGTGCTTTCACCAATGACAAGTTCATCTTGATGTGCAATCCAGAATAGGTACATGTTGGTATGGGTATGTATTGTGTTAGACTACATTTATGTAAATTCTAACTGAAATCGTGTATCAACAAGGAATTACTGGTAAGACATTTATTACTTATAGATAAATACTTAATCGCTGGTGGAAGTTAACACTCAAATCTTCCATGTTTATACATTTATACATTTTTAATTTTCTTTTTTTAAACTTTAAACTGTCTCTATACTGGTTATCTACTCTAATTTATATTGCCATGTTTTAATTACGGTCACTGAAATTCCAGTACAGTCAGGTGTTTATATATTTTATTAATGAAATAAGTAGGGAAACATTATTGACACCACTTTATTTGAAAAAGAAAACAGAATGGAAGCTACTTAGTGAATAAGGAAACAGCAATCCAGGCTGTTATTTAACTCCTCCTGTCCCACGAATGCCATACAAATACATATTTTCTTGTTAGGACACATGCAACATCATTCTGTGGTTTGTTTTGGTTTTTTGGTGTTTTTTTTTTTTCCTGGTAATACATGCCTGTTGTAAAAAATTGCAAGAGATTTATTTCCCTTCCTCTCTCTTCCTGTTCTTATACTTTCAGAAAGGATGAATACTGGCTTCCCAGTAAAGCTATTTTGTGCTGTGGCTTGTATGCATTTTGACATTTGCAATACAGGTATTTTATTAGTTTAGTCTGTGGTAAACATTAATGGCTGAGAGAGAAAGGATCACTTGGGTGGTGCTGGAGTTATTCAGCCAATGGTGCAATATGCTCAACTGGATAGACCGTGAGAGAGAATCAAATTCTAATTTTCATTATAAAGTTGTTTATGAGTCCAGATGTTTGATTTTGATATTAAGAACTGTGAGTTTAAAAAGTAGGAGTTCAAATTAATTTCATTCTAGCACAGATGTTAAATGTGGCTGAAGTGACATTTTTTGGAGTAGTCCATTACTCTCTATTAGCTACAGTTTAGTATCTTTTGACTGTTAGTGGCGGTGTTCTGGGTATTATGATTTAAGTGCTACCCTCTTAAATAAGAAAAGGAAGACTTGTATGTAAAAGTAAAATATTTTCATAGATTTAATAGAAATTACTGGGAAAAAAAAGAAAAGCCTTTGACCACATAAGCCTATCTTATCTCCTGGCCTGCCACAGAAACAGAGAATTATTTGCCCCAAAGTAACTTTCTTACAATAAGTCTATGAAGTAACTTGAGAGTGAACTTGGGCAGTTTCTGTAGAATGAAGCCATGCATGCTGAAATTTCCTTCAGAGGATGGTCTTCCTCCATCATGGGTTACAGTGGTTAACAATTTTCTGCAAATGTTTTGTGTTTAGCTGAATGATCAGTGGTGGGTAGACACTTTACTGCACCAAGTACTTACATGATATTAAGGTAGCTCATTCAAAGAGCCAATCCATTTTTCTCCAGTGGAGTGGTCTCAGTGGTCAAGAGGCTTTTATAACATGAGCATGATATTGTTCTTCTCAAAACAATTGCAGCAATATATAGATGTATGTTACTGTCTTTTTTATGTGTTTTGAATGGCTGATGGTTTTATGTAAGTAGGTATGATTGTCTGTGGGCAAGTTGAATTTTTTATAACAGTTCAGTAATTCTGCAGCTGACAGAGAATTATATTTAGTAATAATATTTAGAATTATTTTAATTTATCTGAGCCAAGATGTTGATTTTTGCCTATTAACAGAACTCTTTTATATCAGCTAAATATTTTTTATACACACCTATACTATAAACATGACGTACTACACATTTTATATAGTATACAGTCATGTTCCACGACAAAGATTTTTAAACTGGGTCCGGAACTTCAGTCAAACAAGCTGTCAGGTATCCCCAAATTGATCATTCCTTTTAATGATTCAGGACACTATGGTATGTGTCATAAAATGAAACAAGTTCTTTTGAAGGATGATACTGCCATCTCTGTGTCGACCTTGGATAACTATTAAAATTGCATATCAAAGGCTGAAGAAACTGTTGTTTAAGCACTTAAGATGCCCTTCACTGTAATTTTCTCTCTCCTGCTTTATAAGAGAAATTTTACCCACTCTTTGTAGCTTCAGTTGTCATAACAAAACCACCCCACACAGGCAGTTCCATCATATTATAATTCAAACAGTATCACTGCCAAATACACATTTTCCTGTGACTATAAACTACTGGCTTTTATGTTAGACAGCCACGAGCTGGAAAGTAAATGAGAACTAAGCCTTAAGATTGTGAAGAGGGCAAGAACCAGCATCCCCCCTTCCTTTTCATATCCAGGTAGTGATGTCAACCACTTACTATGTTTCCTTTCTCAATAGAGATTTCCCTAAATTAGCCAATGTTAACTTTACTCCCATTTTTCACACAACTGGGGTGAATACACAGACATCTTAACCTTCTGGGCCCGATACTGTGATGTCCACTCAAACACACCTCATATTGTCTCCATTTTTGCCAAGATAAGAATCACAGGCAGCTTAAAATATGACAGATTAGAATTTTGTTAATGTGCAAGTCATATGGATGTAGGTGCTTGTTTCACCTGCACACCTATTAAAAATAGCAATTTGTAATGTTGTATGTTGGTCTCCAGGCACTTCTGTAAATTTGTTTCAAAGAAGTTCCCCAGAGTTATTCATGTTCAGATGAACTATCAATTAGTGTCAACATGTGCTATGAAATAGGAACGGTTCTGGAGCAACAACTAGAAAACCTCTGGTTCAAACTGATTTTACCTTACCAGTAATGCAGAAGAATTCCAATTTCAGGTTGCAGCTCATTTTAGAGGGAAGATTTTTGAAGGGACAGATAAATACTTGGTGCCTAACTTCATCTTCCAAGTAGCATAGACAATAACTTGAAGTCAGAGAACAGCTAGGATTTGTGTTTGGAGAAAGGTATTTGCAGCACCACCAGGATACAAGTCTCTCAGAGAAAGAGGCCACTGTGTACTCAACACAGAGTTGGTACATGGGAACTGGCTGCCCTTAAACAGAACCCCAAAACTTGGGCAAGGCAGTTTCAGATTTCCCATCTCAATATATATGTGTAGAGTGCAAGAGGCAGAATATGACTGCCTAAGCTGAAAGATCTTTTGGTACATTCCACTTTAAGTTAAGTTTTGGAGTAAATAGAGTTTCTGGCATTTCATTAAGGAGAGAATCTTTCAAATATACGGTCAATAACCTTATATGAAACCAGTGGTCTCTGTCATTCATCACCCCTTTGGACATAAGACGTTATTCAGGCCATTTATTTTAGGTGTCTGAATTAGACATTGCACTTTATTTCCTCCATTGACAGTATGTTAAACCAGGATCTATCAGCCCCAGTAGGAGGAGATTTTAATCACTTATTGCTGTCTTGATATTAGAAATAAAGACATTTTGACAACTGTCAGACAGACACCACAACACAGAGAGACTCCTTCTATAATCAGTGAAGTGAGATGGGTCTTAGAGGCATCTCATCCTGTGAAAGATGTTTGAGAAGTGCTCCTGTCCTTCCATACCTGCTTTGGGGAACGTTAAATTCCTGGCTTAGACTAGGTGCTAAACTCCTTGACTTGCTAAATTAGGTGTGATAAAAGCCACTCCAGGTTGCCACAGGTTCTAAAGTTCTAAGCCTATTGGCTCCAGGACTTCTGGTTTTAATTATTAAAAAAAAAAAAAAAAAAAAAACCGCTTCATATGTACTTATATTCCTGAAGAAGCTAATCTTTTCTTAAGCATCCACAGGTTTGCATGTGATGCAGCTCTCCTTAGTGTTCCGATATGGAATGGAATCTGAAGTGCAGGTGTTGCAGCATGTTCAAAGGCTGGTGCTGTGACCTTTGAGATTTCTGAGTGGCTTGTTTACAAGAAAGTGAAAATAGTTAACTATCAATTTCCAAACATTGCCCACCATTGTGATGGCACTGTATTACGTGACTTGGAAAGCCAAATTCTTCTATGACAAGTCCACTGAAATCAAAGGTGATCCAATGGGAGTGTATTTGGCCAAATGGGCAGAAAATAAAGAGAGTACATTGTATTTTGCAGTAAGAGTTTCTGGACCCACTTAATGACAGAACACACTATGTGTGCAGCTACCTTCCCCACTTTTAAAAGCAATTAGCTATAAAACTTCTTTTCCTTAAAAAAAAAAGCTACCTGCCATTAACAGCTCAATTAGTAAACATACACTCACCAAATAATGAGGGATGGGGTTAGAGGCCACCAGTATCTGACCCACCATAAAGATTACTTTTGCTACAGCACATAAATCTGCAGCTAAGCAGGTAAATCAAGATCTCCACCAGGGGCTACACAACAGCATCTAGAGACATCTTGCCAATTGCCTTGGATAGATAGTTAAATAAGTATTTGCAGTCAGATAACCTTAGCATTTGCTGTATTTGTGGGATTTCCCACTATATTCAGGGAAGTAAAATTGGCATCTTTACTTGAAAGACTCTCAGCTGGAAGATGAGCTATACGTGGGTTATATATATATGCTTGATCCACAGTGCACAGAGGTTTTTGAGCTGGGTCACCATCAGGACTTCTATGCTCACTGTATTTCTATAAACAAGGTTTGAGATCCTTAGTGGGCATGGCAGCTTGAAATACAGGCTGTGATTACAGCCTGTACTCAAACAAGCACCTTTGTATCTTTGCACCATTTTCAGACATGCCAGATTTCCCCGTTACTGTCTTTTGTATGTGCTCATATGCCTTAAGAAACTACATAACTTTTTTCTTTTTTAAACGGTCTGCTCATAGCCGTTTATGAATTAAATCCCACCCTAAAGGTCCAAGTGAGCAGTAAACACATCATATGTATCTACAGAAGAATTCTCCCTCCGTGGGGTCTCTCATCTTTGAAATAATTTGAATTAAACAAAATCTTCAAAAAGCAAGTCACCATTTCTGCATGCAGTATTCCAGACCATTCATTTATGTAACAACGTTAATCTCTGTAATGTGTTCCTCTCCATTACAAGTATAGGTTTAGATTTTCTTTTCTGACCCTTACTGTAGACTGATAAGAGGTCAGTAGAGAATACAAGACAGTTGTCCTGAGCAGTCACTCTGTTCAGAACCCATTTAGATGCCCCAGATAGTTTACATTATTTTGTTTAATGGAATATTTTGAATTTGTGGAGGTTAAATTTCTTCTATCACTTTAACTTATCCTGTTTCTTAAGTCTATAACTGTCCAAGAATTTTTTTATATATCTGTTTTTCTGTGACTACACCAGAACCTCTCAACTTCAGCAGTGAAGTTTTCAACTGAGCAGAAAATATGTTTCTTTCTCAGATCTGAAACCAGCCAGTCTAGGATATTGTAAAAGAATGGAAGCAATAACATAAACAGACAGTCTAAAAACAAATAAAGAAAAAGCATATGTATATGATACCTAATGAAAAAACTCCCAAAGCTTATTACAGAGATAACTAAATCCCTAAAGTTATATACAAAATTAAGTGTCACAAATCATGTAGATCATCTACTGTGATTTCATTGTTGTTACCGTTCTTATATAAAAGTATCAGGAACAGATAGTGAGTAATATGCCTTAAAGATTTTTGGTCTGTTTATGCCATAAAGTCTTTATGGTCTGTTTGTTTTAAGGAAGAGGTAAACAAGTTGATCTGTCCAAATAAAGTAGTGATTAGAGGAGGAAGCACTGGAGATGGATTTTAGGCTTTTGACAGTCAAAGTACACTTAAAATATTTCTACCTCTTACCTGAACCGCCAGGCTACAGAATAGTGTTGAGACACCTTCTGTCCTTCCCAGTAAAGCTAGACTTGCAAGAAAGAAAGAACCTGTTACTATCTGATCTAGTGACTGAACGCTCCACTCCCTTGAACTCAGCCCTGGAAATTAGACGAGTCACAGGAAGGAAAAAAGAAATACTCTTGGAATCTTTTCTTTACTGTGTACTTCACAAAAACCAAACCCATATTTCCCCTTCAAGTGAGCTCACTCCCATGGAGTAGCCCTTAATCTGGAGTGGAAGCATCTCATTACACCTGACTTTGGATGCCTACAGTGAAGGTACTTCTGTGCTCATCACTTCAGGCTGCTTTTGTTATCAGTGGAAATAAAAGTTGCTTGAATTTGCAATTCAACTGACCTAACTTAGATATCTACTTTAGAATAAGATGAATAATGCTCTAAAAGCCTCTCTATCTCCATTTACTACAAGAAAAGTCTGGGTGAGTAGGTCAGATGCAGCACAGGGATGAAAATAGACAGACACCTCTAAAATAGAAACCTTTCCATCCTAAAGATGGGATCATTGAAGACATGAGGACTGAATTGCCCTTTGTCAGTGCCTAGCTATATAGAAACCTCAAACCTGGTTATTAATCTTTTCTGCTGTCTGCTACACAGTGGGAATAATAGCACTTAATCTTTGAAGAGTGACAATATGTTAGAAGTTCTGAAGTGCCCTGAAATTACAGTAGTCAAAGTAAATAATTCTTAAGAGAAGCAAAAATGGTTTTGGAGACTGGTAAAATACAGTGAAAAACAGTGCATTTCATATTGTTCTTAATTTTGTTTTTCTATAGCACTCATAATTAGATGCTACCATGTCTGAAATTTTGCTCATTACACACCTCAAAAGCACAGCCACCAATAAACTATGTTTAATATTGAATGGGACAGTCTACCCTATCAACAGGGATCTTGCATTAAATACTTTTCCAAGATATACATATACATATGGATAATATATATATATGCACACACATATAAAATTTTATTAGAGCTTGCCCAAATAAATTGAGAAGCTGTATAGAAGTGGGGTAGGTTAATTTTGTTCCTGATTTCTGGTGTTTACACATCCATCTGGTCTACTCGACTGTTAGGAAAGAAACAGACAGTATCTATCTCAGGATTAATAGTGTCTCTCTGAGATCAACAACATATTGAAATTAAATCTAACAAACTGTAAATAGTGGACTTAATAAACAGAAACAGCATAATGACTGAAAGGCCATAGCTAAAGCCTGTCTAGGTATCTAGTGTATCCAGGACACATGAAAAGCCTGGCTTGCCATTCATAAAGGTACAATGGCCCCAGTTAATCTTTGCCTACACTATTACAGAAACTACTTTGAGATTGCATCCTGAGACTGGTTAGAAGCTTGAATTTCCTCTATACTTTTTAGTATTCCTCCATTGCAATCTGCATTATACCATACTGGATCAAGTTTACATACTGGAAAATGCAGTAATATACATCTTGACAGAAAATAATTTATCCTGCTTCTTGGGTAATTGAGAAAATAATCTCTCCCTGCTGCTACAGCTATAATGCTACTGGAACCATTGGCTGTTTGACAATCTCTATGATATCTTATTGTCTGTAATGTAGATCTACTCAGAGACAACAGTACAGACTGAGTGTAACAGTTAGGGGTAGCAGGAACTGCAGAAAAAGCATCTCATGGAGACTCAGGAGCCTGAGTGTATTCCCTGCAGCAAGAATTGAGTAACCCATGAGGGAAAAGAAAACATCAGAAGGAGTTGTCATGATGACATTGTGAAATGGAGGCAAGATGAACCATTTCCCGAGACATTCTGGAGCTTGTCTTTCACCCACGGTGAACAGGATTTGTATGATTTCAGATTATCACTCTTTTCCACCCCTGTGTTTTGCTCATTCCTGCCCCAGAATTACCCCAGTCCTGAGTCCTCTTCCCCAGACTGAATAATACTGAAAGGACATTACAACTGGACCATAAAAACTTTACATTTACTATTGAAATCTATAACCTTTTCTTCATACTATAGTAAATTTTGTCAATAGAATTATAAAAAGTTATATGAATGCCATAAGAAGTACCACATCTTAGACAAACTTGCAAACACCTACTGAGGGGTCAGATGCAGTAAAACAAATGATCCAGCCCTTTTTTTGCTCTTGACAAATCTCAGGAAGAGCTTGGGTCTGTGAAGATGCTAGTTCAGAAAGGAACAACTTAAATTTCATTTAATATCCTAGCTGCATTGTAGTCAAAGTGAAGATAAAATAGCTCAGTTGTTGCAAGGTTGTACAGTTAGATCATGACCAACGAACTCCATAGGTTTGTAAACAGATGAGTTTAAAGAGCACCTTCCAAAGAACTAGCCAAATCTCAAGATTTCCACTTGAAATAAATACATTCTTTAGTATCAGAGTGCTGTAGAAAACTAATATGTGAACGTTCTATAAGAATATTCTATTAGCAAAATTAATTTGCAAATAACAGTTTACTAAAATAGTTTGTTTCATCAGTGACGTTGGCCTAACAAAATATGATGACAGTTTTTGAAAGGCAGATTTCCTGTCAGTGATTCACTCCAAGTAACATTTTCATTTGGTCAAGTCAACATTCTCTAACTCTGGGAGACTTTCAACCAGGTCTTCTTCTTCTTCTTAAAAAAAAAAAAAAAAAAAAAAAAAAATTTACCTCAATCCTAAAGCAAAGGGGAAGGGCTCTGAGATATACAATCAGAATAACATGTCAAGATGCACGATAACATGCCACCATTGTTATGCAATGCTAAAGCATTGTAAAACGTCTTCCTGCCTGGTTAATCAGTTCCTGAATCCAGGCTCAGGAGCTATGCTGCATACACAACATATTCTTTACCTGTAAGATCCCAGCATGCTGAGCATGCTGTAACTTCTCTGTTATCGAGTTCATGGATGAGCTTTTTCTTTTCTTTCAGACTTTATTCATCTTCCTGTATCTGGGTGGGCTGTTAATATACTATAATCGAGAATGTGAATTAGGGAACAGAATTCATGTAACTGAATGCAGGTGTCTGCATTTGAGAGTCACTTTCAGTTCTTTTTAGAGACAACGCAATAAATGTTCCTAGAATTCACTTAATTTAACCCTGAAGTTGAATCTAAAACAAATGACCCTTGAATTAAAAGTACACGGTTTTCTTCACTAGTTACACTGAGAAATTAGGAATGTAGGTACCTGTACTACAGACACCTAAAGGCAACTGTGTTTAAGCCCACCTAAAGTACTAATTTCTTGTTTTCCTTAGAATGATTTCAAAATTATTTTAAGATTCCCTTCACTACCACTATTATGTTGGAAATATGTCTGCTCTGTACTCCTGTAGATAAGATTGAGTCCTAAGCATATATTTTGAATAAAGAAGTGGAAGCCTTGTTATACATGTATTTCTCATGAATATTTAACAGTAGAAAATGATCAGAAACTAGATCTCAAAGAATCCAACATGAGACAGCCCTGAACACAAATTATTTAAGAGTTATTTGAAAATATAGGGTAAAATTGCACTGTAACTTTTCTGAATACTTGAAATATAGTTTCTGAAGGTGAATTTCAATAGTTTAAATATTATAATATGTAGAACATGTACATGAATCCCTCTAAATGGTCAGATCTTCATACTAAAAACATTTTTATATATATTATACCTTTTTGGTAAATAATGTACTTACAAAGCATTGAAGCTTAAAACCTATGACGTAAGTCTCTTCGCATGCCAGGTACTGGATGTGAAGTGACCTTGGGAGTGCCCAGTTTCAAGGACTGGCAGCAGTCCAAACTATGCTAATTCTTTGGCATAATGATGTCCAAGCTGAAATCAGTCCTTCGGGAAACTTCCCCTATTTCTGAATCAACAGCAAAGGAAACCCAGTGGGTTGTAACTCCTTTAATAGTATTCTGTAGAAATATGATCATTCAGGTAGTTTGCTGCTAGACATAACTCTGCTTTGTAGATTATAATGTACACCTTAAATGGCAGCTGTAATATTCAGAGGTCAAAGCCTGCAAGTACTTCAGGAAAGATTTTCTACCTCTGCACAATTTGTGGTCCAACCTTACCTCAGGTAATTCAGCTCCTGCATGCTTTTGCAAGTTATGGAATCATTTTGCCAAAAGGACAAGGACAAAATAAAGAGAATTCTAATAGTGACGGCTAGAGTTATAGGATATATGAAATGACTTATAGGAAAGTACTAAAAGAAAAATTATTTATCTCTTGACAACTTTTGGGCCCGTGGGCTAAACTGCAGAATATGGTATCACTGAGGAGTGTAAACAGTTTATCAGGGAAAAAGAAGTATTAATTGATAAAAATATAGTTTGAAAACTGGAGGGAAAAGGTCATACATGTGACATATTTCCTGTAAAATAATCTATCGGTGTGTAGGGTGTGGTGGTCACTACTTGGGTTACTGAGAGGATTAGATTCTAAACCTGCAGAAAGGAAAAACCATTGAATAGTAGGGATGAATTAATAGCTGTAAGTAGAAAAGATACAGATATTTAATGCAAGCATTTATAATACTTAAGGGAGTAATGTCTTACTTAGTCTATCCACTGTTCAGAGCCACCCAGACAGGAGATGCAGTAGTGGTGGCTACGTTTGGCATCTACAACAGGTAGTTTGTGTAACTTGGGCAGTATGAATACTGATCAGAAATTCAGTAGTAACTGAATTTTTTGTTTCAGTAAAAGGTGAATCAGTCATAATATAGAGACTATGTACTGATGGATCTGAGAGCATATTAAGCAGTAAATAAAATCAGTGAAGGATGAACACCTTTTGGAAGAGGATCTTGCACAAGTTTTAAGGGAGTTAAGGGATACTACCATTAAGTTATTTTTTGTATTTTTATGTCTCGCTTATTTTACTCAGGATAAAGTGATAGTTCTGGGCTTGGTCTGTGGTCTACAGAATTACTTAGGATATCAGCTTCCATAGAAATAACTAAAGTTTAATCTTCTAAATATATTTACTAATTCAATTTTTTGGTCCTCATCTTTTTCCAGTGAAGAGCCCAGGAGCCTATTTATCAAGAAAGAATCAGAAAATTGTAGGAAAAAAACACACTAAAAAGGATGTCAGGTGGTCAAGTAGTCCACCTTCCTGCCCCAGGGTAGGATTAACTCAACCTAGACCGAATACCTATTTATCTCATCCAATAAAGGAGATTGCCTGGGGAGGCCATGCAATCTCTGCTGGTCAATCATAAATAGAGACAGTGCAGATCAAAACCTCTTACTCTGCCTTTGAGCAACCATGCACACATGGTGCACTCAAGGAAGGACAAGCTAAATCCTGGAAGATCTTTAATGATACAGTCTAAAAGCTAAGATGTCAGTTAAACTCTCTTTGATGGGAACAGATCCACCTGACATGGCACAGGAGAGACTGCAGCAATTCAGAAGGCTGCCTATGCTAAACCATGTATTTCTACCAGAAACTTTAAAAGCACATTTCTTTATATAAGAAACAAAGCCAAATCAAAAAAGAATGTTCTTTTCCATCACTCACTTTTAAAATAGTCGATCCGTCTGAAAATAGGAGAGGTAATGGAACGTACTGCTGTGGGAGTGGATCCTTCTATAATATTCTGGCCTTGTATGTGTGCATGAAGGATCAGAGTCACCCTTCAATTGCAGAAATCAGCATACATCTGTGTTACCACTAGCTAAACTGTTTCGCTATCTTTTGTTTATTGCTGTTTCTAGTTATTGAAACATTTTCCAATTTGCTATATTTCATACCCACTCTCACTGCTTTCCAAAGAGGACTAACAGGATGATTAACAGTCTGGCTTTCTGATCAGAAGTGTGCTCCTTGGGTGGTTTTAAGCAGGTGTCTTGTATTAATAAAGGGCTTTTGCACAGAAAAAGAAAAAAAAAAAAAAGTGGCAAAATACAGGATTTGGAGATACAAAAGAAACAGAACACATAAGAAATGAAGTCTGTTTTGTATGAAACTACTTTTATAAGCAGTGGCTATACACACATGGAGTTAGATTCATTAGCAAGCAGAGTTTTGTTAGTTTTTCCTTCGAATTCTAAATACATTTATCTCTATCAGTGTTTTCCACTGAAAAAAACACTAGATAGAAGAGTAAACAAAGGTTTCCTAATCTTGCTAAGCTTCAGTGCAAATATGTGGTTCAAGCTGTATTCCAGAAGTGCTGTTTAAAGCTCTTAGATGCATATCTTAGCAATCTTTGCTAAACTCTTGCATTACATGCCCATTAAACAATGACATCCTGCTTTTTGGCTGGAGGGGTCATAGACTGTCCTGGAGTCCTTCCAGGGCAGTACTGCCTTACTTTCCTGTAAAGTATACAAAATGTGCCCAATATATGGCTAAAAGACATAAAATTAGGTTTTGTTGGTTTGGGGTTTTTTTTTGCCTGGTTGCACACCAGCTCCAACATGCACATGCTCAAGTCACAAGACTGATTATTTTAGTGCTCTTAGAAAAGAATTACCAGTTCAATTCACCTCGTCTCCATGGTTGAATAGAAATGTGTCCAGGAAAGGGGTGATGACCTAAATAGAATATTTTCTTTGCTGAACCCTAACTTGGTGATCAACTCCTTTTTCCTTGAGTTTGAGAAAAAGGACAGACTGTTCCTAAAAGAATCTCATGAGCTAGAGCCAGCAGGATCAGTAGGTCTCAGAAGCAAACTGATTAAACTCCTTTCCTCTTTTCCCTTTCACCCAAAGGCACACACATAGAAACATCCCCCACTCTGCCAATTTGATCTACTTTTACTTCAAGCAATAAATTCTGCCCTAACAAGCAGTCAGACAGAGTGAATGGTGATATCCGAGGCTGATCAGACCACCCTCAGTTATCTCTCTGGGGTGGGTCTATCTGTTAGACATTGATAGTATTTGTGTAGCATGTAGCAGTATCTGACCTCTCAGTAAATGTTGATATAAAATCTAGTTTACTTTAAAAAATAAATAAGGTAAAAATGATGGAAAATCAGATATTTAGCACTTAATATCTTGACTCCATGGGTCTTCTGAGAATTTTTAGTTAGAGACCTTGAGAGTGATTCAAATGCCCAGGTGTCTAGCATTATCTTAGGTACCACATGGTATCTGAGACATCACACTAGGCTAGTAAATAGGACACAGGACCTATGAAAAAGCAGCTACAGCCTTACAGAGCAGCGGAGGCAAGATGAAATACACAAAGGCATAAAAAAAAAATGCTACGGGGCATGTTTAGGCACCTGAATCCCACCCTTCATGTCATCTCATATCCTCACCTCCTGTGTCAAGTATGTCACCTATTAGCAGCCCCCTCCTAAACACAGATATGACAGCCTTCTCAGGTGATGAACATTTATTAGCAAAGCTCAGGCCAGGGACTAAACTACTATCAGATTCACGAGTCAGTAACATGAGCTACTATCACGTGATCCCTCCTGCCTTAGTTTATTAAAAAACCCCCCTACTCTAAGGATGTCTTAAAGCAAAGAAACAGCTTGTCTGCCATCTTGCCCCGCAGCTTTTTCTCCTTTCCCTGCTCCATAGAGAGCATCCTTTCTTTACCCTGGGCATGCTGAGAAGCAGGGAACTGGAAGATGCTTTCTGAAGTGTGGCACCACTGCTCATGTATGGTATGTACTGTCAAAACCAGCATCAGTTCAGTTTATCCCATTCCTGTCACCCCAACGGAATTGGGAGGGTATCACAATTCTAAAATATGCAGCGGCAACCGATAAGAGTTACTCGTGCTGTTGTGACAAAGCAATGTGAAGACCTGACACAGCAAGGTGGTGTCCTGTCTGTCATTAGGCAGAGTTAATTCTCTCAGCTGGATAGTGAGCTTTATTTTGCCTTGCCACAGTAAAACACTAACAGTGCCTGTGGAGCTGAGCTAGCAGTACTCTGTGCTATACACCAGCATGATCTGGTCAGGATTTATTCCACTGAAGTGTAGCCGTTCACTTGAGGTGATTAAATTAATAATGTAATAATCCTAAACTCTTTCTGCATAATGAAAGACGATTGATACCTCCTGAGGGCAATTCATTCCACCTGTCTTAAATACTTATCTTAGGATAGAATTAACTGTTTATCGAAAGTATCTACGCTTTCCTACTAGCTGTACAGGAACCTGTGAACCTAGCTTAGATGGGAAATCTGGTTTTAGAATGCTAAAGTTTGATAAGAATAAATCAAAATTATTTTCAGACAAGTTTCTATAGGTAAGTTAAGACAGGCACCTGTCTTCACCATTGCACTGATTTCGCTCCATTCCTATTCAGAGAGTCAGTGTCTTTTGAGGTGGAGAGCAACAATCATGTACAGAAAACAATTCAGATCTTAACTGCATTGATCTGGTCTTTGGAAATGCCTACCTCTCTTAATTGCTTATGGAGAGACCAAACTAAATTTATTCTCTTAATTTAGGTGCCTGTGTTAAGTCCCTCAAATTAAGGAGTGTCAATACAATCCATAGTGCTAAATCAAGGACCTCTGTCCATTGCAGGGGTATCTGCCATATCCCCCCTCAGATATCATCCTTCTTTGCAGCCATACCAGCACCGTTCTGCTATTTCACCTATGCTGTGAGCTAGAAATCCTTGTTCTAACAGGGAAAATAACAGTTGGACCAATATAAAATATATGGCTTGTCTTGGCCTGTGCAGCTGGCTCTCAAGGGATGCTGCAGGGCCCAACCCTGGTGCCTTCTGCCTACTCAGGTGGGTCTGTACATCTCTCTGATTTATACATAGATACACTTTAGATATGTATATTTAAATATGTGTATATACTGCATTTACACACACATATATAACTATATATATATTAGCTATAATAAGGAAATAAGTACAGTAAGGAAAAGTCTCAAAAGATGTCCCAAAAAAGACAGCACAAACAAGAAAAAACAGCCAATGGGTTAATGAATTAGAAATGTTTTGTTTATAAACTTTTCATTCTGTGGTAAGTTTCACAAAAATAAAGTGTGTGCTGCAGAGCTGCTTTTGTCTACAACCGTGGGGACCTTCCAGCTGCCTGTAGGAGCATGATGCTATCAATCACAGGAAACAAGATAAGGTGTAGAGGTAGAGGATAAGGTGTTTCCTTATCCTTAGATCAATATCCTTCTAGAAAGTTGTAACGCTCCTTGGCTGAGTGGCAGAGGAGGAAGGGCACAGAAGTGTGCCGTGACCTGCTCATTTTCTTGTCTGGAGCTGCAGATGTCAGAGCAGAACCACCAACTGAAGCAGCCCCCCCCTGTTGCCACAGGCAGCCCCAGCCTCCCTGGCCAGGACTCTCCCAGCCTCACACCACGGCTGTTGATTCCATGCCTCCCTGATAGCCAGGAGACACACATTTTGGGTCAAACATGCTAACCACCATCAGCATTCTGCCCACTGTGATATGGCCGCTACATTACTAGGGCCCCTGCCAGGAACTCAGACCCAGGATACCCAGTGAAAAAGTGCAAAGAGCTTCCTATGTGCATGGCTTTGGGGAGCTTCCAGCTCCCTTTGAGACCATCATAGGGTAGGAGTTGGTGCTGTCCTATCTGTTCTGTAGACTATTGTCAGGTCTCCGGTTCAGTGGCAGAGGAGGGAGAGGACAGGACTGCCATGATCTGGTTGTTTCCCTGTCCAGATGTCCAAGTGTAGCACCAAACAGCAACCCTCCATCACCATGGGCAGCCCCTGCCACCGTGCCTTCCCCTCCTAGCCCTTGCTCACCTCTCTGTTCATCTGACTGAGAGGAGAGAAAATATTGCCTGCAAGTGATAGAATAAAACCATAGTGTGGAAAGAGCACTGATTTCTGTCCTATCTGGACAAGGGAGGAAATGGAGCAGAATGTGGATGTGGTCAGAAGGGTCTCTAGCAAATGGAGCCTGGAACTGATTCAGGATTCCTGAGCATCCTCTATTGTCAGCTTCAAACACTACTGGCAAAACATGTCTCACCTCCTTCCTCTTGATTTACGCAGATGTTGACAAATGTTCTAGTGTTAACTGAGAAGGATCCAAAGAGCTAAACTCTAATGATGAACCATATGGGTCAGTGTAATGCTACATAATGGACTTCCTGCAGGGAGTCAGTTTCCTTTTTAAATAACCCAAGATTTTCCATTAACATTCCCTTTCTCCTCCCTTTACTCCTTCTCCTGCTAGATTAATAGACAAATAAATCTGCAAAGTCAAACATTCACAAGTAAGTAAATGCCAAGATGAAGGTTACTTTAGCAGGAAAGGAGAAGAAACCTCTGCTGATCTTGCCACCTGCCCATGTACTCAAAGGCGGATAGTTTACTTGTTCTCTTACCAGTGAGAAACAGCTGTGGTCAGCCCCTATATGGTCCATATGAAAGGCTGCCCTTACTCCCACATCCTTGCTTTACAGGCCACAGATTCATCCAAGATAACAATGGGGAATAAATAAAATGTTTATAGCCCAAGTAATCTCCCTGTTTCAGTTCTTGTTGTTTTTCCTTGCATTTTCCTCAGAATTATCCTTGGATGAATCCTGTAACACCAAAGCCTACTGCTGTGCTCTTTGATAGATGTGTTTCAATACTTAAAATATACTGGTCAAACTCTCCAAAGTCACTTTCTGAAAGTAATGGCAAACAAAATCTCTTATTTTTTGCTTTCTTTATATCTGGTTTTCTAGTAGACCATGTTAAGCATGATTTGGCATCAGGTTATATATTTCTGAAAGGAACAGAGTTAAAATGCATAACAAGATGGATGGGATGCATATCCATGTGTGAGGGGGAACCTTTTTGTATCTTTGTGAATATACCAACTGGCTTTATAAATGTATGCTACAAATCTTGTCCAGCAGGACTGCAGGCTCAAATAAACTTTCTGGTCTCTGATCTCAAATGGAATGTTTTAATGTGGCATTACGTGTTGTTAATTCATGACTAAATATTTAACAAAGTCATAAATTGGGAGGCCCAATTTCCTGGATAGAAGGATGTTACTCCTATCCAAAGTTTCCAAGTCATTGAAGCAAATTTGATTTAGTGATTTGGTAAACTGGCCTGTGAGCAGCTTGATGGTTTCAGTCTAGACTACAAGCATCTAAGTAAAATGTCTTCTGGTAAAGATTCTGCATGTACAGTCCTCACTGAAGATCTAGTAAGAAGTGCTGAGCCTCTCAGAAGTGGGAATTAATACTTTAAGGGATTGAATCTTTATCTTTCAATAAAATTATAAATTATTTTTACTGGCTACTTTTGTGGATTTCCTTATTTTAATCCCCAAATTAAACCATCTCTTCCCAGTTTTTTTTTCCCTGCTCTCACTAACAAATTATTAAATTACCTGGGAATCTGGAAATAGTTAATTGGTACTCAGAAATGCAGTTTTTATGGTATAGCAAATGTTTATTTTCACTGGGAATGTTCTTATAAGTAGCAAAAGTAAATACATTAACACATTAAAGGTTTGATCTGTCCTGTTCCAATGTGGATTTCCACAACACAAATAGAGTCATCCCAACCAGATGTGCAAGGTCTTTTGATATCCAGATGAAATTAAGCCAATTAATTAAGCTAAGGGTGAGATTCATCTCCTGTTAAAGAAGCATCCTACATTTGGGTAAATAAACCTCGTTTCAATGGTTAGATCTCTGCTGACTGCATCAGGAATTTAAATGTATCAGATAATAGACACCCATAATCCATCAGATCACATGCATGCTATCTTTAAAACATGGTCCTATATAAGCAGTGGTAATACAGGGCTTTCTCTTTCTCGAAAGACATTGCTGAACCAAGGCCTTATTATGTATATGCAAATGTATACATTATTGATGGAAGAGAAAGATGGAAGCTTCCCACTATGTTTATGTGCATATACAGACAGTAGGGAGGCTACATCTGGCCCATTTTTAGCTGTCTAGAAATTAGCAGCTAGACAATATTAAACACCGTCCCTCCCTCAGTAGAAAGAGACACTCACAGAGGGTAATTTATCTTTAATCCTTCTTCTAGGATAAGGTGAATCTAGACAACCTGCCTAGATTGCACATAGAATTCCTAGACAATCAATCCACGTTACGTGAACTGTGTCCCACCCACCAATCCTTTTGTATCACCTATTTGCTTGTGATGCCATTTTAAAGTCACCACCTGTGCACCTCCTATAGATGTTTTACAACTATTCTGATCCCCCACAGTCTTTACAGCTTTCATTCCTAGTGTATCGTCTCTCAAATCCTTGCTTAGCACTTCTTCCTTTGTTCAGTTGCTCTGTTTGCAACCATATTCTCAAATCTATGATCCTGTGTATACAAATCTGTATGAATTTTCCTGCAAACATTTCAGAACATCTTTTTGCTATCTAGAGTGATTTATCTTTATAGATAATATGCATTGCTGTTTAATTTTAATATGATTCTGAAAGCAAAAGGAGTATGTGCACTACAGCAAATGCTAAGGAATATCATGCAATAGAAGTGCAAGTGGGAGGAAATGAACTGAGTGGTGGGAGGGGACCTCTTCCAGTAAATGGGTGCATGAGAACAGGAGACCTGTAAGTGGGAACAAAAGATTGCATTTACAAGACTTGGAGATAGGCAAATGTAAAATGCAGTATTCTGAAACTTGGAACTCTTATTTTGATCTTTATAATTGCTTCCTTTAGACTGGAGGGGCAGATAATATTGCTGCCAACCTTAACGCAGCCCTTGCATACTTTAGGACTCTTTAGAAGGTCATAACATGATATGATTAGCAAACATTTTCTCAGCTGCCTTGCTGTATGTTCCACACACACGGAGGCTGTTCTCAGACCCACAGAGTGATACCAGAAATCAAGAAAACTCCAGCACAAACTTTCAAAAGAAATCTGAATGATAAAATAAGATTACTCTCCAGGAAAATATTATAAAATGCATTTTCTACTATAAGAGAAAGATGCAAAAAAATATGAGCTCTAAAGACCAAACCTTGTTCTCCTGATGGGCATATCAGGAATAAGACAGTCTACCTGGTCCTACATTACCATCCCTCTTTCATTCTGATTTGGAAGGTGTAGAAAACATCTTTAGGAAAAACGAGAAGCTCATCCTGAGGGGTCAGTAAGTCTTTGTTCTCCTAGCTGAAATATTTGGTAATGATATTAGTGAACTTCGACATTGATAGTTCATGTAGAGAAGGCTCCTGCTAGCCATCGGCCAGCCAGTCAAAAGTGACTGGATGTAAACCAGGACCTAATACTGAAAGAAAGAGAGCAATCACTTTAATCACTGAAAGATGGTATAAAAGACTTGAAGTGTTTTGAAACTAACTGCTCTGGTTTAAGTTTATGCTTCCAAGTCCACGAATTCATGTGCTGTCATAGCCTGTCTTCTACACAGCTGTTGACTCTGGCTCTGTGTTGGACTACTCAGAGCAGATGTCTCCAAGGCACAGCTTGGGCCTGGTTTTGGAGGCGGTTCATCACCAGGAACCCTTCCAGTGAACACCTTTACACGCCCTTCAGCTACACTGCAGGCAGCGTAACACTGTTATTGCTGAAGCTCCAAACAGAAAAATAACAACCTTGTTCCATGAGTGTGGATGTCTTGGGACCATAGAGGAAACTGGTGATGTGGCACATGCTAGGATAAGCTGTTGTAGAGGGGATTTAGCCCTTAGTGGTGCGGACATGAGACACCTGCACCACTCAGCCTGCACCCATCAATCACTCCCCAAAACTGACACCAAAGGTGCAGCTTTGTGTGAGCAGTGCTGGCTAGTAGAAGATGAAAACCAAGGATGAATTCAGTCATCTGAACTCTATGTTCTAGTGACAGCTCTGTTTCCAGAGTGTGAGGTACTCAGCCAAAAGGGCAGACATACTACTGGTATTGCAGCCTGTGTCTTCTGAACAACTGCTTTTTCCAGGACAGAGCAATGCCCTAGGCAAATTCTTTAAGCAGTGCAGTGTAGCTACTGATCCTACTAATTCTCAGCAAATAAGTTAACATTCCAGACATAACAGGTAAAAACAATGAACCTAAAGTATATCAGGTAATATTTTGCTGTGATTTTGCCACTTTTTAGAAAGGATGCTGCCTCATAAGAACCTTTACTAAAATAAGAAAATAAATATAAAAGTTAGCAATTTTATTTTGGTATCTGGTGTGAGTGACATCATGACATCAAATGCAATTACAACAATTTCTCAAATGGACTGCAGATCAGATGCAGCTACTTCACAGTAATATGCTCCATGTGTGCTACTGAGTCTATTTGGCATCTTACTCGGGTATCTAGTCTTCTTCATAACACTTAAGACAAGCCTGAACTGAAAGTGCAATGCCCATAATGGAATGAATAAAGTAGCTCTGCATACTACAGAAAAAAATTAGAGAACAAAGATTTCCCTTTGATTTATGTGGTGTGGAATTGTAACATTACATTATTGCCTTTATTTCCTATGTCTTGTATGTTCGGTCAGCCATCAAAGCTGGAAGTCTTTTTACTTGACGTCACAATTCCAAAAAAATGACACTCCTTTATGCGAGTCTTAGAGTGAAATGGAAAAATCTAATTTCAGTAAAGAAATTAAAAAACTTTACCTTATTTGCAGCCTTTATTTTGTTTGAACTATTTTTGTGTTAATTGTAGACCTCTATTTGGGAATAATGGTGATGTCCTTAATACTCTGATCATGCAAATGTAGGCAAGATGATTTATCATGTAGAATAATTTGTATGTCCAAACCATCACTTTTCAGATGTTAAAATTCATAAGCTAATGCAATTCATACTAGTTAGATGAATTAGAATCTATCAGTTTTAATATTCTTTCTTCTCAGAGCCAAGGAAAGCTCTAAGAAAGCCTGCCCAGGATTGCTTTATCTAGATGACATAAGCATATGTATTCTGAGCATAACTGCTGTTTCTCTCTTACTGGCAATTTCACCCTTTCCATTGCAGACCTCCTCCCCTCTCTACTATTAAAGTTCCTTTTATTCTAGATATAATTAAAATAATTCAGAGCCTTCTAATTGCTTATAAGTACACTGACAAACTCTTTATACTCACTTGTTTTTGCTTCTCTTGGCACATTGCCACAATGCCTAGATTCTAATTTATGTTCATGCATACCAACTTTCTCCCCCCTCTTTTTATATTTCCATTTCTCTTTCTTAACTGTGCTCTATTTTGTTGTGTTTTTTTGTTTTGGGGTGGTTTGTTGGTTTGGGTTTTTTTTTGTGTGTGTGTGTTTTTTTGTTTTGTTTTAAATAATAGGATTGTCTTTTTCTTGTTTTTCCAGATCTTGTTTTTAGAATATCAAATAAAAAATAAACATTTTTTTCCAAGTACTATTTTTTTCCCACTCCTACACCTCATTCATTCAGTTCATGATTATTCTTAGCTCTGTGAGTAGCATTAATCATTGTGGCTTTATTGTTTTCACAGCTGAAAATAACCAAGGAATGCTTACTTTCACTGACTGACTGTTAGCTCAGTGCCTCCTTATCTGTTGTGAAGAACTCTCACTCAACATTTGCCCTTCTCCGGTCTAGGACTTTGCAATTAGGAGTCTGTCACCTCTACAGTTTGAAAATGCCAAGGCTGGTTTAATATTAGCAGCATAAGGACCTTCAAACATTTCCTTTCAGCTTGAAGTCCCTCACAATGCCATGACAGATAGATGCTAAAAAACCCTAATGTAATAAACAAACAAACAAAAAATCACAACAAAAACTTAGTTGGATTGTTGTCCTGTCTGACTTGCATGTACATAATGGAACTACAGACATCTGTACACTTGTTAGAACTGTGGTCAGGAAAGATTTGGGATAACTTGGTCCTCAGTTATCTTTGCCTCGGGAAAGGTAATTCTACTTTTGTACACAATGTGCTATGTTCCCACATTTTAATCACTGGATCTTTTCCTAAGCATATCTTGGACACTGATTGTAACATTCTAATAAACAGAAAAACTTGCTTTGTTCTAGTATTACTAACAAGATTAATTTCTTTTCAAAACTCAGCCACATCAGTTCTTTTTCACCACCTAGATTCCCCAGCAAGCAGGAAAAGGGAATCTTATTTTTATTTTTATGTTTGTAGTAATTTTTCCAGTATTAGAAACTCTCGTTATATTTTCTGACAAAAAAAAAAAAAAAAGGTTGTATTCTGAATCTTGGCTAGATTCTGTGGTCCCTGCTGTCAGCACAGCATGATGACAGCTGCTTATCCTACTCTTTCCCCACTGGAGATGTGAAAGCACACTCAATCACCTTTTTTTCTTTTATACCTTTAGTAAAGCAATGAGATTTTTCTATGTAAGGAAGTACAGCACTTTGAAGCATCTGCTTGCTTAGGTCAAGAATAGTTAGGCCTATATTTAAATTCTTCATCTGAATGCCATGGATATGTTTTCAAATTGCACCCCCACTGAACTGTACAGAAGAGTAAAGATGCTATCTGGGAAAGAAAAAGTGAGACAGCTGCCCAAATGCTCTCAGCTAAATAGAGAAGCTGATGAGTGGTTTTTGTCATATGCTATTTTGAGAATTACAATATAGAGTAAATGAGAAGATAAATAGAATGGACACGACAGTACTGCCAGGAATTTCAGTCTTGACGTGTCCCTAAGACCTGTCATTATTGTTGTCATTCTGTATGAAAATCTGTAGCATTAAACTATGATTTATCATTTTTAAAAGAATTTGCTATCACTTGGGAAACAAAAACATTTGGATGTTTGCCGGTATTCTAATATTACTTTTGGTTTAGTGATAGAAATGTTAAGAACCTTCAGCCAAAATTTATGAAAAGTTTCATCTGGGAGGGATGCACATTTCAATAATGGCCAGTTGAAAATTACGTTTTTGTTTTTTTCCATGATTGGCTGCCTGCAGACTACATAAGAAGGAAGGAAGGAGTATGCTGCATGTTCCTCCCACCATTCTGATGCTAAGTGTGGGCACTTCATGTGCAAACTATATAGATGCTCTGCCAAAGAAAGCCTCAGCCTGTAAACCCTCACTTAAACAAGTGTGCTGGAAAGGTGACACAGAAAATAAATTTTACAGTCAGATTTCTTTTTCTCTCATTGGAAACTGTTGATCTAGAGTTTGGCATGCTTTAACATTTTCATAATGCTCCTACGAGGAGCGGATTTTAACTGCATCATGTTTTTACTTATAGATTGACCATAGTAACAGTTAACAAGGGGCACAATGTCGGCATTGACAGCTGTTTCACACAAGGAAGGCAATGACATGGCAGGACAGAAGGTAGTCTCTGCTGCATACTGGTCAAGTATGAGTTATGGTACCAGAACTCCAGCTTGGCAGTGCCTTTATTTCTCTGAGTAGCCTGTATCCAGTTACCATCCCTTTCAATTCTCCGTATTTGTTTCCTTACCCATGAAAAAGTAAGAATTTCACCTCTTCCCTAAGCTGACTGAATCAATGACACAGTCTGGTGAACTGTGCTTTGAAAGTGCAAAATAACTTTTTTTTTTTTTTTTTATTAGAAATAAAGGCTAGTTTTCATCAACTCATCACTAGCAGAGGAAAACGCCATCTGGCTCAGTGATTTCATGGGGTGCCTGTGACCCACAGCATAGTACACTTTAATTAGAGTTTGGTGATAAGCATATGCTACACTCTATGCAATCTCCTGAAGGGTGTCAATGTCTGAGATTAAAAATTCCCCAGGACAGGAAGGTTTCTGGAGACAGGAGAACGCAGAGGCTGTATGTACATTTGTGCTGTATAGCTTTAGAATTTGCCTAGTATTTTACTGTCTGTCGGTAACACATGGATGATGACACATACTCCATTTCTGAAGTGGAAATCAAGAAAAAAATTAACAGAAAGAACTATAAGGGAATATCTTGTATTTATAAACACTGGGATCTATGGATGAAAAGAGATGTTATGTAGGAGTTGCTTGTGGGATTCTCCTGAATCCCCTATCTTAGCATGTCATTCAGGGCATTTGATTGTCACACAGAAAAATCACACACATGCTTTTTGTTTTCCAGCAATTTGTTACTGATTTTAGAAAGACCACAAAAGGATGTATAGTTTTTTAAGGACATAGCTATCACATGATGTGAGAAACCACATGGATTCCCTAAAATATGAATAAACTGAACAGCACATTTGAAATAATCACTGCACCATCGTCAGAGGAAAAAAATCCAAATCCTGAATAAGGCCAACTATTAACTTTCCATGCTTCCAGTTTGAGATATTGCTGAGACAGAATAAACCAGAGGAGTACTTTGAAGATGTTAAAACACTCAATTTTTAACCCTCAGTAATGTGGCTATCTCGAATAATGCCTTTGATATATGCCAAGCTTTGAGAAAAGTTCTTCTCTAGCGTAAGTTCACACACAAAACTGTAGGTGGACTGAATACTCACACCTAATTTTGCAAGCACCAAGAAAGTCTGATAATGAAAAATAATGTTATCTTTAATGAAAGGAAAAACACATGTTCTATAACATTTAGTCTATGCCTCATTCTTAAAGGAAAATACTCAACTGTGTTTAAACAGATCAAGGACATAACCATGCAGAAAATAAAATTTCATAAAAGACATTCTGCTTTTTCTGGTGTCCCCTTCCATTCCCTGCCTTCTGCTTCATTCCCCCTCACTGGTAAAATGTAGAGTTAGCCATAACAGGTCTGTCTCATATCTTCTCTTCCAGAATGTAATTGGAGAAGAATTTCTTACAGTCCATCTTTAAGGTGAAACATGACACAATCCGTCCAATTCCTGATTTCATGGCTGACCTGCATGGGTGCATCCCTCATGGAAGAAAGAACCTGGTTCCATCTCTGCTTGGTCCTTCAGTGTGTGTGTGCATTAAAAGGGTCACTGCTTGAACAGTTCTCCTCTTTATTGCATCTTAAGAGTGTGCAAACTGATGTAGTGTTCTGCCTTTCTTTACGCCTCAGGATGCCCAGGGCCCTAATAAAATTATGAGGAGAAAACAGTGTGCCTCCACCATGAACTATCAGCAAATTCAGCTGGCCAGGCAGTGTCCTGTTTAGGCAGGCTGTAGCTTTTAGCAGACATTCAACACTTATGAAGAGGAGCAGCTCCTTCGGCTTATAGATGACAAGGCCTTCACCTTAACTTAAGCTCTAACCCAAGCTCTGCACTTCTAAGATCCTAAAAATTTGTCCTCCACACTGACAGGGTAGATAGAAACAAGACTTAGAGAAGGTTGTTTAGTCTAGGAAGAGAAGAATATAGGAAGACATGATAACCATTTTCAAACATATAACAAAAAAATTAAGGAATAAATCATTCTCCCTATCCAATGGGAAGATAACAGTTAATGGACCTATATTGCAGCTGTGGAAACACAGACATAAGAGGGAAACAAATCCAACTGTTAGCACAGGGAAGCACAGAAATAGATTGCTAAAGGAGAAGGGAGTCTCTATCATGGTTTTAAAAGTGGGGTAGATAAATATATGTCAGGAATTACACAGGCATGTTCCTTGGGGCTACACCACCTTTCAGTGTCTCTTCCAGGTCAACTGTCTACAAATCTATAAATAACTAAAAACCAGCAATAAATGTTCAGAAAAATAAGCTCTCTTATAAAGTTTCACACGTGTATCATGCAAAGACAATGAAACATTTTCAAAGACAGTGAAATATTTTCTTCCTTAGCATGTCGTGCATACAGCACTAGCAGAGGACCGAATTCAGCATTTTTTATGTCCAGTGCATAAATGATGCTGCTATGATTTGAAGATTAGAAAGTAAACTTTCTGGGCCAAATTTTCTGCTTGTACAAATTGGCCCGGCTCCAGTTCCGCTCCATGGACTCATGCTGGGTTTTATTTACTGTGCTAGGGTCTGTACATTTGACTTAGTCTCTGCTTGACTTCCATAGCCTTTGAATCTAGTCCTTGAATGAGTCTGACTCTCAATGCAGAGGGTGCACGTTCCACACAAACAAGCCAAAGTGCTTCAAGATGGCTTGAACTCTGGGAGCATTCATGGCTGTGTCTAATTAAGCAAATACAGAGAGCCAGAAAAAAAATGGGCGAGAGCAGTTAAATCCAGGAAGAGGTCAACCCCATTGGTAATTAGCAGGATAACGGATCAAAGAACTCCACTTAGCACAGGAAATATTGAGCACCTCGTCTTTATAGCTGAATCTGATAAAACTCGGGTTATACATTTTCTACTAAATGAACCGGAGGCAGCTACAAACAGGAGGCTATTGTTTAACCTCTGTGGGAATTTCGGTTGGGTTATTGCATGCTTGATGTGCTACAGAAGAGCAGCCCTTATGCCACATACTGATGTAGGTCTAATGATCTCTTATCTTCACATTCACAGCGGTTACTCCAAAAACAAAGAAAAATGAAAGCCTTTCAAATGGCTTTGCCTCTAAAAAAATGCCTCTGGGTTTTTGTTTGTTTAGTGGGATTTTTATGTTGTCTTTCTCTTTTCTCTTCAGTTTACAAAAAAATATATCCAGTGCTTTATTTTAACAAACTTCTTGTTCCAAAGGAGTAATGTACTGGTTTTGTGTTACATCCTTCAAAAACTTAAGCAGAAAACTCTGTTCAGACAAAAAAGGTCAGAAGTAAAAGTGAAGAGAGGAAAGGTCTTCAATACCATTGTTACATTAATCCTTAAAAATTACCCTTTAGCAAATACTGCACTACTCCAGGTCTGCCTCTACTGACACTGCAATTTCAGTTCTTTGGAAAGGCTAAATTAAGGGAATAACACGTGTTGTATATGCTGGAGTCAGTCTGAACTCTGTTATCCTTTGGGTTTATGCACTGAAGGAATAAAGAAAACAATGGCAACCAAATATTGAGTGCTCAAAAAAAAAATCCTTTTGTTTGCAGACAATTGCTGTTCAATAGATAGACCATTAAACATTTTTTCACTGCTGATTGCAGATGAAAAAAAAAAATATCTGCTTTTACATTTCTCCCTGGAGACACTGCTGGATGTATCCTTACTGGTGACTGCAATGTAAACTCTCTGCACTTGTTTAAGTCAATGGACATGGATAGTTCTTCCCCAGATAAGTAAGAACACCTAAAGTTAGGCTCCTTTTCCAGGAGGGGACTGTCTCTATTCATAGATTATACAGAATAATGTTTTCTTTTTCCCTTTAGACACAAGCAGCCTTGCATTATTACCTCCAGCATGATACTGGGATCAGGAGCCATCTGAAGTGGATCAGCCACATTCAGAACAGAAATTGTTTCCATCAGTAACAAATTCACTGTATAAGACATGATTTTCTCTTGCTGCTCCTTCCTTATTATAGAACATGTACCATCACTAAAAGCTGCCTTCCCGAGTTTATAGCATACTGCGTTCTGAACACTGAAAAAGGGTATGGGGATCCAGTCTCAGTTAATTTCACAGAATGCTTTCATTGCCTAACGAAGCTGGACCTGCCTTAGTCAGAGCAAAGGCAGCACTACAACAGTGCTCTAACCATACATGACAAATTCACAAGCCCTCTCACTGCCCTCAAGTTCTGGTTGGTTTTTTTTTTTCTGTGAAATAAAGGCTTCCTATGTTTTGAGGCCATTAAAGTGGCGTGGAACACAGTTTCTAAACAACAATTACAGAAAAGAGAAGGAGGTGGAAAGGAAGGATCATGAAAGTCAATTATCACCGAAAGCCTCCATGGCAACTAAACTGACTACTTCTTTTCTTTTAAGCCTCCTTATAAATGCCATAAACACAAAGCATCCAGGCCTCCCCACAGCTCATTGGTGCCAAGTGGATTAGGCTGGCAGAGGTTGTGCTGGTTTAATCCCCTTTAATTCCTTGCACCTTCAGTCTGATGAGCAACCAGCTCTCTCACTCCAGCTCCACACTGAGCTCATCAGTGATAATGCTTTATCATTACCATCATCAATAAGAACCTGTTTTTCCCTGTGCTCTAGGCCTTCATCCTGCTTGAAAGAACCCAAGAAAAATACAAGCTTTTGCTGAAATTTTCATATTCCTCACAGCTCAGCTGTAAGTTGCCTAGAGAAGGGTAGTAGCATTTATGCACATTGCCCCCGAAAAGTGTAAATTAAAACTTGGCAACAAAAGGCCGATTCCTGGCAAGCCCCTGAAGAGTCCTTGTCACGCAGAAATGAGATGGCATTCATTCACATTTGAAGTGTATCCTACTGGAATACAACAACAAGTAGTATTTCACAGGCTTTTCTATACTCAGGGTAGGATGGGTTGGATCATACTTGTGCTCTTGGAAGTACCAGGAGAGAAGGGATATTATTCAGCCTAGGAAAGGTGGGGGTCCTTGGGCTCACCCACACAGCATGACCTGGCGACAGACCACAAAAGACACTTCCATAGGACCTTTCATTCCTATTACTGGGGCAGAAGCAGAAATGGCAAATCACAGGAAGGGATTACTGGTAAATCTGGACACCTGTCTGCTACCCAGAGAGGCAGAGTGCAGAAGCGTAACACTGAGCCCATTCTGAGAAAAGGGACAAACTCTGTTTACTACTCAGCTGGTGTACTGGGTCTGGCTGAGCTGGAATTGGTTTCCCCCTATAGCAGCCCTCACGGTGCTGTGTTTATGCTGGGAGCTGGCAGGGTGTTGGTAGCACCCTGGTGTTGTGGCTGCTGCTGAGTGGTGCTTACACAGCACCAAGGATCTTCCCGACATTTTTTCCCCCCAGTGGGACGGGGTGGGCAAGATCTTGGGAGGGGACACAGCCAGGACAGCTGCCCTGAACAGACCAAAGGGATATTCCAGACCACATGACGTCTGCTCAGTATAAAGCTGGGAGAAAGGAGGAAGGGAGTGGGGTCACCATTGGTCCTCCAAGGCAACCCCTACCCGTATGGGAGCCCTGATCCTGAGAAGGCCCCACATCGCCTGTCCATAGCAAGTAGAGAATAAATCTGTTTTCTTATTTTTGATTCCTCACACGTACCTTTGCTTCACTTTGCTTCTATTAAAACTGCTTTTGTTTTACCCACAAGGGTTGGTCTATCTTATTTTCTTTCCCCTATTTGCCCTGTTGAGGAAACAAGGGAGAAGGGGGGCGAAGTGATAGAGTGACTTGGTGAGTACCTGGCATTTAGTCAAGGTCAAACTACCACAGCTGAACTGTAAACCACCATTTCAAAAGCACTTCAGTTCACAATTTGTTTGTATTTCCATATGCCATGGTATGTATTGGTGTGTTGGTGTAGACATCTACTGTAACATGTGGTAACCACCATCACTCCTGCTAGTCACCAGGTCTTCCATGTTTAGCTAATGTTGTGTTTTGGCATAAGAACTGATGCCCCAATAGGAGAATTCATGCTTCATAGATGGCAACAACTGTAAAATAATTTCCACAGACAAGGCATTAGGAGTCCCTTATCCCAAGTTCTGTCTCATAGTACATCTCTGAGGGAATCCAGCCTACTGCTACTATCAGCTGTGGGGGGGAAGGCAGGAAAGTAAAAGTGCAAAACAGACAGAAGTATCCAAGCAAAACTTGACTACACAGGGTGGGTATGGGATCAGTTTAGCTTCTTACTTTAAGTTGTCCCATTATTAACATTCAACAAAGATCCATATCAAGATCCATACAAAAGAACTATGGATAACTTGCAAAAGTTATGCATGACTCAGAAGACAAGAAGAAAGATTTGTACATTTCATGGGAAAAGACTAGCTTTTCCACTGAGGAAGTAATTTTAAAAGACATCTGAATGTCTTAGTTCCTTAGCCCTCATTTTTCATTGTCAGTGGCATAACGTCAGCCTTTTCACACAGAGTTATGAAAAGTTAAGTTTACTAATGTCCCACCATGCTGTGAAAAGGAAAGTTTTTGCTTTGATATTTGTTATCAGACATCCTTTGATATTAGTTATCAAAGGAAATGAGTAAATCTTTATTATCATAGCAGAGACTGAGAACCTCTCCAAGGTGTATAAAATTCAGCAAGCTGAAACAGTAGCTTCACTACTCTGACAGAGCAAGTTTGAGCAGTATAGTCTGAAACAATGTTGGCATGTCAGCGATAGCTGGCAGATGAATATCAGGACTGACTTTTGTACTTTCAAAGTCACTGTTTTTAACAATCCTCAAAATTACTTTGAGAGCAAGCATAACACTCATTCCTAACATTCACCTGCTGGATATCTTTGTACTGCAGACAGTGCTTAAAATCCCAGACAATTCTTTGCTATCAGAAATATTACAATGTTGTTTAGATATCCCTATAAAATCTTTGCTACATTATTTACTGTTGATGTCAAATATAAAGCAGAAGTTATTTTTTGCCTTTATTGCTTGTAGATCACATGTAACTTTGTCCAAACTTAGCCTAAAGTGCCAGAAATAGCACAGCATAGCAATGTTGTGAATCAGATGCATTATTTTATAGCATGCGGCAGAAGAAAGCTTCACTATTATAGTACATGGATTTTTTTTTTTTTTCTGTTTTACACGATCAAGATTCCAGATAAACACCACAGACTCAGAGAGAAAATAAATTAATAAATCAATAACAAACAATGTGCGCCAGTAACTGGGCTTCTGGATGCCAAGGGCTGCCAGCTTTGCCCCAGTGATCCCTGCTTGTGTGTGCTCTCTTTGGCTGACCGCACAACACTAATCACAGCTGCTGCTAAAAGCAGCGTGGAAGGGAAGAAGACGACTGGCAAGGTATGAGTGGGAGGCAATGGACACCAGGTTCCTTCAAAGTGAGAAAATATTAGAAGTGCCTTACTAGGCTCTGGGGTGGGGCAATGCGGCAGCTGTCCTGCATACCAGCCTGACTTATGCCAGAGCATTCTGTATTGCCCTGTGGCTCCACAGACAGTAGGGGACAGAGCCATAGTAAACTTGGCTTCATGTGAGCAGACGACAGCTGGCCGTGGATATTATGCAGGTAACAGAGCAGCCCTGTGGAGTTATTGGGCTGTTGTTGTTAGGACACAGTTTCCTTAGTTCTATGTGCTCCCACACATCCAGTTTTCAAAACTTCCACAAAAATTTGGGGTTAGGATTCAATTCACCTAACTGTAGCTTTTAAAAAATCACTTGACTAGGCTAAGCCATGCCTATGTTGCCTTTATAACCAGTAGTGGTACTTCTGTCTTGTTTTGGTTTTAAACCCTTTGGTTTTAAGAAAAAATTAGTTAACCTCAAGAGGAACTTCTCTAACTTTGTTTACTAAAGTGAACAAGACTAGCTAAGACTATGAATGGGACCAGCTCATAGGCCAAAACGCCTGTATTTTGGTGTCTATATATCATCGCTCACATGTACCGGAGGCTAAGCTCCCATCATGACCAAGGACAATCCAGTCAATCCAGTCACTGAAGCCTTGGGAACACACAAATTCATCCTGAAGCAGTGACTGCTCAGCTGAATCACTCTCTTGGTTGCACTGATGATAACAACTAGGTCTCCAGTACCTGTAAGGGGACCATGGACACATTAACCTCCTGCAGGCATTTACGTATCCTATTCTGTGACCTCATTACCACCACAGCAGTTTTAACTTGTAGAAGGCCAAAGTCATATTACATGAATCCTATCTCAGACACTTGTATTGCACTAATCAAAGCAAATGAAGAGAAATACAGAAAGTCTCCATCTCTTCATGTGCATTTTTTGACTTGAGTGAAGTTACTCTGATTCATTCTAGTGGAATTTATAAATTATTAAGTTGTGCTGTCACTACATGCTTGGGAGTGAGGGACGCTTGCCTGGTCACAGGATGGTGCCCTCAATTCTCTGAATGAGAAATAATAAGGCCAGTCCAGTTCCCCTAGCCTGAAATAAATTTCCCTCATGGAGATTCAATGTATTCTATAACATGACCTGAACAGGCACCCAGTGGAGAAGAAATCCTATTAACTTCAAACAACTGTGGATGAAATTCCATTTGTATGTGTGACCTATGGCAAACTGAAGTGTTTGTCACCTCAGCAACTCAGATAAGTTTCTACAAGAGGACTGAAGGAAAATGTCTGTTTGAAGAGCAAATTATCTTGCATCAGCTTTATTTTTCTGGATGAAAAATTGCTGCTCCATAGGACCTTTGGCCATAAAACCCAAGGACATAAAACAAAAAATGGATTTCTTTCTGTCTTTATTGAAACATGATCACTTTGTTAATAAATCTGTCTTTTCAATGGGAATGAAGACATGCTGTGTGGTCTGTAATTACCATGTTTCCAATCTTCCACAAAGCTAGGGGGCTAGGGGTTTATTTATAGGGGCATTTTTTACTGATATTTCTGTGCATAGTCTGAAGGTCAAATTCAAGTGTATGAGTACAAATACATTAGCTTCAGGCTCATCTACAGGCATTTGACTCTGATTCTGTACAGCATAACTCTGAACACTTTCCTCAGCTCAGAGTGGAAATAAAGTTGCTTTGTGGCTTCTTTGAAAATCACACCCGTCTCTGTTCCATGGTTTGCTTTCTAAGAAAAACTCTACTATCACAGGAAATTAAAGATCTGTTTTTACTGAAAACATTTATGATTTGAAGTCAATGTAAACTCCTTAAAATTGCTAAGGGCTAAAATAAATGTGGATTTTATGTGTCTAAACTGATTTAAAATGCTTGCCACAATTGTGTTGTCTTTAACATTGTACGGATGGTATTAATGTGCTTCAATTCCTTTATCAGTTTCCACTGCCAGAGCATGTTTCTTCTTTCTGATGAGTAGGACAGCACGGTTGTGGGTCAGAAAATACAGGGCACTTCAGGCGTATTTCCTCATCTGACTAGAGATAACGACAGGCTGCCGCAAATGAAGATAAAATAGGTCATTTAGAGTTGCTGTGAAACAAGATTCGACCAGAGTGAGGCACAGATCTCTCATTAAGGCCTTTCAATCATCTTCATTCTGCATTTGTGGTAGTCATTAGGGACTGTGGGCTGGGTGTGAATTTTGAAGAGCAGATGACTCTTACCTGATGCGGTCCTCTGAACACGGGATACAAGCAATGTATCAGAGCTGCTGTCTCTAGCACAACACTGACGCTCCTTCTCCCTTCTCCATACCCACCATGACAGAAATGGATGCTAAGTCATCTGCCACACAGATGCAGCTGCAGCCTAGGGGCAGCAAGCAATATCGAGGCTATGAACTAATTTTGAACTGCACAAACACAACGGATGACCCAGGCTGTGGGGGAGGTGGAAATGACAATTAATTGTAAATCTTGAGCTCAGTGTGCGTGCATGAATGCTCAGACCTGAATGACTTCCACAGCCGCATTTCAGAACATGTCAAGTGAGAAAGGAGAGACTTTTCCTCGATGGTTTTCAATATACTTTAATGTTTTTATTATCATCTGACATCTCAGTTACAGTTTGCCATTGAAAGGCTTTGCATTCATTACAGAGAGTTGGCACCTAAATGTAACAATTAGCCTTATTCAGTAAAATTCCTGCATTCCACAGAATCTCAGCCAAGTCAAAAATAAAACCTATCAGTAGTTTTAATCACATCATTCATGTATCTGAGCAGTGTTTGCAGGTAAAATTCTCATGAAAAAATTCTTCTGCAACAAAAGAGTGTGCTTAAAGTGGAGACAATAAATGAGAGACATGTGTTGCATCAGGCTGTCTCATTCATTTCTTTGTTGCCCGTTTTTTACAAGCTTTTTTTTCATAAAATGTTTCTAAAAGTGTTTCAGAAAATAAAATGTTTCAGAAAAAAAGGGCATTTAAGTAATATTAATTTTCCACAGAGATAAAGCAATAAAAATCTCCCTGGCTCCAAAAATCCATTCACGTAATTTTTCCTTTGTCCACCAAAGTTCTGCTTTTGTCACAATTTTATGTTTGCTTATGACTTCACACAGGCAGAGGTGAGGAAGGTTGTAAACACTCTGAATTAGGTCTATTTTCAAACACTTCATGTAAACAGTGAATTTTAAAAAATGGCTTTTCTGCTTCACAGATCGCCATTTATCGGGATGTATTTTGAACAGAGCTCCCTGAACTGTGTTAAATATTTATTATTTGAAAAAAAAGAAGCTCCCAACTGCATAGGTTGCGCACTGAGCTGTGGGATATGAGATGGCATATGGGACCATACTTGTGGGTGCAGCAGTCAGGAGCTGTATATATAAAGTGCTAATTACGTGTCTTATGTACCTGCTAGTCACTATTACTAGTAGCACTTGAACAAGCTAAATTTAATAGTCTTACTTAAAACGTAAAAACTCCTAGAGAACCATGAATTCCACTGTACTACAGACAGTCAGATTGTTCTGTAACCATGAAAGCTTTACCTCAGGCTAACCTGGACAGTGGCATAATTGTACAAATCCAACTCAGTATCCTGGACCTTTTCTCATGTAATTAATCCAAGCTGAAATCTGTGTGATTCTAGATTTTCATTAATTTAGCATAAGAGCTGAATGAAAGCAAGCTGAAGAATGTCTGCATGTGCTGCAAACCCACCTCTGGTTGTCATGCTTTCATTGCTGCATTCCCCCGAATCAAACGTAGCATAGTTTACATATCAGTTCTTTAGACTTTGAAAATCTTTTGAAAGTATGCTTTCAGTACCTGAGTCCATTAGTCACACAGGTCCTGCCTCCCATCCTCTTCCCATCTCCCCCATGCAGTAACAGTAGAATACAGAAATGGAGACGGAAACAGAAAAATATGGATTTCTAGAAATTCACGGAAAACATGTTGGTTTAAGGCAATTATAGGTTGCCTTAAGACCTTGCCTTAAAGCCTTACTGTTGATATACGAACAGAGAGCAAACATTCATTTTGTATGGCAAACATCCATAGTCAGGGTTTGAGCACTGCTTTCTCTCAAACAATCTGACAATTAGAAAATTCCTGTGCCTGTATTGTTTAGATACTCAACCTTTACTCTTCCTTCTCTTTTCCTCCTATTCACCTAGGCTTGCTTATCAAACTCATTTGCTTCCTTCCATGACAGCCTTTTGCTCACCTACTCTGTCCTCTGAAGAGAATGGGAAAGCCACAAAAGCAGTGCAAAATGTTAATTGTTTCTTTATCCAAAAGGGAGCCATTTTGCCAGGGTGTAGAAGCATGACCAGTGTGTGCAAACAGACTCCTACAAGAATTCAGAGGCCCTTAGTGCTTGATGGGATGGGAGTGCCCTGCCTTGGGTCTGCTGGCTTGAACACTAGAGAGCCAGGCTGTTGTTTGGAGAAGGTGACCTGTATACTGGAGAGCGTGGACTTGGCACCTTTCTCTCCCAGGGTACTCATGGCTCAAGGGGTGGAGAAATTTTCCGTTCTAGACTAGACTGAGAGTGTCCATGCTCTAAGGTAAAAAAAAGGTTTGGTTTCCCCGCCATATGCCACGTACTGATACTATCCAAGGTCTGTTCCCTATTCTATGTTTTGTAGCACAGAATAAAACTCAGGGCCCAGCCTCCTACATACATGGGACTTCTAGAAACCAGTGCAAAACAATGCCTTAGGTTGCCTAAATTACAAGTGCATGCGATACAGAGAGACAAATTTGAAATTTTGATGATAGTGGAAGTCATGCCAATCCAGGCACTTTTGCAACACCAAATTAGATTCTGGTCTCAACCATTTTGTAGCAGCTGTGCCATCAGTTAACAGCCCAAGAGCAACCGTATCCAGTACTGGCAACCCTTGACTCAAAAACATTTTGAGGAAGTCCTCAGCTGAAAAATACATTTATTACTCAACAGCTTTTTATTAAAACATTTTACATTTGTGTGATCTGCTCACTGTTTATGAGGCCTTTAGGGTATTCTTTTCTCACAACGTCAAGGTTTTATCTCCAACTGCAAAATCTAGCTTTTTTTTTTTTTTTTTTTAAACTTGGATTTTGAATTGTAAGATTCTGAAACAGTAAAATAATTGACTAGCATTACATAGTCGGAAAACATCACAGAAGAAGGAAGCAATCTGTATCAATGTATATATAATATTCCTGATTGATACACAAGCCATACCTTCATTCATCAACAAATTCAGCTTTCCTTATTCTGATCTATCCTGTTCTAACAAATTTAAACCTATTACAGTTTTTAGATCAGAGAGAGCAAAGGTAAGGCAAACTGGTGGTACGTATGTCAGAACTGGCATGCATGTCAGAACATGGCATTTCATGTGACATGAAAGGTTTTGCCATCATCCAAGCCTACTGGTGTCAGTCAGTGGCTACTACTACCCTGTAATAGTGGAAGCTAACACAGAGATGAATATGCATATACAATAGAAATATTCTCTCAAACCAAGACCATATCTGAGCTAACAGAGTTACCACACATTGGGAAGGAGAACAGAATTGTACAGAATTTCCTTGTTGATCTACTCCAGTGGCACAACAAAAAAAACATTCCTCCCATAAAGTTAGCACCATTTCTGCTAACACATTTCTGCAAGCAGAAATGTTATCAGTATTTCTGAAGTCCATCATACTTGTGCTATGCCTTATCTATAAAGCTCAGTTTCTTTGAGGCTCCAAGTGTACTAATGCACTAGGTGATCACAATAGTTGCTTGTCTACCTACATTGTTTACAGTCAAAGTAGAATTTATTTAGATGATGCAAAAACATTCTGAGCACATGAAATTAAGTTCCTCCAAATGGTGACGCTTTTAAACACTGAACATGATACTTGAAATAAGGAAATTTCTTAACAAACAAATCTGTTATTTCTCTGCTTCACTTCAGAGTTTCTGACTGTTTCTTTCTCTGATTCCCACTGCCTTGGTTCTTAATACAGGTTTTAAAACAAGGCATTTTGTTAAATGTTTCATAACAAGTATGAAAAGACTTACACTTCTGTTGCCATGAGTTCTTGGGGGTTTCCAAGAAGAAATGTGGCTACCCTGCAGTTTTTAATTCTAGCAGAGCAACAGAATAAGGTAATGGACTCAAATTCAAATGGTGTCTTTCATCAGGTAACGAATGTTCAGTCCTCTAAGAAAGCATATGCCCAGTCTGTCTGTATTGCACTCCACTTGTGCCATGCATAGATAGGAAAAAGCATACTCTTGTATGTCCCAGTGCGAAGTCCATTGTGCTATGGAAAAGCCACTACAAAGATGGGTGACAGCTGATCTTTGTAGCCCAAGCTTTTTATGCTAGAGCAGTACAAATAACGCCTGTACAACACAGCATCAGCTAGCATTTGCTGGGGTGTCTGTAGAAGGAAGCTGCTGAAAAGAAATTAAAATAATTATTGTGAGATGTAAGATGCATTTACTCTACCTGTGCACCAGTTCATAACTTCATATAATTCATTTTATTTTCCAGTCAAAAGTTGTTTAATTTACACTTTAATCATAATTTCTGGAATTTAATATTATAATAATTTATATATTTTTATATCTCATCAACTTTCTAGGAGAAACGAAGTTTAATTCTTGGCATTTTATGATTTTCTCAGTTTTGTAAAAATAAAACCACAAAATATTGCAGAAGCAATTATTTTTTAGATACTGGTCTTAACTGTATAAATTATTTAAGGGTTTTTTTTCATTGATTTATTTGACCATGTATCTCTGTTGCATCTGAATAGCATCCAGATACAGGTCTATGTGTAAACGCAAAACCCAAAAGAAATCCTAACGAAACAGGCTCACTGGGCAGATGTTGGTATGTTTTGTCCAGGTCTCTGGTCTGGACAGTCAAGGGACCAGGACTGTGATCATGTACAGCTGCACATTCTCCTCTCAATGCACCCACAGATAAAGACACCACCAAGGTTTGCCATGTTTGTTCCAACTCCCAAAACACCTTGGTGTGTGATCAGGTGAAGTGCTAAGGCTTGGACAACCAGCCCAAGCCAGAGTTGACCTATGATGAATCCTGTATATTCTATAACTGATAACCATTGTGCTAGTAGATACTGTACTAAGTTATAACAACCCACTTATGCTGATGTAAAAAGTGCTAAACAAAGTGCTGAAGCCTGAACAACAGGCCCTGAGCTGAAGCTGCTAACTTAGTATGTAAACTCACCAGTGAAAGATGCAGCTTATACAGAATATAATGAGTAGTGAGGAGAGAATGTATCCAACTTCCCTAGTTTAGCCTTATTCAAGGCTGAGAACCCAAGTATCTGGCCTTGTTAGAAACTCCCTTGGTCTCCCCCTCTGAGCCCTGGCCAGGCTTTGGGTAGAATCCAAGAGGAGAATGAAACCAGAAATGTTCCGCTCAAAGCAACCATGCCAGCTATTCTGGCCTGTCGAACTCTGGTATATAAGGCTGGATCAGCTCACAGCGACTTAGGCAGCCTCACCTGTGGGTGGACGCACCGCGTAGGATTTCCCCCTTGCCGGGACAGGCTCCCCAAACCCTCGCTGTAACCGGAGCTGCCCAGCCACTGCGGGGCTGGGTGATGGGAACGTGTGCAAGTGGTGATGGATCTTTCTTAATTACTATTCTTTCTCTTGTGTAGTAATGATTCGATGCATTACCCTGTTTTTTCCTGTTTGCTACTTTAAGTGCACTATTCTGCTTTTCCTTACTGCATGTTTTCTGTATTACACTGTTACATTGGTTACCACCAGTAAAATATGCCTACTCTTTTCACTCTGGTGTCTGGGTTTAATTGGTATCCTTAATCAGCAAAACAGCAGGCAGAAGGATGCCCTAGTTCTCAAAGAAACAGTTTCTGTAATCTTGTATATAATGGAAAAAATAGTACACTGATATGGGCTCTGATATGATTATAAAATCTTTTACAATCACTTAGGAATGTGTAGTGGTTGTTTGCTTACTCAGCTTGAAAACATTGACAGTGTTTCAAAAAAAAATTAATCTCTGGAGCCCATGTGAAATGAGGTGCCTTCCTTCTTTTGGCCAGAGAAAAAGGTCCCATTGGACATATGTATATTTTGACCTTACTTCAACTCCATAGAAGCAATCTCAGAGCGTGAAAGTATCTGCAATTTCCTCTTATGTGTACTTACAGGAATTATTCAATGTTCAATAGCCAAAGCATGCAGTCACTAAGGTGATAAATGAATGACATCATTTCACCAAAAGAATGCTTGTCATGGTGGAGTACCAGGAAAAAATATCAACACCAATTTAAATCATTGTAACAACTGTAAAGGCCGGTTTAAAGGCATCTTTCCTAAGACTGTCAGTGTTGTAAAGAGAAAAGTACCTTTGCTATAATCCTTTATAAATTCCTTACCCTTCAGAAGTAACATTCTCCGTGTTCGCTCAAAGGTAACAGGGACACAGGTGTCTAGCAAATGGATATCTCCTCAAACACGCTTTCATGAAAGACAAAATGCAAACTGTAATATTTGTTGCAGGGTTAAAGCGCTCAGAAAAATTATCAGTGGGCATAGTCACACCAATTCCAATGAATTTGTCAACACAGTGCAAAGCTTAACTTGATGTTACTGTAGGGTTTGGGCTTTATTTAAAAAGACTTTCTAAAAATAAGGGACTATTTTGTACATCTCATCAGACCAAGCTGCTGACATAACTGTCCTAAAACTGCCAGATGGTATTAGTTATTCATCATGGCTCATTAGACAGAATTAGACTCCAACATTTATCTAAAACCCAGAAAAATACTAGCACACTTCACAGATGCCAAGAAGGTTCATCCCAGCATCCCTGAAATGGTTGAAAAAGTCCCATTGTTACCAAAAAAAAAAAAAGGTTCTTTTCCCACAGGATGCTCAAATTTGAAGGAGTGGAATTTCAAGGCCTGGGAACAAAACAAGTGCATGTATGTCAACAGCTTTGTTATAATCAATTATTTGCACTTCAGACCCTATCGCATCCTTTCACCCCTAGTAATTAATGTGCTGTGTGATCCATGTTTCAACTTTTCTCCTCTGTCCATGGCTCTTGATGTCTCAGTTAATCTTGTAATAGGGTGCCATCACCTCACTTTGAAGATAAAATGACCACATCGACAAACACTGGACAGAAGTGAACCATCAAACAGAAGGTTCCTGTATTGTCTAAAGTGGTTGTTTCAAAGTATAGCCACTGAAAACAAAATGTAGGCCATCTGATATACACTGGTTTATTATTATATGTCATGCACAGAAGGCAACATTAATTTCTTAGTCTTTTCTTTGTTATTCATTTTTTACTTGCCCTGGTAATTACCCTCTCTCTTCCCTTATTTCTGATAGCTCTTGGCTGTTTGCACTGATCTCTGATTTTCTTTGCACAGGTCCTAACTGTACAAATTTTTATACATAACTGGAGCTCCTGCTTGTTTCAATAATACTGATAAAGGTAATCTACTTAAACGGGTTAAGCAACCTCAAAGAAAGCAATTTTACCTTTCTAAAGAATAATGTGTTGAGATTACTTCCTAGATTGTCATCAATTTGAGGGCCTTCACCTTCGCTCTGTTTCTTTTCTTTATGTTAGAAATAAATAGATTTTCTACCTGTATTAAAAAAAAAAAAAAAAAAAAAAAAAAAAAAAAAAAGACTCAAATATTTACAGGTGGTATTCAAACGACTTCAATTTGTCTGTCTAGAGTTCAAATTTTTAGACTAAAGTAATTGTCCAAAGATCAACAGAGATAGATCATCTGCAGAGACTTATCCTATTAATCTTAGATGTTTATCTCAAGATAGGGTAAATGGCTCTATAGAGATATAAGTCTCTGTTAATGAGTATTTTCGACTGAATGGTTAATTTCAGCTGATGAAGTTCAGAGAAATAACAGAGTATCTCCCTGTGTGTCTCCTTTCCCCTGCACACTTGACTGCATTATTAACATTCACCATGTTTTTTTCAGATAAAAACTTTTAGAAACTGTAGTGAGTTTACCTGTCAAGGTTTTGGTAGCTGGGGAGGCTGCAAGGGTGGCTTCTGTGAGAAGCTTCCCCCATGTCCAATAGATCCAGTTCCAAGCAGCTCCAAGACAAACCCACTGCTGGTCAAGGCTGAGTCCATTGGCGTCGGTGGTAGCACCCCTGTGATAACATAATTATAAAGGGGAAAAACTGCTGCACAACAGCAGCTGGGAGAGAGGAGTGAGAATGTGAGAGCAACAACTCCTCAGACACCAAGGTCAGTGAAGAAGGAGGGGCAGGAGATGCTCCAGGCACGGGAGCAGGTTCCCCTGCAGCCCGTGGGGCAGCCCATGGTGAGGCAGCTGTGCCCCTGCAGCCCACGGAGGGTAACGGGGGAGCAGATCTACACCTGCAGCCTGGGGAGGGCCCCACGCTGGAGCAGGTGGATGTGCCCTGAAGGAAGCTGCAGCATGTGGAGACCCACGCTGGAGCAGGTTTTCTGACAGGACTTGTGACTCTGTGGGGGACCCACGCTGGAGCAGTTTGTGAGGAGCTGCAGCCTGTGGGAAGGTCCCACTTTGGAGAAGTTTGTGAAGGACTGCCGCACATGGGAGGGACTCCCCACTGGAGCAGGGTAAGAGTGTGAGAATGAAGAAGCAGTAGAGATAATATGTGATGCACTGACCACAAACCCTATTCTCTGTCCCCCTGTGTTGCTTGGGGGGAAGAGGTAGAGAAATCAGGAATGAAGTTGAGCCCAGGAAGAAAGGAGGAGTGGAGGTAAGGTGTGTTTTAGGTTTATTCTTATTTCTCAATCTCCAACTCTTATTAATTGGAATTATTTTAAATTAAATAAAATTAATTTCCCTGAGTCTGTTTTGTCTGTGACAGTAATTGCTCTGTAATCCTCCCATCTTTATTTTGACCCATGAGTTTTTCATGGTATTTTCTCCCCCATCCTGCTGATGGAGGGGGAGCGATAGAATGGCTTGGCAGGCACCCGGTAGCCAGCCAAGATCAACCTACCAGAGTAAGTCAGCTGATTTTCTCTCCTTGACAGTAGTCATCATAAGTGAGCCAGCATTCATCTTTGGTAGCCACACATTGGTATCTGATCTTAGAGGGACAACCTCACGTATGCAGGGAAGATATATTCTTGCAGATATTCTAGTGTAGCTCTGCAAGTGATGAAAATATTTGTTCTTTACTGATGATACACTTTGTGAAATCTAAAGAGAACTCAAAACAGATCCAGTAAGGTCAGGGGGTTGCATTTTTGCTGATAAGTGATTTCAGAGAACTACAATACAATTGGAGGAAGCTGATAGTCCAAGAGACCTGTTATAAAAGAGCTGAACTGAATGCTCCTTTTAGACCGTATCACCAAACTCAGACTTTTAACACAAAAATTCACAATACCACTTCAGTTTTTCTTGAAAGGCTTCCAGATAATTACTTCATAGCCAATATTATATTTCACAACCTCATCATTTCATGCTTGTTCTAAAATACTTGCAAAAATCATGCTTTATCACATATTATTATCTGATGATATACTTAACAACTGACATGCAAGCGTGGTGCCTAATGCAGGGTAAAGCAGGTACTTGCCTGAACGAGCTTTCTCCACGTGCCTGCTGAAGAATGGAATGCAGATAGCTCGTTGCTTCCACCCTGACAGGCTGCAGCTCTCTAATCCTTGCGTTTCAGCTCTTTACATGGACGCACATGAGACAGAGCAGGCAAAATACACTGACCTAAGTAACTATGCACTTAATACCGCAAAAGCCTAGAGTTACAGGGCTCAGCTCCTGAACACCACATTGCTAGAAAGATACTGAGCAGCTGAAGATTGGTTGGAAGAGCAATATAAAAGTGATGACGAGAGAGCTGTTTTATGGTGGAACACTTGGAAGAAATCTGAATAGTTTGGCTAAGGAATGACTAAGGGTAGGACATGATAACATATCTAAATGTTGCTAATATCAAAAAAGATAGAAGAATTAGTATGGTGGTATAGAGGATACGTGAGGGTAAAAGGATGAACTTAGTAAAAGGAGCAGGTAGGTGGCCAGCTTTAGTTTTCCTGTCCGTAAGTTTTGCTCTGGTATGCCTCAATCTTCAAAAGCCACAAACCAGAGTGAAAAACACACCCTAGAAATTGTATTAAATTTGTAAATTCTTTGCTTAGTAAGATCCCCTAAGAAGGAAAATAAAATAAACTTGGAAATTGCAAAATTTAAGTATGGATAATAAACCTTAAACCCCACCCGGTTTTTATGAAGTGATGTTAGTACAATTTCATAAATTTAAGACAGTAAATCAGGCAGCAGATGAACACAGTGCAGACATGGGTTATATCTGAAGGCATAATTTAAGATTTGAATTTCAGAGAAGGTATAACGGGATGGATGATGGTTCAGGATTATCACAGATTAATTAGGTTATCTTCTGAATTTGTGTAAAAAAGGAGAAAGCAAACACTGTAGCTTTGAAGTTCACAATAGTCAAAGGAAGAAGTAGAGGAGAAGAAATAAGAAAACAACAATTTAAAGTGATACATCAGACATAGATTAAAATTAATTTATATTATATTTGAGTTCAGTGAGGTGACAAGTGTACATAAGGCTATGAAGATAAGAGGGAAGTTTCCATAAAAGCAGATTTAGGATTCATTGTGGCCGGTCGCAATATGCTGAGGAAATGGATAGATTACTGTACCTCAAAGAAAGATCAGAGGAAGAGAATAAACAGTAGTTTTGCTGAACATATTTGAGTACTTTTATTGGCTAATGGAAAATAATCTCATCTGAGAGTATAAATGCTTTAAACAAAGCATCAAACGTTATTTGCCAAAACTGCAGTAAAGTTTTCTAGTCAAGAATATTATTTCAGTAGTTAGATGATATGAACAAAACGTCTGTATATAGAAGACATGAATATTAAAAATGCAAACTGTATTCTAAAAAAAAATTAACATAATTTGGTTTACTATGCAGATCATTACTTTTAGTTGGGGTTTTTTTTGTTATAAAATGTTCTTTAAGCCCTAAACATTGTATGAGTTCTAGTAGACATGCCATAATATGCAACTATCTTAATTATACCTCTGCCAGCATGCTAACAACACTGCCTTTTACAAAGTTAACCAGTTTTCACCTGGCTGCCTTCACTTCTGTCCTCACTCTGAGTTATGTGTAAGCAAGATATCCCATCAGCACTCCTCACCCCATGTGCTTCTCCTCCTTCACAATTCTCTAAACATCGGCAGCATGCAAAAGATCGTAATTGCTTTCCACAAACCCAGTCCATTCAGTTTGCTTCTACTGCAGCCTGTCATAATCGGCGTTTGGCTGACTAGGTGCTGCGACTACAGAGAAGGCAGTTTGACCTTCAGTGCTATCGAGGAGTGAGATAAAAATCCAGTTGAGAAGTGGTAAACCCCGGATTAGGTGACTGATAGCCAAGATGAACAGCATCAGTTAAACATAATGTGCATAGATAGAGTATACATTGTTATGTTTGTCAAGATGACTGAAATCTTATGAATAATAAATACATTTACTGGTATTAGTACAGGATTATACATTTACTAATCCCAAACAAGCTGATTTATTCATATCAGTTCATGAAAGATAATTTATCTGGGATGAGTGAGTCATAATACACTAGATCGTATTTCTGGAGTGTTTTCCAAGAAATCTCCCTAATCCAGCTTCCTAAAACCAATGAAGGGGCTGTGACACCCCCACCCCCATTTTATCTGTTAGCAAAAACAAAGGTTCTCAACTGTGTGTTTTCTGTCCTTTCTATTACAAATGTTAGACAGTCTTTGGTGCCACCTTCTGGTTTTAGTAAATATCTGTAGCTCCGCACCAGCTGAGCCACACGCTGTAGCTGTCAAGCGGACATATGTCAAAGTCTTACCAAATTTCCACGTTTATTGTGGATATAATGCAGCAGTAGATTTCTAACTCTTCCCTTTGTTTTTGTCATCCTTCATCCCCAGGACAGAAAGTGTCATTTTCACAAAGCAAACACAGACAACCAGAGAGAAAAAACAAAACAAAACAAAACAAAACAAACCACATTACTTTAAATCTCAGCAGTCAACTCAAAGCAGAATATATGAAGAGCTTAAACCTTACTAAGCTCTGAAATGTATATACATGAGAAAAATCTGTGTTTATTCTTGCAGACAAGCATTTACATGTATTAGAAACAAAAAGCCACACTCCTTTTGCATGTCTGTATGTGAACAAGGTTTTCTTAATAAGGACTTTATTTTGAAGATAATATTTAAGCAGATAAACTAAAAATATTGTTATTTAATCAACTGTAACTGCCAGAGGCAGTCATCTCTAACTGTTATATGAAGGTGGAGAAGAATATATCACAGAGGCATCTCACAATTCTGTAATTCACTCTTCTGAACACTGGTCAGTTGCTACATTTGCAATTCCTGCTACATGAATAAATTTAACCTGTAGCAGATGCATTTTAAAGGTTTTTTTTTAATTGCTCTTGCTTCACTTTATGACAAAATACTAATTTACAGTAAAAAAAAAAAACAACCAACAAACCCAGAGCTTTTGTTCTTGGCTGAAGAATATATTTTTGCACTAACAAACTGTGTATTTTGTTAATTTAAACTGTCCCAGATCTGAGCATTAATACATGTCCGAAGCACTGCAAGTCTGGGTTCCTGATCCTGATGCTCTGGCTTATGCTTCTGAAGGATTGGAAGCAGAATGCTACTCCCTGCCATGTTCTATGTGGATGTGCTGTTAAGCCAGATCTATCAATTGCTAACCAGTTTTTCTACTGAAGAGAGAACTTTCTGCAGTTGTGATTCAACTTGCAAGACAACACAGGCTTAATTCGTTGAATGGTTGTACTGGGTCTGGCTGAACTGGAATTGGTTTCCCCCTATAGCAGCCCTCACGGTGCTGTGTTTATGCTGGGAGCTGGCAGGGTGTTGGTAGCACCCTGGTGTTGTGGCTGCTGCTGAGTGGTGCTTACACAGCACCAAGGCTCTCTCCGACATTTCCCCCCTCCCAGTGGGACGGGGTGGGCAAGATCTTGGGAGAGGACACAGCCAGGACAGCTGCCCCGAATGGACCAAAGGGATATTCCAGACCACATGACGTCTGCTCAGTATAAAGCTGGGAGAAAGGAGGAAGGGAGTGGGGTCACACTGGGTCCTCCGAGGCAACCACTACCTGTATGGGAGCCCTGATCCTGAGAAGGCCCCACATCGCCTGTCCATGGCAAGTAGAGAATAAATCTGTTTGCTTTTGCTTCTGCACACGGACCTTTGCTTCATTTTGATTATATTAAAACTGCTTTTATTTTACCCACAAGGGTTGGTTTATCTTCTTTCCCCTCTTTGCCCTGTTGAGAGAACAAGGGGAAAAAGGGCGGGGGG
>NW_020799091.1:26200741-26226404 GCF_003259725.1 Athene cunicularia | reverse complement strand
GGGGGGGGGAAGTGATAGAGTGACTTGGTGGATACCTGGCATTTAGCCAAAGTCAAACCATCACAGTGGTGTACTGCTGTCAATTATTATTGTTCTGCCAGCTAGTCACTAGAGTGCTTCCCCAGGCCAGAGAAGAGCTACTATAAAATCCACCAGACAGACTACAAAGAAAGTTGCTACTGTTGTCCACCTGGGCTTTCTCCAAACAATACAGCTAATACTTTCAAGTTTAAGAAGTGATGTGGAGTCTTCAGTGTTATAATACTACTACAGTAGAATATGTAAAAAAAAATATTTTATTTTTTGCTGGTTTTAGAAGATTGCCTCCTATGCACAGCATAAATACAGAACAAATTCTCCATGTCTCACACATTATGAATGAAAATAACGATTTCTTAGAGATAAGGGTGTGGGATTCAAGGAACATAGTACAGAACTATAAAACAAGGTAGATAATACATTAAAATGCTTGTACTTCACTAGAATTTGTGTGCACTTAAAATGGAGTTTATGTCATCTAACCCCAACCATCTTAGATATCTGGGCAAAGTTGAATGTCTTTAGTTCAGTGTGAGACTGGCATCTCAAGAGAGCAGTTTACTTCATTCTGAAACATATGTTCAGAGAACAAGTTATCCTACTTGTTTATGTCAACAAGATAGTGCAGAAGCCCATACAGCAAGCCTACACTAGGCACCTAGCTTTTATATGGCTAGAGGAAGAGGATATGGAACCTGTGCAGAAATGTATTGTATTTTTCATTTAAGAGCTGATGTCACTTCTTTATAAATAAAGATTTCTTTACCTTGTGCCGTTAAACTATAACAATTTTATTTTTTAATGGACAATACATGTTACTTTCTATGTCATGATAATACGTATTATTGATACCACAGGTTAGCATATTTATTTGTATTTTAAGTTCCATTATACGTGGTGAGAAAATATATGTGTGGTGAGTCAGAATAAAGCCATAGTCCTATACCCATCAGATGTCTGTCTTTCTCTGCTTCAGTCTCGGTGCTTTCACAGAGCTGTGCCTTAGTCTCTGTATTCCTGATAGAGAGGTTCATTCCTAATACCATGAGATTAGATCAGCCATTTTAAACTGTTCTGTTCCCATGTAGCATTTTGCATTTGTAATTTAGAAATGAAAAATCATGGAATTCATTTCCTCTCTTACTTTTATTTTATAAACTCTTTCTCAGTCACAAATTGACTGATGCACAAATTGTGCATCAGTCACAAATATGAAGAGAGGCAGTCACAGAAAAGGTAAATAATGGCCACAGCTATACAGAATCACAGAATCATCTAGGTTGGAAAAGACCGTGAAGATCGTCTAGTCCAACCATTACTGCCAATAGATAGTACTATACTGCAGTAAGGGAGCCTCTGCCTTTTTACTCTAGCCTTATAGCAGGTTTTTTTGCCTTCCTTCATTACTGGTATTGCCATATTTCTAAACAGCATCCCCCATCTCCCAGATATCACCATGTTCTGCCCTGTACAAGCAGTACCTCCAAAGTTGATGTTGTTGGGATGTGTTACATTGACCGGGAGCTTGGTTGCAGGATGTTCATAACACCATTGTTTTTATCATGCATGAGCTTCTCACTGGGGGCAGAGCATCCCTGTGTTCCTTTCAAAAAGTTTAGTTCCCACTGCACAAGCCCCATGGAGCTAACATGAGTGTGAATGGTGGAGGGGTCCAGAACCTCAGGCTGACTGGCTTACCAGTCTGAACTGAAATTTTGACTGGGTTGCAGTGTGGCTGTCAGACTAAGAAAATGTCCTCAAATACCATTTAGATGGGTGAGATAAAGTGTCACTGGAGAAGCCATGTGCTGACTCTTAAATTAGCCCAGGCCTGGTTTGTGGTATTCATTAGGAATATACCATGCTGGACTAGAAGGAGGAATGAAAAAGTTACAGAAACTACTTTTGCAAATAATGTGGAAGTTCCTTTTATCCTGTGGCTTTCCAAAACTCAGATGTTGGAAAGCTGTATTTTATTTGATTCACTCTCTACACTTAAGGAGATATTTCTGTTTCAGAAGAAAATAGCTTGGCATTATGTGATTTTCCAAAGACGTCAGAGAAAGCTGTAAAGAAAATATCCTTAAATTGCCTTGCTTTATGTTCAGTCAACTCACATTAAAAACACCTCCCACATTACTAAGAAGCTTCAAGTAACATAGGCCTCCTTGTGTTCGTTTCTGCATACTTTTTCCAGGACTGTCGAACTGAGTTTCTCTTTTTTGTATACCACAACCTAACCCTTGAGAAGCGAGGGCTTTGAGAGCTGCCTAGTGCTTATGCTGTTCCATCTCTATTACAGCACACTCTTTTTCTAACATTGTGAGTCACAAAACAACCCCACAGAGCCATCATGCAGTATAATACACTATATATATATATATATATATATATATATATATATATGCATGCTCTTGTTAGATGAGTTGGGTTACAACTGATGATGCTGATGATACTGTCATGAGAAACAAGAGCTGGGAATCCAGACAGCAGCATCTCAGGAGATTCTTGTCTGGGAACTTAATGTCTGAGCACACTCAACAGGAAGAAACTTGTTGTGAGCAGCCATGATTGCCTGTATCACCTACAGGGAGAGTGTATAAATAACGCTGCTTACTAGTTCTGGAGTTAAAACATGTCTCGGGAAAGAAAAGGTCAGAAATAAGGATGGTAGGTAGGAGATGTCTCATTATTTCACTAGCTAAACGCACCATTCAATTGACTTCTTGGGACAGAAGTGAAACCCACCCAAAACTAGGTTCCAACTAGATAATTTCGACAGCTGGAGAGATTTCATTAACACAGACAGAGGCTGAAAATCTGGTTGCAGAACAGTGCAGAACAGTGCAGAACAGTGTCACCAGTGTGTTTTTTTTTCTTTCTCCTTTGGGGACCAGATAAGCCTCTGTGTCAATCTTTTGGATGGAAAGGAAGGGTGATGTGAGCTTTTGCAGTCTTGCCACATCAGTAGTGGAATGTGGCCTAAAACTCTGAAATTATTTCTTAATATTTTTCTTAGCAAGGCATGAGTTTACATCCATTATTTGGGGATAAGAAAGTTGAAGTGCAGAGCTGTAAAAGCATTTCTCTATTTGAAAGGAAAACTTTTTCTCATAATTTTAGCTCTTACTTTATAATTAAATAATTACCCCAATTTAAGCTAATTGCTTATCCATCCCTCTGTGATATCCCTAGATAAGTCAGTTTCTAACTTGTTCAAAAGGAACAAAGCAATGCCACATAATTTTAGGAAAATATATAACCCAAAGAGGATATTTCTAGTGTGGTTTTCACCTTATGAACCCAACCCTAAACCTGGAGAGAAAGTGTAAAAGGCTACTCAAATGCAAATAGTTTTTAGAGAGCAAATGCAAGAACCAGGTAGCCAGAGAAACAGGTTCTGGCAATGTTGTCCCAAAGAGCAGACATGCAGAGGTGTACTGCTGGCATCTACAAAATGAAACCTGCACAGTATTTAGTGCTATACATCATACAGAATTATGCAGACTAACACGAGATGTCTTTTTCTGTGAGGCTTTTCCTCCTTTTGAATCTTGTGATGTTCCTCAAAGGTGTTTGCTTGAGAGTATATTTTCTGGCATTCATAAGTATCAGACACAGAAACAGTAGGAACTGTAAGAAATAAAACTAGAAAAATAAAAACCAATTTCACTGTTGGTCTTACGTTCTTCTTCAAAAACACCTGCTTAATAACAAAATACCAAAGAAACTGTGGTGTTATGGGAGTCACCAGTTAGATATCAGATTCCTAAATGTTTCACTTACTGGCTCTCGGTCCCTTTGATTTCCCCGGGCATGCTGTGGGAGAGCAGGGGAGTACTTCCAGAGGCTGAATTCTTGGCTGAATATGGCTGAAGGGAATTCAGACCATGATAACAGAAATGTAAATTGTTAGTGTCAGTTTTTCATTGTTTTTCACCAAAAAAGTTTTGTGCCTTTAAAATCCAGACATAAAGTATAATATAATCTTACTGAGCCAAATAAGATGGAGATCAAGAAATCTAACTAGCTAGCAGAGGGACTTAACATATTACTTCAAAAAACAGCATAACAAAACTCACATAATAAATTATTATTTTTATCTCACAGCAATGTCATTAGCTGAAATTTGTTGTTTAAATTTTTCTACTCAATTTTAGAGTCGGGACTACCATGAAACATGTAACTTTATTTCATAAAACTTATAAAAGGCATATGTGTTTAAATTACCTTAATTTGTATCTAGTTAGTTTAAAAATACCTGCACTATATATACCAACTTCTTTAAGGGGATAGTGAGAGCAAGGATACATTGACAAAAACGTATGAGCCAAAATCTGAATATAAATTTCATGAACCGATTTCTGTACTGTTGAAGGGCCAAAAATACCCTTGGAACTAATGGAGTTGGGCCAACTTGCATCAGCAATAACTGACTCCTCTAGTCAGGTAAAGAGATATGTTAGGTTTGTTAAAGAGCAGCAATATAGGAAGAGAGAGTATGATGCTATCAGTACCATTTTAGTTGTCTGCCATAGCTACTGCTGCTCTGCTGTAGATCATTTCTCAACACAGGACTTGTAACAGATAATGGCAAAACACAGCTTCAACAGGGTTTAATTGCTCTCCTGTCACTGTGGCATGTGAAACTGCAGTTTGCCTTGCATTTTTCAACTTTGTAAGATAAAACCCCAGCAATTTAATCCTTCTGCTGCTGTATTGCAAATCCCAGGTTTGACTGTCAAGAATACTGTGGTGTGGGCAGGCATGAACTCTACCATCTATCCTCCATGCTGGATGGATGACAGTTTTGATACTGATGTCCACGATAGCAAGCAGAAGGATCCAGGCAAAGCGCACTAAGCAAGCCATGTGAGACAGTGGATTGTTTTTGGTAATCTATGGCCATCACTTTCCAGCCTATTCTGAGAGTACCAGAGCCTTGGGGATTTGGACTGGGGGCTGCTAAGACTGTGGCTGTAACATGTGGGACGAATGACATGCTACATGTGGGACAGATACTGTTCAGTGGGGAATGTGCTCTCTCAGCTACTGCTGTTAGCATTTTCTTTATCCTTCCATGGAGCAGCAAACTCAGATTTCTCCAATCTATCTTCTACCTCCCTGCTTCTGAAGATTCTCTTTCCTCTTTAATTCTTCCTTTCCATTAATGGTCCAGCCTTAGATTCTCGAGGAAGCAAATTTTGTCCTTCCCTACCTTAGTTGAAGCTTTGAGATGGTCACAGCTATACACAGCTAGTGAACCTTGTAGAGTTGCTGAGATTACCAGTGCAGGCTCAGTGCTGAATGAACCTGGTGTATGGCTTTCAGAGGAGAACTGTATTTTATTTAGTCATCTAAGAACATGGGCAAAACAAGCTCCTTTCTCTGCCCAGCTGTGTAGACAACCCCAAGTTCTACTCCTGTGATGGAAAGAGAGATTGAAATGAAGGGTAGGGTGGAGGTGGAAGAGGTACGGTGAAGGAGTGTAACACAGCAGGATGAGGAATTCTTTTGGAGGAGATAAAATAAGAACTAAGACATAGGACAAATCAGGGGATATTTTTTTCAGAGATTTAAAGACATAATCCAGTCTAGAGGATAAGAGACATTTGAAAATTGACTTGCATCTGTGTCAGGCACTGCTGAAGAATGAACAAATGGATAGAAGAGGACATGAAAGAAGTGGGTGGGAACAATCTCTTGCAGAAAGAGAAGTGTGTAGATGGGAATGTTGTTGCTGGTATATCCTGGAAAAAAAGGGCAACATTTAACTGTGCTATGATCAGTTTAGATTTTTTTAACAAAATGATCTAATATATTTACTTTTTATACTCCTGAATTCCCATGAGATCAATACACCTAAAATATCTCTGCATCTGGTCTGAGATGCCTCTTGGAAAGGGTCAATTGCTTTTTACTGCAAACCAAAGATAAAAATCTGATTTGACACATCTCTAGACATTACTGCTTCGCAAATGAATGAGAGAATGCCTTAAAACCCAAGAAAAAATATTGCTCATACTGATAGATTGATGAGGAAATAACCTAAGAATACATATTGGTGGCAGAGTATGGGGTAGCATCTCAAGAAAAATTATTAGTTATTTAAATCAGATGGAATAAGTCACATTAAAACCCTAAACCCAGTCTCAGATTCCAATCTGAAGTGGTATCACATTTCCAAAACATCAAGTCAAGTGGAATGTAAGGACAAATGAATCAAGTCTTGATTACAGAGGAACAAACCTTTCATGACTGGATTTAACCAGGGATCAAACAGGCTTTAAATTGAACTTGAATATGGCAGTACAAGAGAAACAATGAGTCATACCAAGACTTATTTCAGTCTTCAGATCCCATGCTCACAAAGGAAACACTCCCACAAAGAAAACACTCCCTTCCTTGTTCCTCTGCATCCAATAAATATGAGGAATGCATGATGTCTCAGGAGTTACATTCTTCTTGAAGGAAGCAATAACTTTTTAAGAAGTGGTATATGTTTTGACAGAAATAGGAATTTAAACATATGGAAAATGGATTCTAAAAAATTGGGAAAACTTGCAACTATTGTTTCTCTCCTCTAACAGTCTTTGCCCAAAACCAGAATGGGTTACAGTGATGGGTTACGGCAGTGCTTGACAGACACAGCAGTGATAAAGATTCTCATATATTTTCTGTCAAATAATGAACTTTCTATCAATTTAATCTAGTAACTGAATAATTCCACTAGCAACATCAGTAATCAAAGAGTAACTCATTTTGACAATACTTCTAAACCAATAAATGGCTTGGACACTACTGTGTATGTAAATTATGAATAATGACAACAAAGTCACACATCTAGTGTAACACATCTAGTGTAATGCAATGTATATCTTGAAAGAAATGTAGGCTGAAACAAAATTACAATCTTGGCCCCTTGGCAAGACGTTAATTTAAGTGACACACAAAGTTCTGTAAAGCATTTCTTTTATAATCATTTTATTATATCACTTTACAATCAAATCTTTCAATCGACATGAAGACATCATTGGCAAGGTTTTCTTTCATATTGGTGTAAAGAAATTATAAAAGATTTGCAACATCTTCTTTGCAAATAAGTCTATGCTGGTGATTAACAACTAGACCCTCCTATTATACATTGGGAGTGTCTTGTCTTGTCCTATCATTTAGCAAGAGTTTTTAGAGAACTAACTCAGTTCACAACTGGGCTACAGACAACATGTTGAGACTCAGGATGCAGGTTCATGACCAGTATAAGCCAGTCAAAGACTACAAGGCAACTGAAAATGTCGTCTTTCCTCTCCCCCTTCTGTTTTGTGTTTCTGCACCTCTTCACCCCAGCTGTGGCAGTGCCAGTGTAAAGCCAGTGAATCAGCTTGCTTTCCTCTCTGGATCCTTTTTAACCAGATCAGTGATCTGGTCCAGCTCACCACATGGCGGCACCATCATGAATGCTAACACAGAGGAGTCAACAGGGATGTGTGATCTAGGGCAGGACAACTTCTTGCAGCAACAGCATGGTTTCCATCTTCAGACATACAAAGGAACAAATGTAGTCTGACATTTCCAAATTTACCAGGGCTTCATTCTTAAGATCTAGGCTTAGAAAAGCACTGAAGGCTCAGGTAGCAATGAATATGCATGTAGTTAACACCAGAGAGAGGAGTGCTACATGTCAGAGGAATGGCATAAACTGTAATTTAAGATTAACTTCCTCTGCACCGCTGGCTGTCAATGTCTGTCACTGACACAAGTATCCCAGCATGACTGAGATAGAAAAATACCATATCTGCTTCCAGTGGCCTAGCCAATCCCTATGATCTCATCTCCAGTACACTGTTTGCAAAGTTAGAACTAAATCCAGGTCTGTAAAGGCCCTTGTCCCCTTCTAATATAAGCGTAGATGAAAGGAAGTTACATGGAGAGAGCTTATGACAAAGGCAAAGCACAAAGATTATCTTTTGTTTCAGAGAGAAGCAGTTATTTATAGCACAAACACATCATAGAAAACTTCTGGATTACTGAATGAAAGTCCAATATGAGAGAAGTTTTTTCTCCTTGTTATACAATGTGAAAGAGCAGATTTCAAGGCTCATGTACCTGGACTGATTCCCAGACCCTGGCAGAGCTCTAAAATATGGCTTAATGCAATGTTCTGTTAATTTTTTTTCTGTCCAGAATGTAGAAAATGCAGAAAACGCCAAGTTATCCCACCTTGTAGCAGTCTCCAATTAATTCAGTAGGGGATGTGACACTGTGCTTTCCCCTGGTGTCCTATCCAGCTTACAGAACCTGATTAGAGTGGTCTCTTCCTTTTCTATGGAAATCTGTGTCCGGGATAACACAGTGCCCAGGGCTGCAGACCAGCTCAACCTTCTCTTCCTGCCCATGAATGCCCCTGTTCTCACCCAAAGAGCAGCTTCACTACTTACAATTCAAAACTGAAACACAACTTTGGGACAATGTTTTTCTCCAAACTAGTTCAAGGAAGCATAAGCTATGAATCTCAGGAACAGAAATAGCATTTAGAATAGATGGGAACAACATTTTGGGGATATTTTTAATGACAGAATCTGTGAGCTGTCTAGCAATTGCCCAGTAACCCTCACAGCAGGGAAAATTTTCAAGAATTCAAGCAATAATAATATTGTGTTTGACACGGTGTCTTCAGAAATGATAATAACTTTCCTCACATGAGATTTTCTTTGGGATGAAAGTTGTTTCACTCTCTTCTGTTCTGATAAGGTGACCTCTGTGAAGTTAGGCTTCTGGTGGTCACACATAACAACTGCACTCTGTCCCAGGGTTTCTCATGAAGAAAATTTCTGACATTTCACTTCTGCAGCAGCCATCTGGCATGTGACTTACGGCTTCACATTTGGCATGGACTAAAAGAACAAAAGCTATTGTCCACACTCTGTATTTTGCTTTACCAAAAATATTCCTTCTAGAAAATAAAGAATATATTGTGCATTGTCTCAAACATGAATGGAAGATTTGCATCAGTCTCTAGACCTTTAAGCATGTTTTAAAATACAATTTTTCAATTGCAAATATTTTTTGTTACAGACATTGGAGAAATCTGTGCTATATTAATTTATCTATCTGGCTGAATTTGGTGGGTAAAAAATAATCAAACCACCTAGAGGTGATGACTTTTTCTTCCTAGGAAGGGCATTTCTTAAGGGCAGGAACACCGCAGGCTGTTCTGTGTCTGGTTCAATGATTAAAGTCATTGTCCATGACAAAAGTAATGCTGTGCAGACACGCAGCATGAAGAGACCATTTTGTGTAATGCTCCTATTTGCACTGGCAGAAAATTTTGGACCATGACTGTACAGAGACAAACAAGTGCCAGTGGCTCAGAATACCCTTTCTGCCAATTATCCCTAACTACTTAAATGGTCTTTTTTTTTTTTTTTTTGGTAGTGTCCTGGATGATGGCTGTTCAATGCATTCCTATTTATATAGATACACTAATTTTGCTGTAGTTTCCTTAGGTGCAGTGCCCATACACCTGTAGGTCTGGTTTGGTTATCCTACCTTAGATATAGCTTTGTGAAAAGGGTTTTTTTAATTGCAAACAGAAGAGGTGAGTTACTCCAAGGTAGATACCCTGACTTCTTTCTGAAACACTGAAGAACCACTTTAGAAGCTCTTATCTATTAATTAATCTTTTGTCCTTGGATCTTGTCTCTGATGGTCCTTTTCCCTGAGACATGACCTCCTTCGTGACCTAGTAAAACTCTCCATAAATCAGAGATGTAGTGAAGCATTTGAAACTGCTACAAACCAACTCTTTAAGATAGAAAAGCACACATTCAATCAAAAGAAACAGAACAGATAGATCTAGCTGTGATAAACCATCACAACCCAGTTTTCAGATACAGTCTGTGTAAATACCCTTCATCTACAGAACAAAGATGGGGTTAGTGATAGTAATATGTGGTTGAAAATCAACACTGTAAAGGGTTTTTTCTCCTTATTCTCCCCAGCACTGATTAGTTGGTGTGCATTCCTGTACAATCTACTTGGAAGATTTAAATTACACAATGTTTGCTAGACCTGATATTTGGCCAAAGAAGTACTTAACAGAAATAATACAAGGACTAGGGATCAAATGACAGTTTTGAAAAAGTGTCATTTTCTATTTGATGAGTGACAGTTTAAGCCTCAGTTTGCTGCTGGTCCCTTTTGAGGAACTGAGGCTCCAAAATCATAGTTCATAACTTGACCATATCCTAAGAGCTGTTAATTAATTGTTCATGTATGCATGGGATTTTAAAATACCACTCCCCTTCAAGTGCAGAAAAAAAAAAGCTCAATTCCTTTGATTGAAGGAAGGGTGTGACTCACAGAGAAAGATAATTCTGCAATTACACGGCAATAAGGAAAGGTCACCAGTGCAGACTACATATCATGCATAGGAATCTTTACCGGAAGCAAACATTTTGATCCTAAAGAAAAGATTGGCTATGGGTGGCAAATGTGGCTTTTTGTCATGTCTTCAAGTACTGAGAAATTATTACTTTATGATCACTCAGGGTACAGGATGAATCTGTTATTCTCCGCCATTCCCTCTCAGTGATTAGTTGTTGTGGTAAGGTATTAGCTGTCTTTTTCTACCTGCCAAGCCACAGAAATGTGGCGTTCAGATCACAGCTAACCCTTGCAGGAGGTTAAAACCTTCGCGGGAACAAAGCACAAACGCCAATATGGTGTGGGTGCGTATGCCGGATCGCAAACCATCTGCGTCACTGACAATTTAACAGTGTCATCAGCATTCAAGTTAGAAGATTAACAATGTCTAAATTAATGACGCACTTGTGTTAGAAGACTAACGGCGTCTAGATTAATGACAGCCAAAAGTGAAAGTATTTTTACTTATTAGGGAAGAAACAGATAAGAAAGGAATCTGTAGAATAACAAAGCAGAAATTTATCTACCAGTTGTGCACGCTTAGTAGCGCTTATTGAAAGTGCTGAGAGGAACAAGTTTTTGAAATGAGCATGCGCCAGAGCAACACACGGATTTGATGTCACAAGAATATATAAGGACTTGTTTTTCTAATAAAGATCAGAGCTTGACTGTTAACCCTATTGGTGTGTGTCTTGTCTCACAGCCTCGTCCTGCAACTAAGGGGGTTCCTGCTACAATATGGTGGTTGCTATTTGCTCAATTTATTAACTGTGCAATTGCTTTATATACGCCTTTCTGTATATCGCGAGATCTTTAGTTCCCCGTTCTTTCCGTACATCGCGAGATCTTTCATGTGCCTCTATTCTTCCCATACATCGCAAGATCTTCCGAGCACCTCTCCCTACAATTAGTGTCTGCCTTTGGCTAGCTGACTTCCAATCATAGGGTATTGCTGTATGTATGGAAACAAGGAGGATTCCTCTTTAAACTCCAGCCATTCAAAAATTTTCTATCCTAAAATCCCATGCAATTCCAAAACTAAGCCAGAGTAAGCATAGCTAGGTCTTGATAGCATCAGGAACAAAACCTCACAGTTCAGTAAGAAGTACCCTACCTTCAGAATCACTATTAAAACTAAAACTGGAGTTGTGGCTATTAGGTTTTTTGGTAGCCTGGTGTCATTTAAAAATAGCAATTAGGAATATTGGAAAAAAACATTTGTCAACGTTTTCATTGTCATTAATGTTTTCATAATTTCAGCAGAGATAATACTCTGGCCAAATTCCAGCTACTTCCCCTTTTGTCTACAGGTGCAAGAACAATGAACGAGGAGAAGAGGTAGAGAAAATCCAATTAAAATCAACATACATATTAAGGCCCTACAGATGCTGACATGACAAACTAGCAGTGTGTCCTGATCCGATACCGGGGAGAGTTCTTAAACGATCCCAAGAGCAAGATTAAGACAAAACGAGGTCAGATGCTGTACAAGCTTATAAACTTAATTTTCTATAATAATGGATAAGAGCAATAGAAGAGGAAAAGAAAGGAAAATGTTGGAATCCCTAAACAAGACAATGGTAGAGGCCCAACTAATTACCACCACCACAAACATGTATCCAGCAATGTTCTGTCAGCTCATCGGTGTCGATGATGCTCTATGTTCCTGGCTCCATCGAAGTCTCCAACAAACAGCATCCCCTAACAAGCTTCTGAGAGGCGTACACAGTCTGTCTTTTTATAGTCCCCGTCCAGACGATTTGTCTGCCCATTTCCACGGGGCTTGTTGTAATATGTGCCTCCCTGTGGTCCTCTGTACGTGTATGCGCAGAGTCCATGTTGGTCATGATGGCGAGGGGCTGATCTGAGATGCCTTTGGTCTCTGTTGTCTTCCTCACCATGGTTTCCCCTACACACGGCTCAGGTGCAGGTGCAGCTTGATGAGCGCTGCCAAGGCTACTGTTGTTTTCACCTCGGGCAGATGTCGTGGTTTTCGTCAGGGACTATTCGTCTACTTCAAGACGTACTCCTCCACAACAACAGGATGCTGAGGGCAGGAAGTGGTGGTCGTGAAGCAGCAGCGTTGAGACAGGCTAAAGTCCAAAAAGTCCCTTACAGATAGCTTTGAAATGGAACTGAAATAAACATTGAGTGATTATCGATACAGTTTCATAGGAGGAGGTTTGATCATCAGCCATCCCATTTCACAGGAAGGATTCTGGACAGTATCAGGGTTTAACCATCAACATGTTTGCCAGTATGTGAGACAGAGAGGCTGTTCTTCAGTGTTGTTCTTCTGGAATGTGAATAACAACATTCATAGACGCTTCGACATTTATGACAAAGAAGCCTTGAACATATGACCGTAACCTGTGTACCTATATGGCCCTGAGGAAAATACTTACATAAAGGAGACTAGAAAAAGAAGAGATACCTGAAAAACTATCTAGACTGAAATCCTCCAAATTATTTAAACATGCATGAAGAGAAACGTGTTTTAGAAAAAAACATGTTAGAAAGGAAACAAACTAGCACATAAAATTATCCCAAAATTATTTGGGAGCAAATTTAACTATTTTAAAGTGCTAGAGATTTAAGGTATATATAGAATTTATTCAGATTTTGGAGCCTGGCCAGTTTGACGGGATGAAGAAACAACTCTTCTGACAAGATCCATTACAGGACCTTAAAGACGCGGCCCTTGGTGCAGCCGTCTATTGGTTCCACACTGACCTGGACAATGAGATTTAATGTATTCAGCATGGACCATGTTGCTTCCTTCAGCATTTGGCAGGTACCACTTGGGCATGAGGTTCTGTGTCTGTCCTAGTGCTGATTAAGACAAACCCCAAGTGCCTTCTGCGGTCCGATTCAGACTTGGGTACAGATCTATGTTTCGCAGACAGAAAGAGAGGGAGCTCATAACAAGAGATGTGAACAGAGCTGTGGTCTGCTGTATTAAATCAGACCTTGATTTTCAGAAGTAATTCTGAGTACAGGAGAAAACTCTCCCTATTACAGAATATTCTCTGAGATGAGCCTGGAAATAGGCTTTTGTTGTAGTTTAAGCCCTGCCGGGACCGGAGAGCACATTGCCGTTGCCCCTCCCCCACCCACAGCTGGTCGGGCTGGAAGTGAGGCACAAACCCGGGCTAAAATAAGAAGAAATTTAATACAACAGTGTGATAAAACAATCTGAACAACAATAGTAGCAATGATAACAATAAACAGCAATAACAGTGAACAAGACAAATGATATACAGAGAAATACCGCTAACTGGTCACAGAACAAAGTCGCGGCATGGGTCCCACCACCAAAAAGCCAAAGAGAAAGTAAAATCAAAGTTTCCCGCCCCTGGACCTGACTCAGCCTGGTGTGAATAACCTGGCTGGAGATCCCTTCCCCCTCTCTCTCTGCTGGGGAAACTTAACCCTATCCTAGTTGAACCAGGACAAATGCCCTTGTTTATCTCAGTTGCTGAAATTTGCTGTTGCTCTGATGCTGCTGGAAACATTGAGAACAGGCTGATGTGTTGCCTCCACCACCTCCTGTCATCAGCACTGCTTTGCACACCCCTATCTGCCTATCAAGGAGCTGTCTCCATCTTTTACCCAAGACAGAGAGCTGTTTTGGAGAACAGACATTATTAAGTCCCTGCAGTGCCAAACCTCACTGGGTCTCAGTCTGTGAGCAGCGCTTCCAGGAAATGCTAGTAATGATTGGAAGAAAGGTCTTGCTCTTCCAAACTCAAGCCACAGTGAAGTTTTCATTCTGTGAGAGAAAAGAAACCAGGACTGTGAGAAACTAACAAAAACAACCTGGGGAAGCAAAAGTTGAGGCTGATCGAAGAAATGCCTCAAACATTCACAAGACAAAACTATGAGTCACAGGGTGCATTCTGTGGAGGTCGAAGCTCATAAGGCTGCTCATTGTAGCTGGGGGAGAGAGCCCTGTGGAGACAGGACGGCTGTCATCTGGGGCACCTGGGCAAATTTCAAGGCCATATGTCCGATGAATGAACTTTGCTTCATTATCCACGAAATGCATATTAAACACAATGCTAATTACATCATCCCATGAAACACCTTACCCCTCCCCATACATGGGATATGTAGCTATGTGGGTCGACCTAGGGGATGGACCCAAGGTAAGTGAGTATAAATCAAAGGGGGGAAGAAAGGGCCCTCTCTATCTGCACACACACCCCACCCCACCCCACCTCCCGCCTTGCCCCCCGGCTGTCTGAAGAGAGCAGTGAAGCGAAGAAGACGGATGCCAGTGAAAAAGATGGCTGAATCCTGGAAATCTTGCCGGTGGGATCAGTGCAGGAACCCAGACCGGTGATCTGTATTCCCCCATTCCCTCTATCTCCCTCTTTTCCTTTTTCCATTAAGAAATGCAAGGCATATTGTATTGCTCGCCACAACTTGCTATATACTGAGCCAATTATCGTGTGTTCAATTAGTACATTGTGGGTAGTTAATAAATGCTTGGACTTGGAGACTTGTTGTCCGTTCCAATTGGGGATTTGCGAATCTGAGTCACTTGTCCCCTCGTCTGAGTGGGACATGACACATTCTTTCTGACTGAACTCTTCAGTCAGTACATGAAGCTCATGCTAAACTCACCTGAGGAAGGCAAATGCCATGGACAAAGTCTAAGAAGACACGACCAGATTAATGTATCACCTCAGCCTGGGGGACAGCTTTGCCTTCCCCTCTGCCACTTTCTTCCAGCATCTCTCCTGTCCAAAGAAATGCACTGTTGCACAAAGCAGATGCATTTTGGTTTTTTTTTTCATCATCTCATGCAGCTATTTGGGTGAGCTGCTCAAAAGACAATGTAGACATCATTTATTATTTTACTCTATAACCTTTATTTTATGACATTTTAAAGATGGCAGATGTCAACCTAAAATAATATTTAAAATGTTCTGTCTCCACATCGCCCCATTGAAGGGCATAGGCCAACACTATCGAAGTTATTTCAGCTTGTTTTCTTAAAATAATTTCACTGCAATACTACAGTACCTATCCCTACTCTGTCAGTAGCCACGAGTTTAAAGCATAGAGAGATACTTCCCTCTGCTGGTCATGTTTATAAAAAGGTGTCCTCTTCAGCAAAATCGATGTTAAAAAACAAACAGGTCATCTGTTTTCGACCCTACAGAGTTCAGCTAAATAATCATAGCATTTAGCTTTGTGCATCTAAACTTAGATGTTCTCAGGTGCCTCTGCAAGCATCTACCTTTCTCCAAAGGCTATATAAGGAACCAGGCTCCCTAACATTAGTTATTGTAGTTGGATGCCTCAGGTAGGTAGTGCAAGCACCACCCTATAGCTCCCAAATACTTTAGCTGATAGTCAGCATCATGAGATATTTCAGGCCCATGTAAATATCACCGAACAATTTTATTGGTTTACATCATTATTTGCAAACATAAGGTGGACATTGAGTTTACATCTGAAACATAATCCTCTGTGCTCAGAATTGCTATTTTGAGGGAAATACTGGGAAAATGGGCCACAATTTCTAAGGCATGTCACCAGGTTGAGAGAAAAACACATCTTGAGAAACATGTGTTGCTAGGTTGTATATTGGACTATTTGTAACTCATTGTTGGGAAACTACACCAAAGTGTTCTCTCTGGACCTCCAGGTTATTTAGTAAGCAATTGCTTCACAGGTATGTTTGGAAGGGCTAGAGCAGCATTTTAGTGAGGTGTTAAATATGGATATTTTCTTCAATGGTAGTTATTCTCATGCTGAGAGAAAACAGTGAAGAGAGACAAAAAGTGTTTGCAAACAAACAGCTGGTTAAGAACTGAAAGAGTTTTCAGATCGCTGGTTAATTTTGGCATATTTTTTCAGTGGAATAATTTGCATTGCTGTTTCTGTAAGAAGAGGTTAGATATCTAGCAGTTTTTCAGATAGAATTCACTGAATTTCTTCATACTCGATGAATTTTACATTTTTTTTTTTTTTCATGTTATCAGTTTGTTTCATAAAGGTTATATTATCTAGGCTGACTGGGGATTTTGATATTGTGTAAGGATTTACATTCTTATGAGTGCTCAAGAACTTATATTACTAAATGTTTTGTAGAGGAGCTGACTTTATGGTATGCTTCAACAATTTATATTATGGCCCATAGATGGAAGTAATATTCAGGCAATAGACGAGAATCAGAATCCCCATTTTATGTTGATTATCCAGATAGTCCTTTTTCCTAACAACCTCATGCTATCCAGGTTAACTAATTTATGATCATTGCTGCACAAATTGAAGCACTATCCTAAACTAGTGTAGCTGTTTATCACCTCTATTCCTTTTGCATTAATTGCTATGTCATCTAGGAGTTCTGCCAAGGAAAAACTGTGCTTCTGTTTTATTGTGCTACACCTAGAATTCAGGCTTGGTTTCATAACACTATACCCAGAAAAAACATTATTTCCACTGTTTTTTATAAAGGTATTTCTCATTTCAGGATCACTCCCAGTTCTCAGGGTCCTAAAAGGATTGAACTTCGGTTCTGCTAGAACATTGTTGGTTTACTTGCACATATTACTTCAGTCAGCAAACCCCAATTCTTTAAACATAGTTACATTAAAAATCAGGTTCCTTATCCATCTTGGACACTAGGATATTGACCTTGTTCTTTTGTGTCTGTTTATTAACAACTGTAGCATTTCCCATCTTTGTGTCTATAATCACAATCAAATTGATTATAAATTCTTAATTGCTCTTATTTACTTGTTATATAATAACATCAGATAGCAAAAAGGTGGCTAGAATTCTTGTTTACTGAAATGCTACTTAAGTAGAATGAATAATTAAATAGTCTAGTTGACTTACCTTGTAGCTCTTGTATGGTCTTGATATATCCCCTGTGAATACCAGGAGTTAAAATATATGATACCTTAACTATTGGAGAAAAGTGTGTCTTCTGAGCACATGATCACGTAGAAGAGGAGATCACACAAAGCATTTTCACAACAGGTGAAAGAAGCTTGTGGGGTAATATTTGGAGTTAGCTTTAGAAGAAAAACTGCTGCAGGTTAAGGAATTCTGACTACAAGTTGCTATTAATTCTCTCTTTCTTTCTCCAACCAAATCTCTTAGACTATCCGACCATAAGACTGTTCAGCATTATATACAACTGAATGCTACACCAGAATAAAATCAAATCCACCTGCTAATGCTTGACTTACTAGTTTCAGCATCATAAGACATCCTTTGACTTGTGTTAGCAAGTAATGTTTAATATTAATTTTTTTTTATTAATTATAAATAGTTTCTCATGAGTTTTTAAGGTACCTTCACCCAATTGTAATCTTCCACTTTACAGCTCTTGCTGTTTTGAGGTCAATCACAGTGGGGGCATTTAATTCTGACTAGAGTCTGTTCAGTATTAGAAGCAAACACAGGAAAGCAACTTCTTATAAATTGTCCCCTGTTTGCCCATATCCTTGCACATAACAGATCCTCCTGATAAACTTTGTAAAGATATTCTCTCTTAATGCACTGTATTGATACCTAGGAGTCTGTAAAACATAAAAAGATAAAAAGTGAAACTTTGCTGAGAGGTACCCAAAACCACTGTAATTTTCATTTCAGCAATAGCTCCAAACTGCAGTGAATGCAGATCAGAAATTACCTACCATCATATATTGCATAAAAGGCTGATTCTCTTTCTTGCTAAACAGTAATACTCTCTCTCTGCTCTTCAAAATTTATCAGATTAGATTCAGTTAAACTTCTTACCCTCACTTTCCAAACTCTTCAGAAGGATAATTACTTTAGCTAAGTACAACTTAAGTGCCCAGGAACAAATGCAAAGTGGTAAGAAAGAATGAATTTAGTTAGTCCTCGGAGTTCAAGTATATTCTATGACATTCCATAGAAGACCGTATAGAAGACCTATCAAGATCTTAACAGTAATTAGCACAGTTCAAAGCATTTTACACCAATAATGAATTAAATAAACATTTTAGAGCTCCGTACAAAAATTGCAAGACGTAGAAGGTTCAGTTCTGTGAGGTTTTCCAAATTCAGTTATTGGTAACATGATAGAACTCCTGTGGTTTATTCCACTGATCAACTCCTGTTTAGTCTGGCAGATCATTCCTAGCAAGGCAAAGTTTTAGTTTCATCCCTTGAATGATGTCATTACACAACATTAGATTAGAATTTAGATGCCAGCACCCTGTTCTTACAACGTGGAGACTTCATTAAGGAGATTTCAGTTCCCTCACAGGGTTATCAGCATATGCATTGTATGTCGGCATACAGTGCATATTCATGTGTTCTGGTCCTCTCCACAGATACAAACCAGTTTCACAGCGGTAAGCACACTAAACAGGAAAACAGACTTTTAAAAAATCACATCATAAACCCTATCTAAATTAAATATCTAGAAGGACACTGAGGCATTACTTGAAATAATATCTTTTAGGCAAGGCATGGATACCAGTTAAAATTGGATGGTTACAATGCAGATAGATAGGCTTGTTCAGATTTTTTGCTTGTTCAGCAACTTTAGCTCAGCTCAGCCAGACTAATGTTTGCTGTCTGATGAATAACAACACTAGAATATTTATATATACCTGTCACTTTTCAAGAAAGTGAAACTAATTTTTAATGTAAATAAAGATATGTGAGAGATCTCCAGGTGATTAAGTTCCAGATGGGGGAAAATTTAAAATTACTATTGTTTTAAACAAAATAATAATAAAATTTTATTTCCTGACACAAAAACCCTAGCTCTGAACTTGAAGATTGCTGACCCAGCCCACAAGGGCTATGGATAGCATCAAAGAGATGTTAGAAACATCAATTCTCTGGGAAGACATAGCCCACTGTACACAGCCAGAGCCTGACTAGCACACATTGACAAGATTAGACCTTTTTGTAAAAATGCCAGCTGGAAGACTTTCCACACCTTCCTGTTCAACCTCTTGTTACTGTTGGCAGAAGTCTACAGGATTTTGGGGTGACCTCAGATCCCCTACAAGTAGCAAATGAATCCACACAGAGAGATTCTCCTTCTCATGCAAGGAGTACTGGAGGCAGAAAATCAGGTGTCACTATCACTTTTTTCTTTAACATTGAATTGTCTGCTTTGCAGTGCACTCTGGAGGCACTTGTCTCAAAATACTTTGGAGCTCTTTCAAAACGTTAATATTTATGGAGTTATATTATGTGGACTCATTGACTGATGTAGAAAACAAAGAATGTAAATCAAGGAGAAGTCCTGTGGTATGTCACAACTGAAATTAATGCAACTCTGTTAATATTAACTGTGGATTTTTGGACATTTACCAATATAACTGCTAGATTCATCAAGCCTGTTACTTAATTATCTCAATTCATTCCTGTTACTACTGAGTCAATCATTCTGAGATATTGTGTTGCAATAAAGACATCTCCAACTCTGACACAGGAAAAGAAAAATAGCTTTATGTTTGACTGAAAACAATTATAATACTCCAGCAGACACGTATCTATTGATTGCTTTTGTTTTACACACTGAAGAATAACTTGTTTAATTTTCAGAAATAATACCTGATTCAAATTGAGGAGACTAATATGATCTCAGTAAAAGGTTTTGTCCTCAGAAAGGATATGGAAGGAATTTATTGCTGTTATTAAAGATTATGTCGATTCCTAACATACAGAATAAAATTTAGTATTGAAACGGTTTAAGTTAATGATTTACATGTTATTTCATGGAATCACAGAGTCATATAGGTTGGAAAAGACCTTGAAGATCATCCAGTCCAACTATTAACCTAACACTGACAGTTCCCCACTACACCATATCCCTCGGCACTATGTTGACCCGACTCTTAAACACCTCCAGGGCTGGGGACTCCACCACCTCGCTCGGCAGCCCATTCCAACGTCTAACAACCCCTTCTGGAAAGAAATGCTTCTTAATATCTAGTCTAAACCTTCCCTGGCACAATTTGAGGCCATTACCTCTTGTCCTATCAGTTACTACTTGGTTAAAGAGACTCATCCCCAGCTCTCTGCAATCTCCTTTCAGGGAACTGTAGAGGGCGATGAGGTCTCCCCTCAGCCTCCTCTTCTCCAGACTAAACCCCCCCAGTTCCCTCAGCCGCTCCCCGTACCACCTGTGCTCCAGACCCTGCACCAGCTCCGTTGCCCTTCTCTGGACACGCTCGAGTCATTCAATGTCCTTTTTGTAGTGAGGGGCCCAAAACTGAACACAGGAATCGAGGGGCGGCCTCACCAGTGCCGAGTACAGGGGTCAGATCCCTTCCCTGTCCCTGCTGGCCACGCTATTGCTGACACAAGCCAGGATGCCATTGGCCTTCTTGGCCACCTGGGCACACTGCTGGCTCCTGTTCAGCTGGCTGTCAATCAACCCCCCCAGGTCCCTCTCTGACTGGCAGCTCTCCAGCCACTCCTCCCCAAGCCTGTAGCGCTGCTGGGGGTTGTTGTGGCCCAAGGGCAGCCCCCAGCATTTGGCCTTATGGAAACTCCTCCAGTTGGGCTCAGCCCATGGCTCCAGCCTGTCCAGGTCTCTCTGCAGAGCCTCCCTGCCCTCGAGCAGATCAACACTCCCACCCACCTTGGGGTCATCTGCAAACTGACTGAGGGTGCACTCAATCCCCTCGTCTAGATCATCAATAAAGATGTTAAACAGTAGTGGCCCCAAAACCAAGCCCTGGGGGACACCACTCATGACCGGCCACCAACTGGATTTAACTCTGTTTACCTCAACTCTTTGGGCCCGGACATCCAGGCAGTTTTTTACCCAGTGAAGCGTGTGCCCATCCAAGCCACAAGCAGCCAGTTTTGCCAGGAGAATGCTGTGGGAAATGGTGTCAAAGGCTTTACTAAAGTCAAGGTAAAGAATATCCACAGCCTTTCCCTCATCCACTAAGCAGGTCGCCCTGTCGTAGAAGGAGATCAGGTTTGTCAGGCAGGACCTGCCTTTCATAAACCCATGCTGACTGGGCATGAACATCTGGTTGTCCCACATATGTTGTGTGATGGTACTCAGGATGAGCTGCTCCATCAGCTTCCCGGGCACTGAAGTCAAGCTGACAGGCCTGTAATTTCCCAGATCATCCTTCTGACCCTTCTTGCAGATGGGTGTCACATTGGCCAATTTCCAATCTGTCAGGACCTCCCCAGTCAGCCAGGACTGAAGGTAAATGATGGAAAGTGGCTAGGCGAGCACCCCAGCCAGCTCCTTCCTTTTGTAACCTTTTGGATAAAGGTCCAAGTCTGCAGTTTGGTAGAATATAGCTTGACTCTTATTTCATTAAAATACTCAGTATAGAAATTTGTATGTCCATCTTAAAAAAATATACTGAAATTTCAGTTTCAGGAACTTTTTTGGTTAATGAAAGCAAAAAGACATCACAGATCAAGACAAGGCACTGTTGAAAATAAATAAAGATTGCACATGACAAGAACAACTCTGGAAACTGAATTTGCAAATTAACTAACACATACTATCACACTTCATTAAAGCATATTGAGACCACTCTGTGCCTTTGTTCTTTTTATGTCTTGGGAAGACTATAAAAAGAAAGCAGAGATCAGATTTAATTATCAGCTTTTCATGTTAGAACTGATTATCATTTGCACATTTCCACATAGATTCTGTTTTGTAACAGAAACATTTGAGCTATGATAACATCATAGGGGTTGGAGTGCCTTTAAAGACGTCCAAATGAAACCCAAATTGTAATTGTCTATAATGCAGATCACACAAGGACCATGGGCCAGGACTAAGCCCAAATCCAGCTCTTAGGCCCAGGGGAGACCCACATGAAGCTTCTCCCTGCTCTTTCTCACACAGCTCTTTCCCAGCAGCCAGTCCCAAGTTTACAGCCACACTGTGCCACAGCTGGTCTTGAGCACCAGCAGCCAAGGCAGGAGGAGGGAAGAGGCTGAACCTATTGGTTCACTCAGGGCCCTGACAGAGCTCTCCTCAGCCCTCCTAAATGGCTTGTGTGCTTCTGTGTAATGTCTGAAAAATCTGTAAAAAAGAACAGAGGGGATCTTCTGTATTTCTTAGTCCTACATCCTGGTATCACAAGTAAAATTTAAATTATTTATAAAAGGGATTCAACCCCCTTTCACAGATCACTATCAAGACCCATCTCAGTAGGACACCACTTTTTCATAATTTTCATAACAGAAGGAATACAAGTGACTCTGAGTCCAGGCATTGCGCTGGTGCAGTTTTAATACAACTTCCACAAAAGTGATGAAATAACATTCTCAATTGAAGACAGCTCTATCCTTTGCATTTTCTCCTGGTTTATTATAGACATAATTTCTTGTCACAGATCAGGAGATGAAACTGGGCATGTCCATCTTCTTGATTTTTAGGAAGAGACTGATCTGGTCCCATAGTCATATATCTATCTAGGTGAGAATCCAGTGCTAAGAGTGGCTGAGAATCTCAAGAGAAATCCAGCACCTCCTCTGTGTAAGGGTTAGGGGTCTTTTTCAGTGTTTCATTTGTTAAGGTATCTCCTTGAACAAAGACATTTTTGAGAATCCTATGTTCAGCTCTGCTGAGCAAATAGTAAAACACTGAATATAGGGGCTATAAAAATTGTCCTGCGTTGGCTAAAATACATGCAGATGATGTTCAGCATCAAAGCCTGAGGTAGAAGTTTATGCATTTATCTGTAACTGCTCTACCACAAACAGATGTTGCAATGCTGGGTCAAAAGTACCTTTGTGGATTTATCTTTCAGTTTATCAATTAATAGAAAATTAGTATTAAATCATCCTGGTTTTGAATGGTAATCTTTATCTTCCACTGATCTAATACCATCTGATTTCAGGAAATATCTTCATATTGAGTATCAACATAATTTTTCAAATATTAATAAAGACAAGCATGACTCCTAAACTTCGAATATTTATGTAGGCAGTATCTTTCAGAAATGTTTGACCCCCTGAGGCTTCATGCTGTCTGCAAACCCTAATCCTGCTAATTGTATCTGAGGATACATGCTCCCCATGCAGTGGCAATTTCACAGCATTACTGATTAGAGAAGTCATTAGCTCATGCGTATACTCCAAGGCCTGTGAATGTGCACGAAAGCTTTGGGCAATGAGAGCAGCCTTGTTTTCATCCCAGGAGCAGCTTTTATCATAGTAAAATTTGTGTTTGGGGTTCAATTCTATGTTAATTCCAGGTGCAGAATCCTAATCTGTGGATATAGAGACTCAGTGATGACATCTTTTCATAGTAAGATATGGGAGTTTCACTAAGGAAATAGTTGTAAGGACAAGATTTTCTAACATGACTTATAATGGTATGATCTCCTTTTTAGTTGCTTTATACAAGGTTTATCCAAAGGGGCTCGATTTTCAAAGGGGAGGAAGGAAGACATCTGAAGTCGTCTTGAAAGAAGTCTTTGAAAACTTTGGCAAATTTGTAAATATGAGAAATAAAAGACATGTTAAAACTGCATAGACATATGTATCAGCAGTCAGTCAATACCTTCATTTTTCCTCACAATTTCTTCTATTGGCATAGTAAACTTAAACCAGAATCACATGAAGATGAGTCTAAACACAGACAGAATAAAATGTTTACTATTAGATGAATATTGCAGTAAGCATGTGTTTTAAAAACTGCTTTCTAAAAATAAAATAATACTTTTCATTTAAAAAGTCTGAGAAGTCCTGAAAGGTAACAGCATGAAAAGGGATCATCACCAGGTCTCCGTACCTTCCAGATTAACAATATACCATTAAAGATTAGTCCCACAGAATTCAAGATTTTCAGCATCATTGACTGCTGAACATATTTTTCTTACATAATTTTTTGTGGGTCCCAGCTATGCTTTCTACTTCTATCAAATATTTTTATTAATATTCAGGAATAGTCAGCTTCATCTGCCACACAGTTTTACTCTGATTTTTAGAATGCTTCCCAGAATTATCCTTCTTTACTATTTATTTTTCTGTTCAAGTCATACATTACTGTTCATTCCCTGTATATAATTGTAAGAGGCCCTTCCCTACAAGGCTTAAATCTCTCATCACAAAGTCTCAAAACTCTGGATTGTGCTACAGTTGAATATTAGACATTTTCTGGCACACTTCTGTAATTTAGGTCAGCTTTCAAACCACAGCAATTCACCCATCCTTTACTGCTTGTTTTGTATATTTGATGGTATTATTTATTTATTTTATTTATTTTTATATTAAAAAGTCATATTATTACTGCATCTTTACATTAGGGTTACATCCACACGACGGGAGTAATAAATAAGAGATAAACTTGAAGGCTTGAAAGCAGACTTCCGTTCTGCAATGGTCAAATTCACTCACACATCCTGGAATTAATGTGCACAAAAGCACTTGCTTATCAAAACCTAGTACTGTTAAAATCTAAAACCATGATCAAAACTGTGCTGACAAGATTTTGTGTGGATAAATCTCCTGAAAAGTCCCACTCACTTGCTAGATGCATAGAGCTTCAGAGGGCTTTGGTCTCTCTCCTTAAATTACTCAGGAACATGAAAATTCTACTGTCAGTCATGCTTAGAAATGACATACCCTTCATGGAGCTGAGCAGCTCAGCATCTATCCAGCACCATCATCCACAGCTGGCAGGATCCATCAGTTCAAATTTAGAGATTTTTCAAGCAAACATCTATAAATAAGCTATTCTTCTTAATGTTGGAGCACAAGTCATCTCACCCAAAAGTAGATTTGCAAAAGATGATGAGCACCCTAGAAATTTCCTGTTTCTCCTCTTAGCATAAAAGAAGCCTCAGCTGATCAGTTCAGATGTGAGAAAGCAACTTCAGCCTTTACTTCTACCTGTGGAGAGCTTCAAATTTCTTGCATTTTATAGGTCAGACTCCATGCAGTATGGAGTGGCAATGTTGCTTCCAACATCCCCACCCCAATGAACACACTTCTCTACCTCATTAGTAGAGCACTCATTAAGAATGTGGGAAAACCTGGTTCGGTGCTCTACAGTATGCCTTCCTGCATTTTTCCAGTGAATATCCATGTCACCAGGCTGTGGACTATGCTGTGATACTGCTTTGAGGTTGAGTGTTAGTTATTACAATGGCAGGGGTGCTTCTCTTTTAAAGGTATCATGATAGAAAAGAAGAGAAGAGAAGAGAAGAGAAGAGAAGAGAAGAGAAGAGAAGAGAAGAGAAGAGAAGAGAAGAGA
>NW_020799091.1:26197405-26200691 GCF_003259725.1 Athene cunicularia | reverse complement strand
AAAAGAAAAGAAAAGAAAAGAAAAGAAAAGAAAAGAAAAGAAAAGAAAAGAAAAGAAAAGAAAAGAAAAGAAAAGAAAAGAAAAGAAAAGAAAAGAAAAGAAAAGAAAAGAAAAGAAAAGAAAAGAAAAGAAAAGAAAAGAAAAGAAAAGAAAAGAAAAGAAAAGAAAAGAAAAGAAAAGAAAAGAAAAGAAAAGAAAAGAAAAGAAAAGAAAAGAAAAGAAAAGAAAAGAAAAGAAAAGAAAAGAAAAGAAAAGAAAAGAAAAGAAAAGAAAAGAAAAGAAAAGAAAAGAAAAGAAAAGAAAAGAAAAGAAAAGAAAAGAAAAGAAAAGAAAAGAAAAGAAAAGAAAAGAAAAGAAAAGAAAAGAAAAGAAAAGAAAAGAAAAGAAAAGAAAAGAAAAGAAAAGAAAAGAAAAGAAAAGAAAAGAAAAGAAAAGAAAAGAAAAGAAAAGAAAAGAAAAGAAAAGAAAAGAAAAGAAAAGAAAAGAAAAGAAAAGAAAAGAAAAGAAAAGAAAAGAAAAGAAAAGAAAAGAAAAGAAAAGAAAAGAAAAGAAAAGAAAAGAAAAGAAAAGAAAAGAAAAGAAAAGAAAAGAAAAGAAAAGAAAAGAAAAGAAAAGAAAAGAAAAGAAAAGAAAAGAAAAGAAAAGAAAAGAAAAGAAAAGAAAAGAAAAGAAAAGAAAAGAAAAGAAAAGAAAAGAAAAGAAAAGAAAAGAAAAGAAAAGAAAAGAAAAGAAAAGAAAAGAAAAGAAAAGAAAAGAAAAGAAAAGAAAAGAAAAGAAAAGAAAAGAAAAGAAAAGAAAAGAAAAGAAAAGAAAAGAAAAGAAAAGAAAAGAAAAGAAAAGAAAAGAAAAGAAAAGAAAAGAAAAGAAAAGAAAAGAAAAGAAAAGAAAAGAAAAGAAAAGAAAAGAAAAGAAAAGAAAAGAAAAGAAAAGAAAAGAAAAGAAAAGAAAAGAAAAGAAAAGAAAAGAAAAGAAAAGAAAAGAAAAGAAAAGAAAAGAAAAGAAAAGAAAAGAAAAGAAAAGAAAAGAAAAGAAAAGAAAAGAAAAGAAAAGAAAAGAAAAGAAAAGAAAAGAAAAGAAAAGAAAAGAAGAGAAAAGGAAAGAAAAAAGAAAAGGAAAACCCCAATATTGGTTGAGTCAACAGATGGCTCTAGGCCATCTGTTAGTAGAGAAGAATCCAGGGCTCAGTCCCCAAGGGTTTTTTTCTTACATGCATACATAAAAAAGCCCTTCACCTGGAACTAGAAATAACAACTACCTTTCCCCCATCAGTGCCCAAGCTTCAGAAGTTTTCTTTTACGGAATCACAGAATCATATAGGTTGGAAAAGACCTTGAAGATCATCCAGTCCAACCATTTATCTATCACTGACAGTTCCCCACTACACCAGATCTCTCAGCGCTATGTCGACCCGACTCTTAAACACCTCCAGGGCTGGGGACTCCACCACCTCCCTGGGCAGCCCATTCCAATGCCTAACAACCCCTTCTGGAAAGAAATGCTTCTTAATATCCAGTCTATACCTGCCCTGGTGCAACTTGAGGCCATTCCTTCTTGTCCTATCACTTATTACTTGGTTAAAGAGACTCATCCCCAGCTCTCTGCACCCTCCTTTCAGGTAGCTGTAGAGGGTGATGAGGTCTCCCCTCAGCCTCCTCTTCTCCAGACTAAACCCCCCCAGTTCCCTCAGCCGCTCTCCGTACGACCTGTGCTCCAGACCCTGCACCAGCTCCGTTGCCCTTCTCTGGACACACTCGAGTCATTCAATGTCCTTTTTGTAGTGAGGGGCCCAAAACTGAACACAGGAATCGAGGAGCAGCCTCACCAGTGCCGAGGACAGGGGTCAGATCCCTTCCCTGTCCCTGCTGGCCACGCTATTGCTGACACAAGCCAGGATGCCATCGGCCTTCTTGGCCACCTGGGCACACTGCTGGTTCCTGTCCAGCCGGCTGTCAATCAGCACAACCAGGTCCCTCTCTGACTGGCAGAGTTTCTTAACCAGGTTCTTTCTCCCACTATAGCCCCATAAAATCTCCCTCAATGGAGAAGACTCTGACTCTTTATTACAGTTAGGCTGGAGCCACCTGATGGGTTTAACTCTTCCACAAGACAAGAGGTATGCTGTTTAATAGTATTAAATGGAAGAAGGCATTAAACTGAGGTCCTCTGAATGGGTTGAAAGGAGGGTCATGAGCTGCTCTGCTTGTGAGAGAAAAGGCAAAGGCATCTTCAGAATTTCTAGGTTGAACCTCAGAAAGAAGTAGAAATCTCTTTAAACCACTGAAAAAAATGCAAAGGTGATTTGCCATCATCAGTTCCCTGTTGGCTAGTTATAGGCAGCTGCTGGCTCAACATGCTGATGTTTCTGATTCTATGTGGAGCAACTAGCCTCTCTCAGTACATCAAACTTCCTTTTATCTGAGGTATCTAACACAAGGTCTTCTTGATTCAAAGATCAAGAATACAATTCAGTCACCTGGTTTTAGACACTGACAGTTTAATACATATGTCTTAACTAGGTATCTCAGGGTCCCTTTGTAGTCAAAGAATGAGATATATGTCACTAATGAACTGTGCTCTGGAGATGCCTACTTCTCTCCACTGACTATAGGGAGAGTCTAGATGACCTCCTCAGATACAGATGGGTACACTGTAGACATCTGAAGTTAAATAAAATGAACAGAAAAATAAGTAATGCAATATATAATGGTGAGCATGGATGGCTGGATGAAAACAGACACCCCAAATTTGCGTCTTCCTTCATTCTGCTGCTAGTCTAAGCTTGCTGGAGGTGAGGCAGCTCTGACTAGATATCTTCTAGTTTATGGGAGTGATCCTGAGCTTGAGCAGATGTATTTCATTTATCTGCTCTAGAAGTTGCTCCCTGAGTGGTAATGACTTGCAGCTGGTCATTTTTCATGACAGCAGAAAGATTAAGGTCCTGTCTTCATCACTCCATACAAACATGCACTTAGTCCCATTCTAGTCTTATCTGCTAGCTCTGAAGTGAGACAAATTAAAGGATTTCATAATGTTCTTACGAGGGAAAGGAGGTACCCTGGTGAAGATTACCAACAGCTGGACACATCCTTAAATTCTTTGATGATTCTTTGCCTATGTTATTAATTACATGTGACAAGTTTCAAGGCATTTCACTAGTAAATAAAAAGTTGAGGTATCTATATAGATAACAAACTGACAAATTGCCTTAGCTGGGGGATAAAACTAGAGGAGCAGGTTGTTAAGATCTGTACTTTTTTTTTTTTTTTTTTTTTTTTTTTTTTTTTTT
>NW_020799091.1:26119856-26197355 GCF_003259725.1 Athene cunicularia | reverse complement strand
TTTTTTTTTTTTTTTTTTTTTTTTCATAGAATTTGATCATAGAGTTTTTATATTCTAATAAAGCACAATGCTTTTCTGATAATTTCACCATCATATGTTGGTAGTATTCCCCTCTTGGCCTAAAAATCTCAATTGACTTTATATACTCCTTTGGTCTTTTGAAAGTCCCTGATTCCTGCTGATAATTTATCAAGGTCAGGCAAAGGCAAAGATTCTTTTCTATTTTTACTGGCAGGTTGATATTTCCTGTCCCTGAGAATGAAAGTTATTGATTTTTCTTTTTCCAAGACAGGCTACATTTAGCTTTGATCCATCCTCTCAGGTGAATATACAAAATGTTGGGGGTTTTTTTCTGCAAACCCATGAAAAACTGTACTTGTCATTAGTTTTATCGGCAGAGAGAATTCACACGACTCTGGTTAGAAAGATAGATTAGTCAAATTTCTTCCTTAGTATGTAACGTATAAGAATTAAAGATCAGCCTATCATAGTGGATGTTAAGTAAAAAATATGCATAATTATAATTGATCTGTAATGATTAGTAAAAGAAAATGTACTCATAATGTACTTATCATTAAAAAATGACTGAATCTAGCAAGAACTTTAATTCCACTACTGTCAATTGAAATTGAAATTGAAATGACTGATGTGTCAGAACTGGCCTATATATTCACCATCTATGGCAGAAGGGAAATCAAATGACATACTGTGAGATTATTGCAGACAAGCACATAATTAAGAAAGATAGATGTCTCAAACATTGTTTTTATGTATTTGTGTCTTATAAAGATTAATATGTGATTATTTACTATTTAAAATTAAAACAAAACCAAACCAATGACAGTTCAGATTTCTGCCTTGTTCACTTAGGAGTGGGTCCAATTCCTACTGAAGTGGTGAAAACATTTACTGAGTGAACAGAGAGATTAATCCATGCTTTTTAAGAAACAGTTTGTTGTACATCGCTCCTCAATTACCAAACTTAGCACAGACACTAATTTCCATAACAATTTCTCTTTGAGAAGAAAAATGTGAATCCTTCTTTTCCTTTTTTATTTAAGAGAAAATGACCAGCACTATGAACATGTGTATATAATCGATATATAAATATGAATATATATGAATCCTTATACAAATATATATGAATGAAAATGTTAATTTTCCAAATAAAGTGTTAATAAAAATTCTTAAGCAGTATGTTAAGACTTTTAACAACATTAATTTATCTCAAGTAAAAATCTACGAAAATTAATTTCTCTTTGAACTGAATTGTTGGAGATCACAAATCCTTATCTAAATAGATACATGGTTGTACAAGCTTATAAAATAAATATGTTTTAAATGTTACTTGAAAGAGCTTTTCTGTGTTTTCCCCTTTATTTTCATGGAAAATTACTGGTTTTGTAGATTAAGGAAAAGAAAACAAGTGTCCATGGCAGGGAGACAGAGACAACAGTATATGCCACCTTTTTGATTCTGACTCACAGTATCACAGGGAGACAGCCTCGGCAAACATTTTAAAATTGAGTGAGCCTATAGCAAAACTTTACCAGCTCCTCTGTGCAAAAAGAGTCTCAATCTCAGAAAAAGCAAGGTCTCCTGAATGAAAGACTAATTTCTCACCTTGTAAAAGTCCCTGTTTGTAGAAATGGGATTGTTAGTCTCTTATCAAGACACTGTTCAGTGTCTTGATAGAGACTTAACACTTGAATAGTGTTCAGAGACAGCTCTAGTCTGTCTGCCTCATGAGGACTGTAAAAGATTTGGGATTTCATGTGTGACAGACGAAAAACTCGTTTTAAATTACATTCAGTACTGGTTTAAAACACATAAGAACTCTTATAACTGCTGACTTTGCTCTTAAATGTGCAGTGGTGACCACAGTAATTGATCCCACTGAACATATGCTAGAACAGAAATAAGCATCTCTGAACTAAACGAAAATAAAAGTTACTGAGTGTGGGTTTCTCTTCACTGTCTCACAGCCTAAAAGTACATCACAGTCTAATCAGTCATCACATCTTGCACTGTGTTCTTCTGCATCTCTTATATGTCTCTCCTTACTCTTTTTAATATTTTTAAATCTATGAGCTGTCTTCTACAATGACAATCATGCCTGAACCACAGGGAGAAGAGGGAGATATCCCCTGCTATGTGCCATCTCTGCTGAGAAGCATACTGACCTCCATATCTAAGGCACTAAAAGACAAAAATGCCCTTTTGAGTTTGTTTTCTGTGCTTCCCCTCAGGATTCTGAGTTGAGGTTTTTGCCTGTCCTGGAAAACAAAGAAGTTGAGATGCCTGATGGCATCCTGTTTCCTCCCTAGCATCCTAACTAGAGCACAGGTATGCACTCACATGAGATGCTGGGTCTCACACTATCCCTCATTATGGGCCAAATCTCACAGTTCACTTTGTCTTTGACACAGCACAGTGTACTCCACTAACTGTTTATCGTCTAAACGCTGGACAAGGTCAGGGTACTTAGAGCTGGGGAAGCCCTTTCTTTATGATAGGGAGTAGACCAGCCAACTATGTAATATAAAATAATTTTTAAGAGTTTAAATAAAACAGGAGAGAATAAATGAAGTTTGAAATGAACTGCCAGTAAACATTTATTCTTACCAGAATAAATGTAATAAGACCAGGGAGTAGCTGGGTGATACTCAGGTCCTCTCTGGCCCACACAGACTGGATTTGATTCTCTCACTCTAGGTCCACCAAAATACATGAGCTAAACACTAATACAGAAAATATTTATGAATTATCTCAGCAGAGATGCAACATAGCTCTACTGCAGCAAGTCTATGCTGGGTCATACTGATTGCAGTCCTGTCTGACAACAGTATATCATATGCAATACAGTATTCAAATTCAAAGAGATACATTAGATTTGACCTTAAATTAATTAAATAATCCTAATTTAAATATCTGAAGGAAAAAAAAAAGTTTTCTACACATTACTGGTTTCTAACTGTATTAATTACTGAGGCTAAAATGCTTAAGAAAAAATCATGTTAGAAATCTTTCCCAAACTGGATTACACTCGATTCAAGTAAACATAGTGATCATCAAAGGCACTGCAATTACACTGCAAAGCACATTCAAAACTACATGTATTGCAATATCAAGGTCTAATTGAGTACAATTCTAAGTGTTGCTGGTTACCTATCATACTACTGAGGCCCTGTAAGTGTGTAAGAACATGAGGAATGTTAATCATATAATTATTCAGCAAAACATTTGCATTTGCAATGGATTAGATGCCAACTGAGAGGGACTGTTCTCTGAAGTCTGAACAGCCCCACAGAAGCAGTCTTGAATGCATTCAAAGTAATCATGTAAAACCTGAAATCTGGGCATGACCTCACGGGGACCACTTGTATATTGACCAGAACAAATTGAGATTTCATAGCCTGGACTTCTGTATCTGAATGTTGCCTGTTTCCATTTCCCTTTATCAGGGGAGGATACAGCAGGTGCTAGGATGAATTAGATCAGTGGTCTGTCTCTGTAATTTACATATTTCCATGGGTCTTGGCCCTCCAGAAAAAGGAAAAGTTTCTTTTTCATCATCTTAGAGAATCTATTATGAAAACCATTTGTCATTATTTAGAAACTAACAGAGAATTTGAAATGAAACAACTCATTCATGTTCCTTTTTATTTGACATTCATGGCAATATGACTTTTGGTTACCATCGAAAATGTTCCTTTTTTATGTTTTTGCTACAAACAGTAATCCATACATCATTTCTACATTTAATAATTTAAGAGCTTGGATTCAGAAATTTATCTCTTGGAATATTTAATTTGAGGACTAGTCTAGACTAGTCTGAAGAAGGTTGCTTGATTTTTCTTGTGAACAGAAGTTTCAAGTCTTTTAAACATATGAGCATTTCATGTGCACAGTCATTATCAGAACAATCCAACAGAGTGTGCTCATGTACTGCGGGAGCTGAAGCTGTGTATTGTTAAAAGGTGGGGTTTGTATTCGAAGTTATTCTTCCTCCTTAAAAATAATTAACTGTAAAAGCTCCATTCCCTGTCAGGTTTTACAATGACGTATTAATATCTCCAGGAGAAAAAAGCATCATCTTACATAATTAAACATTGGAAGAAAAGGAATTCTAGATGAGAGCATTCACAGTAAAACATTCATACAGAAAGTCAGGATTTAACAGCAATAGTACAGAGATCCACCAAGCTTTTTCTGTGTTAGGGAAAGTATTGAACTATCATAGAATCACAAAATCATAGAATGGTTTGGGTTGGAAGGGACCTTAAAGATGATCTAGTTCCAACCCCCCTGCCATGCGCAGGGACACCTTCCACTAGCCCAGGTTGCTCAAAGCCCCGTCCAACCTGGCCTTGAACACTGCCAGGGAGGGGGCAGCCACAGCTTCTCTGGGCAACCTGTGCCAGTGTCTCACCACCCACAGTAAAAAATTTCTTCCTTACATTTAATCTGAATCTACTCTCTTTCAGTCTAAAGCTGTTACCCCTTGTTCTATCACTACATGCCCTTGTAAAATGTCCCTCTCCAGCTTTCCTGTAGGCCCTCTTTAGGTACTGGAAGGCCTCTGTAAGGTCTCCCTAGAGCCTGCTCTTTAAGCTGAAAAACACCAACTCTCACAGCCTGTCCTCATAAGGGAGGTAGGTGCTCCAGCCCTCTGACCTTCTTCATGGCCCTTCTCTGGACTTGTTCCAACAGAGCCATGTCTTTCTTACACTGGGGGCCCCAGAGCTGGATGCAGTACTCCAGGTGGGGTCTCACAAACACAGAGTAGAGGGGCAGGATCATCTCCCTCCACCTGCTGGTCACACTTCTTTTGATGCAGCCTAGGATATCATTGGCTTTCTGGGCTGCAAATGCACATTGCTGGATCATGTTGAGCTTCTTGTCAACCAACACCCCCAGTATTTCTCCTCAGGGCTGCTCTCAATCCACTCATCGCCCAGCCTGTATTTGTGCTTGGGATTGCTCTGATGCATGTGCAGGACCTTGCACTCGGCCTTCTTGAACTTCATGAGGTTTCCACAGGCCCAACTCTTGAGCCTGTCAAGGTCCCTGTAGATGGCACATGTCTTCCCTCCAGCATGTTGGCTGCACCACACAGCTTGGTGTCATTGGCAAACTTTCTGAGGGTGCACTCAATCCAGTGTTCATGTTGCCAACAAAGATGTTAAACAGCACTGATCCTCGTACCAACCCCCGAGGAACGCCACTCATCACTGCTTTCACTTGGACATCAAGCTGTTGACCACAACTCTTTGAGAGTGACCATCCACCAACTCCTTATCTGAGTGGTCCCTCCATCAAATCCATGTCTCTCCAATTTAGAGACAGAGTTGTTGTGGGGAACAGTGTCAAATGCTTTGCACAAGTCCAGGTAGATGACATCAGTTGCTCCTCCCTTATCCACTATGCCTTGGTGATTAACTCCATGTTGTTCATGGCACTGTATTTTCAGGGAAGTGATCTGGCATGAGGCTGGAAGGACTGTAGGAGTCTTGGGGAATGGCAGAGATGAAATGGATTCTCCTGCTGGGAGATGCTTGCTAAATGTTCTGCTGGATAAGTGTTGTGATGTTCAGATATGCAGAAGTTGTAGCACTGATCATTTTTTTACAATAAAAGCTTCATTTGTGTAAATCTGGGATGGGTCCCTGAAGACCACAGTCAAAATTCAGTATTGGAGATAGCACAAGAACTGTGTGCATATGTATAGCCTTCCTCATAATGAATCTTCTGACAAAGTTGGAGCCCTTTCACATAATTATAAAATCCCATTCTGTTCATAGAAACACTTCAAAACCGTGACATTGAAATCTATTCTCTGAATAAAAATTATAAAATAAATATCTGCTTAATATAGGCAGGAACATGGCAAGTTTTGATGTGATACATCACACACCTGGATCCACAAGGCCTGAATATTTTATACAGGAAAATGCAGACACAGGTATTGGAAAGCCAGTGTTACACATCAGGGAAGAGGGACAATGTAATGTTAGTCACAGAGTTTGGATTTTCTTCACTACCTCAGTTGTCTAGTGTGAAATTGTAACTCAGACCAACCAACAGGAAACCCTTGGATGGTAAGTTAATTCACATTTTCAAAGTTTGGTGATTTAGCCCACAGCAAATGCAAGGGGCTTAGATGAAGCTGAAGTGCATGAAGCAGCTTAGAGAGCTGATTTTGTGAAGGGCTGTTGTATAGTTACTCCCTCGGGGAAGTAATTTATTCTGTGCCTCAAAGCCCAGACTCTAAAATACAAGTGTTACTGTTGCTTTGAAGGTTGTCAATTGATAAAGTTCATTACTGATTAAAATTAGCAGTCATGTCATTACTGTCATTAATAATGATACCTACGTAATTACTTTGATGAGTGTTATCTACTTCATAGTACCACAGCAGTACTGTTTAATAAAATCACACTTGAGAGGAATTGCATACCTAGATCTGAAAAGGTAATCCCAAAATCACCCCAGCTGGCAGCTGCTCAGTTCTACCTAAAATGTAGCCAGACCCATTCTGTTTCACCTGAAACACCCCCAAAGACCTAAATCTAAGTGTTCCTGAAAAAAAATTCTGTGCACCAAGCTCCTGCCAATGCTCTCTTGCAATATAATTACACTGTGCTACCTCCCTATAGGTGATGTCTTTCTCTGGCAAAATGCTTGCAGCATTCTCAGACCTCTCTCCTGCACGTACCATGTAAGGCTTGACCCTGAGGATTAGCCTTTGTCTTCTTTTCCATAGTTACAATATTTCTTCCCTGCTCTAGGCTTAGGGTGCTTTACTGCATTTCCATTTAGTAAAATCGAGCAATTTATAAAACCTGAAAATTATATTCAAGAGTTTAGAAATGTATTCAAGCACAAGAACTAGAGATCTTGCAAGATCTTACTACCTGATGTGGTTAGTTTTGGAATCCATCAGCATTAAAACAGAATTCCTGCTATAAACATTGTCATTCTGCATTAATTATAATCAAATACCTATACACATTCTTTGCTATAAACTAGAGACGACATGGTTGGTGCAGTACTGGCATAAATATCTTCACCAAAAAAAATGAATGTCTGTGAATACTGAAAGATTTCATCAAACTTTATTTAAGAATCACTCATCATTCCCATATTAGTATGATTATAAGAATGTAGTGGATGGGATACATTTCTTGGTTTGTGAGTCTTCAATTCTTTGTCAACACAGCTTCTAATTCAGCTTACATTCTTAAAATGAACAGTGATTTGATATGTCTTGGTGTTTGCCTAGTTTTAGATGTCTTTGAAAAGCAGGCCATTTAGAAACTGCCTATTGCCTCCCTTAGGAAAAAAGAGTTCAAAAAGTGAAAAGGTGTTGCAAAAGGCCTATGACTTGTGAGAACGTAAGCATTTCACCGTTACATTTCATTCAAGTCTCATTCTCCATGAAAATTTTTTCATAACTTGAACTAAGGGTTAAAACCTGTATGAGAACCAATTTACCAGAAGAATTAATGGTCTTCTGTACCTATGCGCATGTTTAGGCATGACATAAAAATAACCCATGAAGCACAAATTCCTGGGATTCACATCTTAAGGTTGCATTACTCTGTGGCTTCCCTAACAACAGGAGCTCAGCAAATGCCACATTGACGTAGTCTGATGTTTAATTTCCCAGTCGTCTTTTTTCTTCTTTATGACTTCTATATTTAAGCTTCTGTAGACTCAACAAGAAGGAAAAAAAAATGTGTAACAGTAACATTCAGTTAGTCATAAGCTTTTTGTACTTGGAAGCATCTTTAGTTCTATAACCAGGCAGGGAATGATTTGGCATGTTAGCATTGTTGTCCTTGCTACCAAATAATAGCTGGAACAGTTTCTGCTGCAACAGGTTATGTCTCAAGTATCAATTTGCAATGCAGACCACAAACCTGTCTGATTTGTGACACAGCTGCTATCTTCGGGAGCAGATCCTGTCAGACACACTAATCTAGCCATACTATAAAAAAAAGAGCAGATTATGCCCTTTAGACCAACAATCAAGTATGAAACTCTCCAGTTTCTCACCAGAAATTACAATGATGTGAGGGAAGAAGTGAAGAGGCCATTTTCTTTCATTAGTCTCACAAATGAGAGCTCATATTTAGACATCTGTGACAATTGTTTCCAAAATTAAGACACTCAAAATAGCACTTCTTTGTCGAAAATCAGCAATTTCTTCAGTATTTCATTCCATACTGGCAGTATTTCTGATATTCTTAGTTCAAATGGTGAGAAAATTCAGTTTTCACTAAAATGTTCCAAAGTTATTACTGCCAAAAAAAAGTTTAGAATTCATTTTCAGGCAAATTTAAAGAAAAATATGGCACGAAGCTGAAGATGAATACAAGCCATTGTAGCTAAAAGCGATGGGTTCTTCAAAAATACAGGGTACAGAAAAACTGATAGAAATGAGGTCTGCAGAGAGAACTTGGCAAACACACAGGAAATATCTTTGTTCCTGTAAGATCATGCAAAATATATCAAAGGGCAACAATTACTCTCTGAAAGAGACGGGAAGTCTGAATTGGTAGTAATTATTGATTAAGTATCTCAGTCTTAGTAATCAGTAATCAGTAAGACTTTTGAAATCATAAAATGTACAGTACCTTCTTTTATCTAATTGTACTAAAAATTATTAGATCCAGTGCTCTGAGCACTGCAGAAGTTCTCATCAGCATGAGTTGTACAGGCAAGTTCTACTTAAAATGAGATAAACTGAAAAGCTTTTTATTTCCTTTTTTTAAAGGCTAGTTGCCAAAAAGCTCTGCTCACTGTTGCTCAGTCATTGGTGGGCAATTTGTTCCAGGCTCTTCTATCTTCTGTGGAAGGAATCTTCATGCCAGGTCTTTCCCCAGCCAGTTTTAAATCTTCCCCATTTCTGTGGAAAAAAAATAAAATTGAAAAAAAAAAAAAAAAGTATAGCAAGAAACATTTCTTTTCAGCCCAAAGGCCCATATAATTCTCTGAGGCACAGAAAATCCCAAATGTTCAGGATGGGCAAACACATTAGAAGAGGCAGATGCATGACAGTCTCTCCCAGTGTAGTTGCTCATATCTTCCCTGTGACTGAATTATGCATGTGTGGGTTCACATAAATAACAGAGAGTGGAGAAATAACCTCTTATTTCATACTTCTTCGATATCTAGGACTCAGAATGTGTAAATGCCATAAGCTACTTCTGCTGTCCTCATTAGTATCTCTGCCTGTAAAGTTAAGTATTTGAGGAGGTAGATAGTAGCCAGTCTTGCCAGAACTCTGGACGAAACTTTCTGTCCATGTTGGAGATCTAGCAGAGTTACTGAGATGTGTCTTTATTTGTGATGATGAATACAGAAACATACCTTACCAGTTTAATGGGATACTGAAAAATCATCCCCCAGCAGATATGGATATGTGCAGAGAATGGCGAGGAGATAGGCAATGGAGGTCAGTAGAGCTATTTCCCACATTCTTTATAATAAATCCCTTTATGCTTTGCTAAAGGCAGCGGAGATTTCTATTTCACATTGTAGCAGATTGTTGCTTATGTTGTCCTTGGCTGGGTTTCCCTGTCACGCTCTTTCCATATACATGTCCACCTGTAAGGCTAACCACTAGCCATCACGTCACCTAGATTTATTGTGCATGCACATTCTTACATAAAAGTTTCATAAGCTCATTGTTCCTCACCTTGGGCTGTCGCTCTGAGGTGCCAGAGACCTCCCTGCTTGCTGCTTACCTTGCTCAGGAAATTAGTGGGGAACTTTTGCTGGGATGCTAAGGTAATAAAAGCCTTTTTTTCATCGATGAGTGTATTGTGTTTGTGCATCCAACCCTGCTTGGGTCCAGTAAGGTGTCACCACTGGTGGAGGACAGTTTGGTGTCACTTCCTGGATCTGACAAGTATCTCTGCCTGCAAGGTTAAGTACTTGAGGAGGTAGCTTGTAGTCGATCTTGCCAGAATTCTGGACCAAACTTTCTGTTCATGTTCGAGATCTAGCAGGATTACTGAGACATGTCTTTATTTGTGATGATAATTACAGAAACATACCTTACCAGTTTCACGGGATACTGAAAAATTTCCCCCAGCAGGTATGGATCACTTCTTCACCACTGGCCCTTGAAAATATCAACATTAGGGTCTTGGCTAGATACCCCCTTGTCCTCCCAGTCTCAGTCATACAGCTGTGCTGTACCAACAGATGGGGTAGACCTTATTTCCCACACATGGAGGTAAGTACCTCTGAATGCGCACATAAAGTACAAAGCCATACCAAGACCTATATGAGCACAGCTCCCTGTCAGTACAGCCAGTGGGTGTCTCTGCTGAAAGTGAGCAAAAATAGCCTGGCCATCAGCACAGCAACAATTTTAACTGCATAAAAATATTTCATCAGAAGTTCATAATAGTATATAAAATGCATCCCAGCCACAATCAGGAAATTGAACCAACGGAGCAGAAAAATAATCAACAACTCCTATGAGATAGCACAGGCCTGAAACACCCTGGATCCTGACTCCCCCTGCCCTTGCTTGAGAAACGCTGCTTTGCTCTGTGGCTCTGCTGCCCATGATGGCTGATCTGGCCCAGAGTAAGGAGCTGAGTGAGGCTCCCAGTGCAGTTTAAATCACCTTCCCAAACTTAATATGGATAAGCCTGAAGAGGTGTCAGGACTCTGAGGGCACCACCAGCCCTGCCTGCCCCTGCCTGGCCACCCCAAGGCTCCCCCCACCCTGCCCAAGGCCCAGGACCCATGTCAGCCCTGCTGGTGCCATCAGCCCCTGCCACAGCAACACTGCGCCAGAGCCAGTCCCCAGGTCCCCACTGCCCTGCCCCATCGTAGGCCCCAGTGGGCCAGGCCCACCCGCAGGCCCGTGTCCCATCCCCAGGGAAGTGCACGATGCCCAGGGCTGCCCCCGGTGCCCCCCCAGCCTGCCTTGCTCCTGGCTGGGGCAGTGGGACAGGCGCTGGCTGCCAGGCCCTGCCCTGCCACCCCATAGGGACCCGCCAGCCCTCGATGTGTCCTGCCACCAGGCCGGGCCCTCCGCTCCTAGCAGAGCCTGCTCAGGCTGCCCCGTGAGTCCTGGCCTCCCAAAACACCCACATGCACTGGGACGGGGCACACCAGGGCAGGGGCCATAAATCACACACCTTGTGCTATAAAAGTACCACTTTGGCGAGCTGCAGCACACCTCTCCTATTGTGTGAGTGTTCTGAACAAAATGCACGTATAAAACTAATTATAGCTTCAGGACACAGCAGCACTAAGCTGGGACCCAGAGGAGATCCAGAGCCAAGTCCTTTTGTCGGGAGGGCATGGCCAGTCTACTCAAGGAGGGGCACAGCCATCCCCAGCACTTATGTCCAGTAATCACTTATTAAAGCAGATTAATTAATTTAGCATAATGGATGCAGCCATAAAGTCTGGGGTCCTACTCCTTCACTTAGCTTTGGATGTTGCATTGAGCAGGTGGGCAGACCACAGTTCTCCCCTCCTAACACTGCCTGAGCAGCCAGCTAGGACATACCAAGATCCTTGTTCCTGGCCACCGTAAGCATTTGGCAGGAGGAGGTAAAATGCCAGCTGCTCCTCTCCACAGCCTGCAGAAACCTACCTCCCTGCAGCAAAAAGGAGCATGTGAGACAGAGATATGTGGCGCAAGCTGCACTTCACCAGACAAGGACAAAAAGCTCAATTCAGATTTAAATACTTCTTAGGAACTCTGCTCTGCATTGGGTAGACAGGCACAATTCTTCAACCGGTTGGTAACAAGCTACACCTGAGCAATGCATAAGCAATAGTCTAAAATAGCTGTGTCGCTTTCACTCTCCCATTATCAAATTCTGCAACCCAGGCATGATACCGATTTTCTACCCTCCTAGGCACTGATAGTTTCTGAACTCTGACCTGGTATTTGCTGGGGCAGAGAGAATGCCTGTTGTCTTCAGGCTCAATGCCAGGCACAAATCTCTAATCACATCAAATCCTGCTACTCTCACTGCAGAGAAACTCAGACACTAGCAACACATTCAAAGGCCCTTCTTTTGTTCAGCAGCATTGCACTGCCCACAGTCTCATCAGTTACAACATTAAAGCCCATTTATATGCACAGCTGGACACTGAAAAACTGATTGGGTGTAACAGTCAGCAAAATGAGCGCTCCAATCATTTAACACAATTAGATACCAGAGCCCATTATTTTTTTTCAATCCATTAAAAAACCTTCCCTGTGCTCAAACCTCAACTCTTTGCAGAAGATATATTTTACACTGATAATGTTCCTTGAGGGGAAAAAGGAGAGCCTTTTTTTGGTTTTCTATATGTAGGCAGATTCCCATTTCGTGAGACACTGAATTGTTACTGACTTGGGGGACATATGAAGTACAGATGGTCAAGACCAATGCTGGTTTATGTTATAAATTGTTCAGAAGAACATGATACAAGACCAGAGAAAACAATTAACTCATGGTAAGAACACTTTCACAGGTGCAGATTAAAAAAAAAAAAAAAAAAAAAGTGTTCTTAATCTGATTTAAAAGTAGCTATTTCAGAGAAATTGGAAAAACCTTATATGAAAAAATCCAATAGGGAATAAACCAACCAACCAGTGATATTAAAAAACAAGTAAAGCTGTGCTTTGTGCAACACTATATTTGTGTCATTCTGGCACCCAAAGGTCCAACACATACACAGACTCTTTGTCATCTTACAGAAGGATCCACATTATGGGAGTCTTAAATTCAGTGTGATTTGAGGAATTAGAATATACCAATCCCTCAGGGGTCTATATTGGGACCAGTACTGTTTAATATCTTTATCAATGACACAGACAGTGGAATCAAGAGCACCCTCAACAGATTTGTAGATGACACCAAGCTCAGTGGTGTGGTTGACACACCTGAGGGATGGGATGCCATTCAGAGGGAACTGGACAAGACCAAGAAGTGGGACCATGTGAATGTCATGAAGTTCAACAAGGCCAAGTGCAAGGTCCTGCACATGGGTTGGGGCAATCCCAAGCACAAATACAGGCTGGGCAACGAGTGGATCGAGAGCAGCCCTGAGGAGAAATACTGGGGGTGTTGGTTGACAAGAAGCTCAACATGATCCAGCAATGTGCATTTGCAGCCCAGAAAGCCAATGATATCCTAGGCTGCATCAAAAGAAGTGTGACCAGCAGGTGGAGGGAGATGATCCTGCCCCTCTACTCTGTGTTTGTGAGACCCCACCTGGAGTACTGCATCCAGCTCTGGGGCCCCCAGTGTAAGAAAGACATGGCTCTGTTGGAACAAGTCCAGAGAAGGGCCATGAAGAAGGTCAGAGGGCTGGAGCACCTACCTCCCTTATGAGGACAGGCTGTGAGAGTTGGTGTTTTTCAGCCTAGAGAAGAGAAGAGAAGACTCTGTGGAGACCTTATAATGGCTTTCCAGTACTTAAAGGGATCCTACAGCAAAGCTGGAGAGGGAATTTTTACAAGGGCATGTAGCAGTAGGACAGTGGATTTAATCTAAAGAGGGTAGATTTAGACTAGATATAAGAAATAATTTTTTACGATGAGGGTGGTTAAACACTGGCACAGATGTTTGCCCAGAAAGGCTGTGTATGCTCATCCCTAGACAGATTCAAGGTCAAATTGGATGGGGCTTTGAGCAACCTGATCTAGTTGAAGATGTCTCTGCTCATTGCAGAGGAGTTGGACAGATGATCATAAAGGTCCCTTCCAACCAAAATCTTCTATGATTCTATAACTCTATGCTTACATGTCAGTCTGCTTAGACTGTGTTCACTGCAGATCAACATCTCTGACACCAATTATGAGTAACTAATAGTAATCATAATGAAGGACCAGGACAGGTTGCACTAAGGTGTTATCAGGCAAATGACACAGTAAGAAATTTCTGACATGTTTTGGGAACCTTAGAGTTTTCACTGTAATATTTGTATTCACTAAAAAGAATAAAGAAATATTTTATATAATGAAGTGACAGCTACATTTCTTTGACCACAAACTCTTAATAGACAGAAAGACAAATACACTGCAGACAGGTGGATAATGTTGAGTGATGCAAGTGTGATCTGTAGTCAGCAGCTGGTTTTCCGATGTAATCTTCCAGTCCAGAACATGAATACTCTAAAGACATTTCCTTGAACAGTTTCTAAATGCTTCCAACTGCAGTTACGTAAAATATACCGTAAAGAAAAAGTATGTTAAGAGACCTAGCAAATGTAATGTTGAACCAGTCTGTTTAAAGATTCTTGATGGCATGAGGAAAACATACCTGTGGAAGGCATCTGTTCATAGATATGCCAGCTTCATCAGTGTGTAGTATCACAGACTGTCACTTACCTGCATGTAAACCATACAGCCCAACGTGTGGAACTGGAAATAATAATCCAAATCTGTTAATATTTCACAGCCACTTCAAACACATATAAATGACTATTCAAGCTGCAAGATAGAAGAGAAACAGGCCCAGATTCTGTTTTACAAATAAAATACCTAATGCGTCAGATTGACTTCTATATTCCTGTAACTTCACTATAGTTGTGGGTTTTTTTCTTACCTGTTAAAGTAGAAATTGGCTCCATATATGTGATAGATGGTACATCTATTAGAAGGAATCTGGCAGAAAAAAATATTTACTTTTAGAATCGTCATAACAGCTTGGAATATTATAATTTGTTGTATATATTAATTTAAAAGAATATACTGAATATATAAACACTAGATCGTATTTCATAGCTTTAGAAGTTACAGATTTTCAGCATCTTGTCAGAAAAGGACTCTAGTAAGTTAAACAGTATAATAAAAATTTAATCTCTATGTGGAACTTTTATAAAATATACTCCAATAGTTTTTATATATTAGAAGTACTTTGTTTTGCTTCAGTTCATTTTCTTTTTCTTCCCCATACCACATTTCTTCTTTTTCTCATGCAGTTCCATAGAGTTATAATAAAGATTAAATTTACCATTTATTTTAAAGTCAGATTTGACCTTTCTATTCTAACATAATAAAAGAGAATTTTACAGTGCTTAAGATTTAGTAATACTCTGTTATAGTCTGATAGATAAGGCCCTTCCCCACAACCTGTCACAGACATAAATAATTAAATGTTCCTATGCTGATTTTCATGGAGTCATATGTAATGCCTGATTTCAACTAAAAGATATTAAGTATTTGCTAAGAGAAACTGGGTAACTGAGTTTCTAAATGTGCGTCATTTTGTGAAGAAAATAGTATGATTCTACTATACTTTCTATTCAAGAGCATAATCCTTCTGCTTTAAATTAAATAAGATATTATTTTATTAAAAAGTCCAAAATGCAAATATCTGTAATAAGGAAAAGGATCTGGAGGTCCAGCAGATCAGATATGACTTTAGATATGATGTAATCACGTGATACATATCTCCAAGCATTTTGTCATGCAGAAATTTGAAAATCCGTATAAGGTTTCACTTTGAAGCATTCCCCCTCCCCTAATGTAATTTATAAAGTAAAATTTGCAAGAGCTCTGTCCCTAATTTCTATTAGGATGTGATTTTGATAATTGGTGAAAACTGAGGCCTTCTGATTCACCAGCATAAAAAAAAAAAGGATAGTTGCCTTCAAATCAAGGTTAATTAATGTCAGCTGATATTCTAGGCAGTTGTCTTCATTCTTAGCATTGACAAGTACTGGGATTTCAGGCAGTGAAGGGGAAAATAAAGTGTCAAGTGCAGGTAGGTAGGATAAACAGTAACTACAGGATAAATATTTGAAGTGCAGTCATGAAAAGGAAAGGAAGTATCTTCCCTGCACAGTGCTGCAATCAAAAGCAAAAAGAAAAAAATCAGAAAATACATTTTTTAAAAAGATGGGAAAAATAACCTGTCAGACTGAAGAATATGGAAAACAGTCAATAGCTATTTTTTAATCTCATGGTTTTAAAATTAATTTGATAAATAATGATATTAGAAAGCACACTCCTAAAAAAAAATTATTGAGGATATAAGGCACATTTTTCTGACTTAAGAGATCCTTTGTTCTTCCACTGTCTGTGAATGCTTTCCCATCTCCTTTAAAGTCAAGGGCAAATCACCTACTGAGGTCAAGAATTCTCCCCATATTTCTAGGATTTAAAACACTCATTTGTAGAGCTTTTAGAAATAAAACCTACTTCTGAAATCGTTTGACGTGATACAGAAAAATGTCTATGATAACTAAATCCCTTTATCTACATGACTCTCCTTATTGAAACCCCACTTTTATTTCAGCATCCTTCCACACACATGCACACACTTAAACACCTTTTCTTTCAAAAGCTTCATGACTCTAATCTAGCAGACTGTATATGTAATCTTAGGTGATTCAGCCTACATGGGTCATATGTCAGACTGTTATCTTGAAACAGTCTTCAACTAAAATGTCACTAGCTTTATCGAATGCAAACAGATCCATATTCCATATAGGTTGTCATGGTTCTCCACTTATTTGGAGGGAAAACTGCCACAATAGCACTAGGTTTATAGGTAGTACTGGAGTAACACGCCTAGACCATCTCTTAGAGATTATTTTCCTGTTGATGTCAGGCAGCCATCTGGTGAGGGGATAGTGCTTGTGTTGGGATGATGCAGCCTCAGAACTCAAGGTGTGGGTGACAGAAGACAGATCGACAGTCATACCTTTTTTTTTGTGACATGCTAGGGAAGTTTCTGAGAATGGGTAGCTTTTCCCAGCATTATCCCAGTGTATATGTGCTCTCACCTTCTCCCCAAAAGGAAAAAGCCCCAGATTTTGGCCTCTTTTTTCATGCACTCTGCAGCACAGTAAATTTTACTGGTTTTGCTCAGAGTACAGAACATGTTAGGGTAGTTTTATTTGCTGTGGTCCTCCCACCTAAAGAAAACAGGACAAGTATAAGAACAGAGCAGCAGAGAACACGCTGAATATTTATGTTGCTCATGGAAACCAGGAGTCCATGAAGGACATACGTATGTATTGCTTTGTTTGATTTGTCCTGATTATGACAGTCTTCAGGAAGGAAGTGCCAAGATACACACAATTTTGCCTACACAGGACTGAAAGACACTGTAATACTTTTGCTTCCAAGACGAAAAATCATTCATCAGAACTGACAGATACTGTATAACATGAGATAGTGGCAGGTAAGGGCTTGCCTTTCTCTAATTTGTCTGGCCATAGTCCTTTAGCTGACAAAGCACTGATCAGATTACTACCTAGCTAGCCTCCAATCTGGCACTCGAGGAATGCAGCTGCAAAATCTGGGAAGAGCTAATTCCCAGCAAATACCACCCAGACAGGCCAAAACCAATTATGGCTAACAGATATTAATGCACTTTAGCATGAAAGAAGTTTTATTGGTGTAAGATTACAGAATGCATAATATATGCCCAAACATATGTCCACAGACCAGTTATGATGTATTTCAGTTTGGGCAAAAGCCTATAGTTGTTTGAATTAAATAATAAAAGGGGTTTTAAACCTTTATGGAAACCACAGAGAATGCCAAACAGATGGAACTGAAAGTCCTTCTTTGTTCACAGCGCATTCAGCACAAATTCTATCAATTTTGCAGAATTCACACAGTCTTTTACTGTTATCTGAGATGATACAGCTGACCCAAGTATCTCATACATTTTCTGTGTTGTGACATGAGAAATCTGCTTAACATACTTCCAAGAGCACTGGCTTAAGGAAACCAATTGCTTGACCATCAATACAAGGTATCAGTCTATTATTGAAATAATTATTACTACTAAAATGTTAAAAAATTTTGAGAATGTTAAGTTTAAGACAATTTCACCATAATATTAGGAAAATCTTCCGAGTAAATTGCCCTGAATTTAGTAAGAACAATTGGAGACATCTGATTGATAACATTTTACCTAATTTGCAGGGGAAATAAAATTTGTAACTAGGATTTTAGATGCACGTAAAAATGTATATTCTACAGCAGTGTTATCCTAAGACAGGTAAGATTTTTTTTTTAAAGTGTCTATGAATATGATTCTATTATGCATGATCTAGGTATTCATCATTGCCAAGTCCCATATTCAATGAATTTTCTACTCTGCTGTAGTGCAGAATGCTAATGGCAGTTGTTGTCATTGTCCAGTTGCTGGATATAGTACTAAGGATGTCCAGAAGATTAAAGATTTATCCATGACAGACAACTGAAGTATCACAGGGTGGTCCTGTACATTAAGATAAGTGGAACAAAGTGTCTGTCATTCTTGTTTCCATTTATCCCTCAGCCTGCATAAAATACCTAATGGAGGAATCACCAAGTAAGAAATTATGTTTTGGTGATGTGATCAAAAAAAGAAAGATGCGTTTTAATTATTTAAACTATTCCAGTCCAAGGCTAGATGGAACCACTGCTGTATGCCATTACTATTGCCACATTGTGATATGGTGTTGGTCGAATCCAGATTTGATTTGCTGCTATCTTATAGTATACGTTGCTGTTAGTGCAGATGTAACAACTAGCCTACTTTTGGGAAAAGAAAGTTTATTATTATGGTCGTGAATGTGCTATGATACTCTCCTGGAAGGCCAAAAAGTTGCCCTGTTAGTAGTACAGGCAAAGCTAGAAATAAGGTCCCTGAGTATAACTAACACCTGAATTATGGTATCACAGAGCTTTTAAGGTGACCCTTGCAGATATGCTGTGCTGCTGAAGGAACACAGGCAAACACAATTTTGCACGGCTAGCAGATGAAGGCACTCAAAATAGACAGGAGGGAAGCAATACTGCTTATCTCAGCCTTGTGGGAAATATGGGGCTCCTGCATTTTTCTATTGGTGTCTTGGCGGCAGGACAGAAGAGAAAAAATTAGATATGCAGAAAAAGTATTTATTAATTCATATTTATGTAGCATTCCCTCATCAGAAGGTCTTTATAAATATGAATTATTTAAAACTTGATGGCATAATGAAGAGTGAGGGAATCCTCCGTGGTCTTCATAGAAACGTTATCAGACTTGACAGGAAAATGAGCACTCCATTCTCTAGTCCTCCAGCAACAAAAGCTATGGTTTACCGAGGGGTACATTGGGATGATATCACTTCTAACGATAGTGGGTAAAGGGCTTACCTACAGCTAATTTGATCAATAGGAGTCTTACTGGGTGAAGGTCCAATAAGGAACATAACCCTGGTCCCCTCCTGGGGCACGCAAACATGAGACGACAAAGCTTCACATCATCTTGGGGAATGCCATGTGTGAGGCACAGGTGCCTTCCTTGACAGGAATGCCATGTGGACATCTCCCCAGAGGTCATGGAGACTTGGTCACAGTGTACTGCTCTCCTATCAGGAAACCCATTCTTCCTTCTCCTTCCTCTGGCATGTTTGAAATCCCTCTACTCTTCTAGTTCAGAGCTGGTCTCCTAACATTTTCTGTCCTCTCTCTTTCAATGGGGAAAGGCTAAACAGGTTTTCAAAGATTTCTACCCCTATCAATGCTTATGATGTCCCCTGGATGATGGCAAATGAGAACCTCAGTCTTGTAATGCCATGGTACAAAGCTACACCTATCTCTTTGTGCTTTGGAGAGAGTTATTATGTTCCCTAGACAGTCTTTTGTGTTTGAAACAACAGTGAATGCAGTTTGGAAATTGGTTTACCACCCCAAAGATAAGTTAGGAAGTGCTAGTGCAGTCACTGAAACACAGGTCTGTATTACAGGAATACTCTCAAATGACACCCTTTCTATAAGGTTCAAAAGTGCATTTCAGCTCACTTGTAATGAGCTTTTGCTGCTTGTTCTAGGCTGTGTTTTATAATCCTACAGTAAATTTAACAATATGAAACTTGGCTGTCTCCTGAACTATATTCCTGTGATCTGACATATCTTTCATTTTCACAAGCCACAAGGACTATTTCAGTTAGAGTACATGTTTTCATTTTATCTCCTATCAAAAGTCTCTACAGATCATCCCAAATATAAATGTGACAACATAAGTGAGTGGAACCAAAAAAGATTTTGTAAAATCCATTTTTCAGTTTTGAAGTATATTTAGTTTATTAAAAGATACTATATTACTACAAGGGAGAAATGGTTCCTTTTCTTTAAAAACAAGATTGTAAACTAAAGAAGCATCTTTAGATTTTAAGCCAGATCCTCTGCTAATATAAAGCAGAGTGATTCCCATGAAGGCGGTGCAGTTCTGCAGATTTATGTCTGCTAAGGATCTATCTGACAGTGGCAAGTGACCAAAGAAACAGCCATCTCTCAGTAGAAAGAAAATGCAAGGATCAAAAAATATCTAATATGTATTCAAAAGAGATTACTCAGAAGTAAAAGGGCAATAATAAATGCCCTTTACCGGAAATAGGGAAGAATAATTCAAGCAAGAGAGAGAAAGAAGAAAAAAAATACAGTCAGTCAGAAGTTGCAGAGAGATGATAGGGGCAGCAAAATGTCAAGCTGGACTGAAGACAGCTGAACCATGCGACAAGAATACGAATGTAACCCACATATAAAGCAGGGGAAAATTACAATAGTGAGAATAAACTCATTATTTGAAAGTTGTTGTGTGAGGCTCCAAATACCTCATGTGCAATTCTGAGAACCCCTTTGTCCTCAAAGTTGCTTTGAACAACTCCTCTGTCAGGGCCAATTTTTTTCTGCAGTTGATAGGCATTTGTAGTTTTTTTTGATTTGTAGTCAGAAGTACTGCACTTGATAAAAATGGTTTTCCATTGGTACAACTTCTGTTTGTAATGTTCTATAGAGTTTTTCAATTTAAAAGCATTGAAAAAATACTCCATGGAAGTTAATATTTTTCTGGGTTTTTTTCCCAGTGAGAACTCTGACGATTTTTACATTTCATATCACACCTAACCTAATCATTACCTATAACTATAAAATCCAAAGACAGAAGAAGAAAAGTTTTAGCATAAATTGATAAAATAATGAAATGAATCAAGAAATGCGAAAAGAACTTTTTTTTTTTAGAATCAGTCCCTAACATGGAGTATATTGCTCAAGACAAGGAAATATTAGTACCATTATGTGTATTGTAGAACTTACTCTCCTTACCTACTAGTTTTGCTTAAATCACTAGCAATAATCATGTTAGCAGAAAAAAATGAGTTACCCAGATGAGCTCACAGGTTGACCTGTAAGTAAATACTAGATATAGGACTGGACCTAAAAAGCCTCATCATAAATAGAATAGGTGTCTATATAGAAGTCTTGAGCCAAAGTGACATAATTTCTCTCACCTTTGAAGAATAAAGTTCCTAATGTCAGATCTCTGCTGACATAACAGCAAATGTAAAACTTGTCAAAATTAATAATAGTGTCTATTACCATTTTCCCAAGGGTAAGAGGGTTTACAGTGCAACTTGCATATTACAGACTGGATGTAGTTTTGGAGCTCTTAGATACAGTGACCGCTGGTGTGGTCTTCATCTTTCACCCAGGTTTATGAAAGGATTAATTTTCTTATTCCATCTCAGTCTTTGTTTTCATCAGACTTCATATTTAGAAAAGTAGAGTGAAAATCCCCCTTGATTCCTACTTTCCCTGCTTGAAGCATGTCTTGCAAGGGTTCTCCTTGTCATTGCTGTTGCAGTTTCCATCTTGCCTCTCAGCTCTGATTCTTTGACATACTCTGAAGTCAGCCTGTTATTTTTATAGATTCCTGTATACCAGATTGAAACCTCTGTGTCATGATCTTTATCAATACATTTCACTGGTTTTGCTATTTTTATCTTCTAGGCCAGTTGCTCCTCTCCTGGGTTTTGTTTAATACTGTGAATACTACAGGAGCAGTATAAAGGGCATGGATGGTAGATACACTTAATGATGGCACAATAAAGTGTAGCATATCTAACACATTGAAGTTCTGACCCGGACTCTCAACCTCAGAGCTTTCATATATATATATATATATATATATATATATTTTAATTATTTTTTTTAATTAGTCCCAGAAATTGAGAAAATTGACTGAGGGGATTTATTCTAATACCAGTCCTCAGAGAACACAGACAAGATCTGTGTTTCCTATGGAACTAGCCTGAATGAGTAGTATTTTATTATTTCTTTTATCTTATAAACAAGCATTGATGTCAGTACCTACATTTTAATTCAATATTAGTTTGTTAATTACAATGGCTAATGAATTTTATTTTTGCAAGTTTGAGTGAAATCTCAATATTCCAAGTTTTATCTTGTTTCCTTCTGAATGCAAGAATAGATGCTTTTTTTCTAAGAGTTTTCCAAAAGAGTTTTCTAAAAGATCTATCTCGAATTTCCTCTTTCAGTTGGTGCAAGGAAGAACAGTTTTTTATATATATGTAACTTGAGCTGATGCACAGCATGTACATGGAATATGCTAGATAATTTAAACACTCTTTTCAAAGACATAAAATATGGTTAGCTGGAGAGTTTGTAATACTGCACCTATTATCTGTCCTGACACACCATATTTATTTCAATTTGTTAATTCATCTTATTTCGCTATGTCTAGATTCTTTCTACTGCATGTGCACTCTGAAATGGGACCTGGAAAATCCTGTGTCTTTCATATAGCAATCTTTTGGGGAAACCAACTTTGTAATCCAAGGAAAAATATACCTATTTAAGAGGAGTTATAAACTGCAGATTTCAATACCATTCATTTAATCCCATAGAATATTGTTTGAAAAATAATCTCTTCTTTTCTTGTTTATGCCTTCTTTTTATTTTATGTAACTCTATTGAACTAGTAAAGTAACATGAGCATCAAACTTGAGCCAAGCACTGCAGAATAAAACTTGCAAAATCTATATTTGGACCAGGCTAGTTAAAAAGCTTTTAAAATTTCATGCAAAGCTGGAAACAGCCCTGGGAAAACCTGGACAGATGGTACTTATTTACTGAAACCAGCTCTGCAACCATATACTGGAGCTGGCTGTGAAACTTGAAATACAAAACCGTTGAAAATAAAATTCTTCCCAGGGATGTATCCATCACAGTGAAAGATTACTATTCTGCATTAGTCTGATCGAGTGGGACACCGTGATGGGAAGTTAAGAGACCCAGGGTAAAATCTCCTGTCTGAATTTGAAGTTCACTCCCATATTCAGTACAAATTACTGGCCTTAGTGCTTGTCAACCACAATTAGAGAGGTCTCAGTGCTTCTGCCTCCTCCTACTTTCTGTAGCCCCTGCCAGAGTCTCCTCCTTTGTCCTGTGCTGAGCTCCCTGCACTTTCTGGTAAGCCTGCTGCCACGCCTTGCTCAACCCATAGCACTGGCTCTTTGGAATGATGTCCCCACATCCCAAGCTTTCTCTCAGTGCTGCCTCCTCACCTTCCTCTGACATCTGCAACTTTTGCACCTGCCTGGGCCACCAGTGCTGTCTTCCCACAGGAACTCTGGCTTTGGTTGGGGGTAGGACTAAGGAGTCTGGCAAAGCTGGACAAGCTGAGCTTTGCTTCTTATCTCCCATTCATCAGTGGTGTGACTCCTTAGCAGAGTGTGACCCACAGGTTGGAAAACAGTCCAGCAGCACATCAAAAGTATTTTTCTCTTTCTGAAGCTAAAACAAATGCCAAAGCTGTTTGAGATGATGTCAGGAGGAAGATGGGAGGAATGAACTCCACTTAAGCTTTGGGCTCATTTCAGTTGACAGTGAAATGCTGAATGCATCTAACCCCAGACAGTCAGTGGCATCAATATCTGCAGAATCAAAGCCTCCACATTTTCAAGAGGTTTTTCCATAAACTTTCTGCTGTGTAATATTTAAAAATGTATCTGGACAGCTATTCACTTTTGCTTAACCAAAACACAGTGCTGCCATTAATCACATACACACACAAAAGCAAAAATAAGAGGTTATTGTGAGTCTGGAAGCAGAGAAATTTCAGGATTCTTTTTCATGCTTCCAACTGGAAAACTGGATGGGTCCTGGTCCTAATTAATCTATTTAATCTAAATTAATCTAATCAAACAAGGACTGGTGAAATTAAGGAATTGAAGTCTTCAAATATGGAAAAAAATTCTCACATGATATAAATGGACACTCATTGGTGATGTCCAGAATGTTACAAGAGTTTACATTTAATCCAGGTAGATCTTTTCCTGGAATAATAACAATTAATGTGTGTCAGCAGCAACACTCACAAAGCTCAAGGAGGGAAAGTGAAACAATATGAGAATCACTTGTTTGTCTCTCCTCTGACATTAATTCTCTGAACTAAAAGTTCTTAAACACATTTGTTAAAGGGATAGCTGTAAAAAGAAAATAAAGCACTAGAAATCATTATTAGGTATACATGCCTCTTGGCTTGGCCATTTTAACGATTTTGATTGTGTAAGTCAGAATTATTCCATCAGTATTAGAAGAATACGGGATAACTCTATGAGACTATCAAGTTTGCTTTTTGCTCAATATTGAACAGTATCTCAGTCACCAGAAATTTGGCCTGTTGATCCATGGGTTGCACAAAACTAATCTGCATTAAAAAGACCCAATTCCGTATTATTTTATACTGCTGCTAAGAGAAGTTTTGTTTTTTTTTTTTTTTTTTCTTTCTAGTAAAGTATTCACATTTAGCAGAAAAGGAATAGCACTTCATAAAAGTGACTATAAATAAAAAGACCTACACTTTTTAAAACAAATCTGATGTTGTGGGAAGACATGATTTTTTAGAGTCTTTTAGTATTTCTTCCTACTGTTCCTTAAAGGATGTACTAGAGGGAAATTCCTGCACATCTTAATTATATGTAAGAAGCAATTCCTGCAATTTAGCAATTCCCTTTAGCTAAAGAGTTGGCTGGTCACTCTTCCTGTGTTCTTTATGCTCTTGCCCCACTGTAACCACACTATTCTGTTTTACTTATTAAATATAACTCTTCATTTATTATATTTATAAATCATCTTGGGCAACTATGGCTATTTTTTGGTTTTGTTATTTTCTATCTCATGAATGTTTAATTACCATAGCAGCAAGGGTATCTTAAATATTTTTAGCAGACACATAGCATGCTTGACTTAAATTGGACAGTTGTCTATAAATGATTATGGTAACAGTCCCTCCTCATAGCACATTTATTTGGTTTTGTTTTCAGTTTAGAGTAAAAAGAATTTTTTAAAGTTAGGCCATGTTTGCCTGTCTTCACACAGAGATGAGTTTCACTGAATGAAGGAGAGCAGGTCTGGGCCCCACTGATGCTCTTTCAAAAGATCTGAAGTGCAACACAGATAGTACATGGGTCTGTGCATATCTCTCCCCATCAATAAGCCAATGTATGCCTTTTAGCAGCAACTGTGAAATCCTCACCCAGACAAACCAGGCACTGAAAAGTGAATGGAGCTCAAAGGTCTCTCTTGCCTTCACAAATAGGGGCGTTTAAAAGTTATTTTTCCTACTCTGAAGTAGAAGTGTCTTTATTTGTCTTAGCCACAATGACCACCACCACTGATCATCATGGACGTGTACACCACTAGCGGGAAGGGAATCTGTGCACAAATGAGGTATTGGTGAGTAAAAGAAGAAAGTAAAGAAACCCTGAAGAGTCATTTAAAACCTCTCTGGTTTACTCTAGCTACACCTTTGTTTTTTATAATACCTTCCAGTGAGTGCAGATACTTTGTTCTTTCCTATTAGAATTTCTGTATGATTTTGAAATAATGTCCTGCTTTTGAAATAAAATACCGACTTTCTTTGCAGGTACAGTTGCAATGTAATGAGTATCTGGGAAAGCCACTTATTATCAACTCCTGTATTGCACAGAGGCTCTTATTCCATAGGGTTGGTCAGCTCTAAATGAACTTTGCAGGCCATTATCAATCAGATAGTAGATCCAGACAGGTCTTCATAGTCCTTTCCAGCATGTCTATGTTCCTTAACAGAACTGCCTATGCTCATGTGAACTAATATTAACCTCTGAGATTGTCTGCTCTTGATCTTATCTTCCACTACTAACTATTAAGATCTGAACTGTGAATCTAATATTCATATTAAGGAGCACTTAATTTTTTCCTAAGAGGGATGCTCAGGCTCTCTTCAATGACCTGAAACACAGGCCGAGGGGAAGATTAGGCTCTGCACATTTATACTGCCCTGTGAGCTGTCTAAACTTATTGCAAGACTAAACTCATCTGTTCATGAGGAACTTCTAGGCAGCACTCTACTCCCATAATCATGGCTGCTCTGTGTCCAGAACATTTTTTTAGCCCAGAGAGGCTAAACAGAGGCTCCTTGCCCAGCAGCAGGGTGTAACATGTAGCCCATGGTGGTGAGATGCACCACTTTCCTTGTACATTCTGTCACATCCAGCACTGAAGATTTTCTTGCACTGTTTCCCCAGATTTGACCCTGAGACTACTGCTACAGCCAGAGATAAACCAGAAAATTAATCCCTGGTCCCTGGTCAGTGCAACTCTGTAACAGCATTCTATGTACAATCTGTGAATCCAGTTTTGCTACCACTGGGGTTGTAGCAGCTGTCTGAAATGAGCATTTTACAGCCTGACCCTCTCTTACTGGGCACCTATATGCATTGTCTGCTTGTAATAACATGCTATTATTCTCACTATAATTCTGCACTACATTTCAGTTTGCGTTCTGTAAAACAGACCACTATTTTTGTTCAAGCCCAGTTCTAACCATTGTGACTCCAAATGAAGTCTTGTTTAAAAGAATAATGGTCGAGCTATAGCCACAGATCACTAGTCATACCTTTTTTTAAAAGTCAGAGAAAAGGTTTAAAAAATTCAACCTCAGATCGAGTTGTTAATCATGAATACAGGAGGTTGTTTTAGAAAGAAGAGGTTTGCTAATGCAAACAGCATGAAAGACCAGCATGAATGCCATGTGAACAGCAGCAAACTCAAAGTAATTGAATGCCATATTCAGGGTTGATGCAGTTATTTATAGATTTGAGATCCATTTAAATTCAATGAGAAATGCAGATTTAGAGAGGCAGAGAATTCCAAAGTTGTCATTTACGACTGAGCTTAAAGGACAGAGAAATTGTATGTGCATGATAAAACCACATGTGGGCCTAATTTGTGTCAGTATGGATGCACATCAGTAATTGTTTGCATGCAGCCAGGAAAATATAAGCTGTTATGGCAATGTTAAGTATTACTGTTATGAAAATGTATGAGGAGCTGGACAACACACTGAAATAGAATTCTGAGAAACAAAGCGGAAAATTTCCAATTTTCAAAAGCTTTAAAAACATATAGGCTTTTTTTTTCCCCCCTATTAATTTTATTAATTTAGACATTTGGCAACAAGTTGTTAAGACTGGCTATATAGACTCATCGTTCCAATTCCATCTCATCAGCTAGTAATGACCAGATCTTACCTTTTCCTTTCTGTTGCTATACACCGCTCTAGGCTAGTACAGAGAGTGAAGTATAGTGTAAAATGAAGGACTTGCTTAGTATGTCCATGAAGGCTGGGAAACACTGTTTTTGCTAAATGTGTCTTACCTTGAAATGTCTTATGCAAACATGCTAAAGACACATTCCTTGTTTAGGGACCACATTTGTCATATTTTAACAAACATATTCCACTCCACTCCCTAATCACCTTTCATTTTTACTGCTAAACCTGCATATCTAAATTGAGCCTACAAATACTATAATTTAGGAAGGAATCTGGCTTTGTTACTAAATGCATATCCTACAGCTGAAGTTGAGAACTTGCTTCTGCAGAATATTTAAGTATCTGGTTAGCAATGACAATGCCATTAAATTGTGATGAAGCCAGTACAAGAGGACTTGGGACAAGTCAGCAAGTCGGGCTGAATATTCACCTGTGCACCTTTAAATCTGTTTCTAATTAATTCTATGATGATATAGATAAGTGGCATTTTCTCTAGTGCATTAGCAGAGAGGTCAGTTTTATAATTGAGAACTAATTTTTAAAAAATTTACATGCTGTCTTAGTTGAATTCTACTCTATTTGCATTGGAGCAGGAAGCAATATGTTATTTAGGCATGCTCTAGTTGTATGTTGCATAAGATACATGAGGATGACCAGGAGCTAGTCTGAGCCTGTGATCTCAGGACATTACATGGGAAGACACAGCAGGCTGGTTGCTGATAGGAAGGCTGAAGTCCTCTGGCTCTTCTGGGAAATCTTAGCCAAAGTAACTATGGCATTAAAAAATAAGAGTTTAGATTTATAAAAATTCACAGACTTCAAGTAAAAGACCCAATCATAGATTTAGCATTCCTCATAGCCTTTCCAAACATGGGTTCTTAGCATATTCACTTTTTGTGTGATGAAGAGTCACGGACACTTCCCAAAGCCCAGCTGAATTCTAGGCCACCAGCATTGACAGCAACACTGCCAGAGGTTAGGGCCAAGGTCCTGGGATATCTCTTATTTAACAGCTTGGTAGAAATTCCCATTGACTAAGAATTTCAGTAAATGTGATTGGTATTAACAACAAAGATATAAATAGCCCCAAACTGGGTTGTAAAAATCTCCATTTCACCTGCTGCTGCTAATGATCCACATCTTTCCCCTATCAAGCTGGAGAAACATATCTTTAAAAAAATCCCTCCAGTTAGCACAAGGATACACAGACTTTTGGGCACATAGTGAAGGAAGGGTCTGTATACCTGAGAGCTTATCTTTTCTTCCTATTGTGTTAAGTTTTAAAATGATATTGCAGCTCCTGCTAAACCTTGCCTCAGGCAAATATCAGTAAAGTCTCTCTGGAAAGACAGGTAAGAGCAAGGAAAAGGAAAGGAAGGGAAAGCATGGAGTGACAATGCTTCATAAGCATGGTTGTAGAGATTACAGGTGTTCAGTTCTTACAAATGTACCCAATGCCCTTGCTTTTGCACATTTTCTCCTGAACATACTATTGTTTTATTCAGAAGAGGATACACCATATCTTCTAAGTAGAAACTAGAAATATCCTTTGTGCTTTTCGTCTCTCTCTCTCTCTCTCTGGCCTGCTGTATAGCCTGTGTGGCACATCAGGCTGTGTCCTGCAGAACCCCAATATGCAGGAATATCTCCCACTTTCTTCTAATTCCTGGTTCTTCTGAACAGCCCTAGGAAATCTCAATGGCTGTGATATTTAGAACAGTAATGGAGTTCTAATTTCTTAAGTATAATGAGGAGTGTAATTTGGGGAGCTATCAAGTGATTTTTTTTAAGCACTCTGTTTCCCTGACTTCTAGTAACCTGTAGTCCAAAACACTAGGGGGAGGATGATGTTTTGATGAATTGAGCTGGTTTTTTTTTGGTTTTTTTTTTTTAAACTGCTGGATGAAGTGCAAGTGCCTGAAATTCCAAGGTGGGGATTAAAGCAGCCTCCTTGAAAGGTGGCATGGGAGGTTCCTGAGTTTTCATCTAACTGAAGGCATCAGGGTTGTAAATATGTAATTTAGGGCAGGAGCTGACTGAAGAGTGTAAGAACATTGCACATCTTGAAGACAGCTGACTGCACATAAACAATGCCTGGGCTCTGCTGTGGTGCACAGCAGCACTGCAAACACTTCCAAAACCAATGAAGAAATCACTTGTTTATTCAGAAAACCTATACCCTATGAAAGCAAAGCTAACATGGCTTATAAACTACAGCGAGAGTATTTTCATGGCACTTCTTGAAAGAATACCTCTAAAATGTTCTGTTTATAGAACAGTAAATTTATTTTTTTTTCACAACCTACTTGTAGATTGGGCTGTGTCAATATGTGGAAGTACAGTTGGATATCAGTTATCTGTTAAAGAACATTTGAGGTGAATGATGCCCAAAGATCCCAATGATGGCCAAAGTGGGCCCATGTGGACCTCATGAGGCTCAGTGAGGCCAAGTGCAGAGTCCTGCACATGGGTCAGGGCAACCTCCAGTACCCATACAGGCTGGGGGATGAAGGGATTGAGAGCAGCCCTACCGAGAAGGACCTGGGGACACTGGTGGATGAAAGATTGGACATGAGCTGGCAATGTGCACTTGCAGCTTAGAAGGCCAGCAGTATTCTGAGCTGGATCAAAAGAAGTATGGCCAGCAGGTCAAGGGAGGTGATTCTCCCCCTCCATTCTGCTCTGGTGAGGCCCCAATTGGAGTTCCGTGTCCATCTCTGGGACCCTCAGCACAAGAAAAACATGGACCTGTTGGAACAAGTCAGGAGGAGGGTTACAAGAATGATGAGAGGAAATGCTGACAAGAGTTGTTTGGGGTTGTTTAGTCTAGAGAAGAGAAGGCTCTAGGGAGACCTTATTGTGCCTTTCAGTACTTAAAGGGGGCTTATAAGAAAGATGGGGACAGACATTTTAGTAGTGCCTGTAGTGGTAGGAACAAGGGGTAATGGTTTTAAACTGAAAGAGGGTAGATTTAGACCAGATAGAAGGAAGACATTTTTTACAATGAGGGTGGTGAAACACTGGAACAGGTTGCCCAGAGGTGGTAGATGCTCCATCCCTGGAAACATTCAAGGTCAGGTTGGATGGGGCTCTGAGAAACCTGATCTAGTTGAAGATGTCCCTGCTCACTGCAGGGGGGTTGGACTAAATGACCTTTAAAAAACCAATTCCAAACCCAAACCATTCTATGATTTTATGATCTGTACTGACCTTCACTACACATAGAAATATACCCACTAAAGAACTTCTTATTCTAAAGATCTCAAGTCTTTCTTGCAGTATATATGAGCAGATATTTGTAGGAGACTATGAATTCCTCATCAGGTTCCACATTTTGGAGTCAAAAGACATTATAGTAATTAACACAGTTGTAATATGTGACTTGAGCAACCCAAGCAGTCATCCTAAGGAGAAAACAACTTTGAAGTCATGTCTCTTGCATCTCAAGCCAATAATTTAACTACCTGACCATCTTTTATTCAGAGATGATTGTTTGGGTGAAATTGAAAGTCTGCAGTACCTCAGAGTAGGCACACAAAATCAAAATTTCTAATTGTTTTGTAGCTCTTGGTCATTGTAGAGTAATAATTGAGTAGAATAGCAGCTGGTCCAAAGAATTTTAGTGGGCTTTAAATCTTGCCCTAAAATTGTTTGAAAGTTACTGAACCTAAATGAAAACAAATGGTAAGGCTCTGATACCGTGCTAAGCAATGGTTACACTTGGGAAGTATTTGTGTTTGTTTTTTTTCCCCTCTTTAAATACTGCAGTGTTCTGTGAGATTTCAGAGTCTGATGAAGTAATGCTTCTTTTTCTCCAGCAATTGCATTTATAATTCTGTTGTTTTTCTGAGCCAAAATAGGCAGCCAAGCTTACTCTCGTTACTATTATTGTAACAACACTACAAAAGTTAGGGCATTTTTCAAAATGAAGCTCGTTGGAATTAATCCATTTTTGCAAGCAGAGAAAGATAACAGGATCAGGCTGGCTGCAACTCTGTAGTCAATTATCAGTCCTTAGAAAGCTCCCAGAATATGCAGCAATTGTCAATTAACTAGCTTCTTCTCAATAAGTTTTGTTTTAGGGTATAGTTAATAAGCAGAGTGGCCTGATTAAAAAACTTTAAACTAACAGCTAGAATCCCTGGTATACCCACCATCACCAGTAAACAGATTAATGTGACCCAAAGTCTCTTTGCTGGTATCTTTCTGTGTATTGAAGACAGTCCTGTGTTCAGCAAAATGCATAGTATTTCTTCTTGATTCAGAACACAATTTTATGAAAACATATTTCTAACTAAGCAGGTACCTACAGACACAGGCATCTGTCAAATTTTTCAAAACCATCCAGATATTTATGCACATATTTTTAATATCTTGCCCCAAGTTGGTTTTTTTTCTGATGTTTTTTTCAATATGGAAGTTAGTACCTACTGAAAGATTCTGTAATGAGATAAATAAGGAGCATTTGCCTCAGACCTTCTTTGTACCTTACTATATGCTGTTTTATCACTATGCTGTTTACCAGAGTTTTAAACAGAGAAAGGCACAGGGAAAGGAATTGGAAGGTGCATTCACAGAGCCCAATTATTATCTTCCGAAGCTAATCTACCTATATTTCTTCCAAAGTGAAGAAACAGGGAAGAGAGAAGAGGGGAAAAAGGCTTGCCAGAGTACAGGTCAGAAATGGAGTTGAAATTCAGCTGGTTTGACTCACGCTCTGGACTAAGCATATCTTACTACAGTAATTATAGGAGGAATTTAGGGAGATTAGCTCAGGTCTCTGAATCCAATTACATATGAATTTAAACCCTAAAAAAGCAAAGTAGGAAGACATAAGCTTAAATCCATGCCTCTCTGTAATATTTGCTTAGCTTGGTCAGTTCACATCTAATATCACTTATTAGCAAAAAATCATAGAAACACCTTTGAACATCGTCACCTCACAGATCCTGAGACAGTGCTCAATACTTATGCACAAAACTTGTGCATGTCCTACATCTGCTGAACTGTGGGTAGAATTAGTCATGCTGGTTGACAGTTAATTGAAATTCAGTCTTTCTCTTTCAGTGAGTTACTGATTGACTTTGCTTTTACATGTCTAAATTATTCATGGAAGAACCTATGAAAATGAATTTCAGCTTCTTGGTTATTTATGAAATGTCCATTGTGACAGTGTACAGCTTGTGATTAGTTACTGGAATAGCTTTTGTTGCTTCTTGAAATGACCATTGCAAACTTTTCAAGCAGGAGGATAATGTGAAATACACTGTATTTTCAAACATTACTTGGGGGTCAGGGAGGGAAGAGATAATCTGATTTTCACTGACAGTAAGCCATACATACATATGTACACCAAAAAAAATCACTTAATTTCTAGCAGAGATGCACATACAGAGTTTTGAGCTTATTGACCAGATTTTAGGTGAGACCTGTTGAAAATTAGGTTCACTGTGGACTGAGAAGCCAGAGGAATCTATAAACAGATGTAAAAATAATGGAAGAGTCTCCTTAACACAGTAAGCAGCACAAAAATATTCAGCTGTAATTAAGAACTAATTTGAAACTCAGATCAATTGGTGATTAAAATAAAGAAAAAAATCATCTTTGAGTTCAGAAAAGTGGGCTGTTAACACATGCCCCAAGTTCAGGCTGCTACAAACACTTACTTTAATCCATGCAGTCTGTCTTGTTCATTTTAAAAGAATTATTCACATGCTTGAGAAGCACTTCTAGATATGGGAATTGAAGTCAATTAAAAAATTTATTAGCCAACACAAACTATCTTACTTTATCTTAGACATAATAGCATTTATTAAATTTAGGCTGCTTTATCAGAAGCAACCTGACAGAGGGTAAAAGTCTCGATGCTGATATCCAGCCTTTGAGCTGTGCCTATACATAAACCAATTTAAACCTTAAGCATCCTAGCATCCTCTTATCTGAGACAGGTAGGTACATGCTTACCTTTCAGTGATGCTATACACTTAATGATATGGGTAAATGCAGCGTTTATAGCTCCTCCTGTAGTGGGGCTACAGATTTTGTGTTGTGATATGTATAGGGCATAAAAGATTCAAAGGTACCCAGGATGGACCAAGAATTTACAGATATCCTAGAAAGAGTTGCCAAATGCCTCAGCTGCTTTTCAGCAGATGGCACTGTAAGAGCATTTGAACTGGATTCCTGAATATGTTTCATATAGTATATTGTAGACATAAATTAATCCTTAACATTGAAATGTGACATTTCAAGATAAATGTCTCTTTTTAATGATTTTTTTTTTTTTAATCAGTGGGAGAGAGAATAACTAAAACCAAAATATACTATTGGTTTGGGATACTTCTTTTTTGATTACTCCATATATATCCAATAACATGGTTATTTTGTATTAAACTAAAATGCTATCCAGCCATTTTTATGTATCCATAACATTTATATTTTAGAGTAATTTGTCCTGATGCTTAAATGTATGTTACACACTTCATGGGAAGAGATAATGTCAAATTGGGGATTATATTTTTTCTCTGGATATTTGAACAGTCTCGTGCAAAAATGAGAACAGAATTGAGCCAGCCTATCTATCATTCTCTTTTAAGCATTCTCAGAAGCCTGTTCCTATACTGTCTAAAGCCTTTATGCATTGATAAACACAGTGGATATCGACATTTGTCTTTGGATCAATATTTGGCTTTGATCTGAATCTTTCAAATATTAATTTAAATCTGAGTATGAGAGCATTTAACTCCATCTTCCAAACACCAACTCAGAAACCAGCTCAACCACTTCCTATCCCTCCTTCATGTAAGGGTCTGATCTCTTTTCTGATTCATCCCTCACACCTCTCATTCCTTTCTCAACCACCAGTTGTCCAATTGGTTTGTCTTAAACTAGGTGCTTCTTCCATTGTTAATTCTCAGTGATCCCCTCGCTTTCACCTCCATCATCTGTTACTTTGCTGTTTGCTTGTTACAAGGTACACAGAAACTACAGCGCTGTGACCTGTCATGGAACCCTAGCCCATACATTCCTCAGGGAACAAAAGCTGCTAAGTGAAAAGCAGACATGTCAGAGTTAAAGGTGAAGTGAAAGAACCATCATGCACAATAGTACAGTTACAGAACAATGAGTACACGTTGTTTCAAAGAAATACACATTCTGAGAAAACTGAGAAGATGCATGTTTTTTCTGATTCTTTAGCTGAGGCAATTGTTACAATTTAGTAATATTGAGTGGATTAGTGAATTTTCTGGTATAGATGACAAGGATTTTTGGCAATCCAAAATTTGAAAAAACTTCTTTTCCAGGGGGTGGGTAAATTATTTTTAAATGTTCAGAGTAATCTTTTTTTTCAAACCTCAGAAACACTCTTAATCTTTCAAAGTTCTCTCTCTCCCCATACCATTCTTCTTTCCAGAAAAAAAACCAAAAAAAAAACAAAAAAAAAAGGAGAAAAAGCTTGAAGCAGCTCAGAATTCAATACTAGCATCATTATATATTTATTTATATATTATTATATATTATATATGTATCATATTAGAAAAAGCTATTGAGAAAGAGGGCAGGTTATTGTTACTGATACTTTCACTGACTTGTGGACTGTGAAGATAATGCTAGCTCTGGCTGATAAAATAGTGGGAACTCTTTAAACAGGAAAGCAGGCAGATAATGAGAAGAAAGAGTGACTGTCGAAGACCTGTGCATCCCTTGAGGAATATGGGAATTAAATACTTTGTTATAAAGCATTTCAGTTTTCATTTAATTGACATACTATCTATGGCTCTGATTCAGCACTGCACTTGGCTATTTTCTGTGTACTTTTATTGAGATCAATAAAACAGCAAATGCTAAAGGATTTCACCAGACTGCAGGTACTTCTAAGCTTGCTTTATTAACAACTGAGTTGGGCCATCACCTCAGTGAGTGGCAATGGCTAACGAAATGCGCCTTATATATATACGATATAACATACAATACAAAGAGTCTTTGGTGATTTTCCAGGAACTTTCAACTCTTAATTCATCATCAATTTCAAAAGTCCATCGTATTCCACAGTTTTGACTAGTTCTTGTCGTTCCGTTCTAACTCCTCTTCGGACACCACTGCTCACTGATGCAGTCTTCAGTTACCCTGGTTATTTATCTTCTGAACAACCTGCATCATAATTCACTTTTAGACTTCTGAGAAAATACTCAAAATGTTCTATTTTACATATACTGAATCTATGTCTAATTTTTCTAAGTTGCTTAAGCTGTCAGTTGTTCCTAGAGCACCTGTGCATACTGCATTGAACTGTCAATATTGTTCCTAGAGCACCTAGAGCACCATATTAGTAACCTAATTAATATAATATTAATAATATCCTAAGAGAAAACATTTTTCTAAAGCTTGTTCCTTTTACAACAAATGTGTTTGAATTTCATTAATCACAGCAATACCAAATTGTCTTCTCTTCTGCATGGAGCCCAGCACACATCAGACAGAATTCAGTGCCTGAATGGTGAAGCCTGAGTCTCAGTCTCGTGAAGTATGAGTCTGAGACCTAGACGTTTGTGAAGAAAAAAAAAGACAGTTGAACATACTCAAAGTCAAGGGACAAACCATGCAACAAAACGAATGGATTGTATGTTGGGGGATGGGGGTAAGGAGAGCTAGCAGAAGACTGTGTGAAGTGTCAGAAGAATTATGGCTAGTAACTCTTATGTTACTTGATGGGTAGATGACATGACAGGGACAGACCAGCTAATTGTCCAGCATAGGTCATAGTTGAATACAGAATGCTGAATGAAGATTACATTGAAATGCATAAGAGCTTTCAGTGTGAATAAACAAAAAAATGGGAACGTGCTTCCTAGAGAGAAGTCATATTTTGAAGACTGATCAAAGACATTTTTCAGTTTGGCTATTTAAAGCTGTATAAAACAATTACAGTGGCACATATACCTGATAAATTACTTATCATCTCATTCGATTTCTATGAGGCATCGATCAAACCTCTTAGTCATCTAAGAAAATCTGGGAATGATCTTACTAAGTGTGCTTGAATAAGCCTCTCTATAATGCAAAGGAATAAACTACATTTAAGATCAGACTCGTGTAACTTTCATAATTTTTCTATGCAATGTCAGGAAAAAAATGCCATCCCTCTCCCTGTCAGAGAAAATTATTATTGTCTATTAAAGTCTATCCACTTATTTCATATACATGCATTCAGCTTAATGTTAGGAACACCAGAAATACAACAACAGATCAGTACAGAAATCTATCTCAAGTCAAGTATCCAAACCTACTTCTGAGAAAAAGTCTCCTTAAATGTGAGTAGATTGGATATGGTTTTCTGATGGGCCAAAAAAAAGGATGAATCTTATACGAACTATAAAGGCCATATTACATTGCTTTTCCAGAAGTCATTAAAAATACAACATTGCTCTGGCTTTTTCCCAGGGACTGTCTGATGGTCTCCAATTCCTGAAATTGCTGGCTAATTTCAACAAAACCTGAGCACTATGAAGGGTGGTATGGGACACAGAGCTCACGTTTCATGAGATAAAGGAGTACAAGACAAACACTTTGGCTGGCTGAAGGAAGTCTGCAGTGTCAGATCAGACATCAGATACCTCCGGAAAGAGCCCTTGCAACTCACACAGTGCCAGGACTAGGCTGGTTTAGAATCTGTATTTAATTTGGTATTGTCTATTATAACCACAGGTAGCAAAAATTCAGGAAACCAAGATTCAGTCCATCTGCTCACAGGACTAGCTGCTTTTCAGAGCCTTTTTTTTTTTTTTTTTCTTTCTCCCTGCTGTATCTGTCCTCCTTTGAAGATATACATTTTTCTTTCACATTTTAGAAGCCCAGGCCTATATAACTAAGGTTATCTAAATATACAATTTTAATGGAAAATCTGTTTGCAAGGTTTAGATCTGGTCTCACCTTGGTTTTTGGCAAACAGATTATATTCCTCTGACACATAATTGTACACCAACAGATTTGAGACTGAAGACCTGTACTTGATTCAGTTATCTCTGTATAAAGGTGTGCAATGAGTTGTTAACAGTGGCAAATGGCTTATTAGTTACTTGATGTAGGTGAATGAGGGCTATTACCTGCCCAGATATTTGGGCACATTTCCATAAAATTTCCATTAAAAAAAAAAGAAAGAAAAAGAATGACTGTGCTGCAGCTCTTATGCAAAGATTTCTGTTCCTGAGCAAGGCTGCAGTGGGGTTGTGCAGCAGAAGGAATCTAGACATTGTGACTGACTCTCACCAGCAGTGGCTGAAGAGACTGCATATTTCCCTCTAAATGTAAGAATTTAATTCAAATTAATAAGAAAAGTAGATGCTTTTTTTTTTTTTTTTTTTTTCTTGGGAGAATGTCTATGCAGGCAGAGGTACTGCCTCAATACAGCTGTGAAATTTTAAAATTTTATTATCCATGCAGCATTTTACTGACAACAGAAATCTCCCCAAAACAGTTCTTTTCCTTTCTGTTACATATTCATAACTCCAGAACATCTTTTGAAGGTAATGTCTATTCTTCTTTCTCTGCCTTTACTGTTACATCCTTATCTGGGAATATAAAACTTTCTTCAGATAATTTAAATTGCTTGTCCAGAGAATAGAATCACCCCCAAACACACTGCCCAGACTAGTAGCTGTAACTCTATTAGCAGTAACTTAAATAATTTTATTATTTCTAGTGCATTTTAGACACATTAAGGTCAGTTCTTATTGATCATGTGCTTTGCTGACATTTTCATGTTCAATAGGAACATGAACAAAGTTAAGTGCATCATCATCTTGAAAATGTGTTAAGTGATTCTGTCATTTATGTGAGGAAATTTGCCCCTTTCCTGCAGTAGGTCCTTTAGGATCGATTGAAATATTATCATAAAGGGAAGTAGGAATCATAGAAATTATAGAATCTTTTAGATTGGAAAAGTGATTTAAGATCATTGAGTCCAACCATTAACTTAATACTACCAAGTCCCCAGTAAACCATGTCCCTAAGTGCTGCATCTACTTAAATACTTCCAGGGATGGTGACTCAACCACTTCCCTTGGCAGTCTGTTCCAATGTTTGATAACCTTTTCAGTGAATAAATTTTTCCTAATACCCAATCTAAGACTCCCCTGGTGCAACTTGATGCCGTTTCCTCTTGTCCTATACCGTGTTACTTGAGAGAAGAGACCAGCACCCACCTTGCTACAACCTCCTTTCAGGTCAATTGTACAGGGTGGTGAGGTCTCCCCTGAGAGATGAATTTCAGTTCAGTGTTCTTGCTTGTTTCTTCCAGCCACTCACCTCTTCCCCTACAAGTGAAAGCAAATAGCTTTGAGCTTTAAAAGATGGAGACAACTGAAAAAAAAAAATTCCAGATCTCAGAACATGTCAGAGCATAGGCCTTGGAATAGGAGCTGCGTTTAAACTTGTAGCAAAGTGCAGCCGTGGAGGGGGTCAGTGTGGCTTTTAATTTACTTTGACAACCTATTAAACTTCAGCTGTTAAATGTTCCAGAGCAGTCTTTGACCCTTGATTCGGCTTCTTCCTGATACTGTTTGGCTGGTGGTAGAAACATACAGATCTATCTACATCAATTAGAGGTTAATCAGTTAAGCTTCACATTTGTCCAGCATCCAGACCTTTTTACTGTGAATCAGCCCCTTTTTAAATGCAGGAAGGGTTCTGGCATTAGCAGCTCTCTGCTCATTTCTTTCTGCCAGCAGATCTCCTATCTAGAAGCAGAGGAGTTAAATATGGACAAATACATATTACATATTGCAAGAAAACAAAGAGGGGTTAACTATGTACAGACACATATCACACATTGTTTAAAAAAAATGCATGGGAGAGAAGAAAAAAAAAAGAGTGTAATGTTCTGGCAGAGCAGTGATTCACCACTGGGAAACTGCTACTTGGAGGAATCCTCACCCACCGCAAGCAAAACGGAGATCAGCTCAGGAGGGCTTAGGAGGGGAGCACGACCGCCAGGCGCTGGCTCACTGCTTGGCTGCGTCCCAAGTGCTGCACTGAGAAAAGTCAGAGAAAGGGAAGGGGAAAGCCAGCTCCTCTCCTGAGCAGCTTAGGTGCGAGCAACCCGGCTATTAGCAACGCTGCAATGGAGCCGCTTCCACGGCTGCTGCGATTGCTGCCTGGAGGCTGGAAATCAAATATTGCAATTGATTTTTAGGCCAGCTAGAGACCTTTGCCTGTGAGGATATGACATTTTAAGGAAGGATGTGAAGGCCAGGCTACCTGTATTTCTGTAATCTATAAATTATAGCAGTTTTCTTCATGGCCTGGGATGTTCTCTCCACAATGCCTCTCTTCCTCATCCAGTCTGTGTCTCCAGGACATTTTGTAAGGCACGTATGAGTATGAGCTTTGAAGGTTTCTCTTACAGCTGTTTCCTATAATGTCTAGTAATTCTTGTCTCCAGGTAAACAGATACCAGAAATATTGTTTTAATCCTTTTACCCAGAAAAACCCTTTATCCCACCTACGATAGGGAATAGCGACCTCATCCAAGATATGCAAAGCTCTGCAGTTTCTGTTCATATGATTTTAGAAGAAAATTTCCATTTATTTCAAACTGTATGGATACGTAGACAGGAATCTTAGAACATTCAAAATTTCAAAGTAAAACTCAGTTTTACATATGTCCCTTTTAAAACCATTTTAAAATCCTGTTTAAATCTCCACATCTTATATTTTTAAAAAGCAAGAGAGTAGTCTGAAAAAATAAACAAGGTTTTGACAAAAAAAGAGTTGATACATGTGCTTAACTATAGACACAGCATTTAATCTCAGTATCAGTGGAATGCACAGTGGTGTGTAAAGATATACATAAATCTGCAAGCCTGGGGCTTGTTTAAATTTTAAGCTTTGTAAGAAAACTGTAAACTAGATAATTTCTATGAGTCACAAACTTTTTGAAGCTCTTTTTAGAAGGGATAGTTTTGTGTGTGTATATGGAGGGGGGAGCTCTGTGAAGAACATGTACAAGTATTACCGCCGATATGCTTTCAAGAGGCAATTATCTTTGGGGTATACAGGGCTTTTATTTCCCTTACCCCTGCTAACATCACTTGCTGCAGTGTCTGGTCATGTAATAGCAGAGAAGTTGCTTTGTTACAGAGCCGTCGCATGCTTTTTGTAGCTTGCAGACCTTGCAAACAAGTATGGGTCATTGCAAATAGTTTGTTCCTTAACCCAGAATCATATGGAAGTGCAGCTTTTCATATGGTGTTCATTTGAGAGAAATGCCCCAAAGCAGTTTTTATCAGTTGAAGATAAATTTTATCTGAATGTGACCTGGAATGTTAACTCCAAGTAACTTTCAATTTTTGTGAGGATCTGGATTTGATGTCATTTGGGTCACTGACTTTGAGACAAATTTGTCAAAGGCTTGTAAGGCTGAGCAAAGCTCAAGAATACCTAAAATTGTACTTTTAAATTAAACATGGACTGTGTAGCAAGCTCATCGTTTCTTTAAGAAATGCAGAATACTGACTTCTTTGGGGCAACCTCTTTCAGAGTATAGTCAGTAATAGCTTGCTTCAGCACTCCTTTCATTACTCCGTTGCTGTTCTCTGGCCTGTTCCCAAGTGCCTGAGCCTCTCTCTCTTAGGCTCCACTGTCAAATACTTCTGATTACTGCCAGAAATTTGTGGGTAACTTTTATTTTAATAAGGCAATTTTATTTTGCAGTCATTGATGTTTTTCTTGAACTTTTCTTCTTTCCTTAGGGTGGATTAACACATTGCTCTACAAAAAAAAAAGAATGAATGGAAGATGGATACAAGTAACTGTAAAGTGTGTAATGCGTCATATGATTTATTCAGCACAGTGCACTTTCAAAATTAATTATACCTAACAACCAGCTAAGACTGATGGGGTTCATGTGTGGGACTGAAGCTAACAGATATAAAAGCAATGGTTTCTCAATGCCCTGAAATTTTAGTACAATGACTTATTTGAGAGTAAGATCTAAAACCCCCCACAAGGAACAAAATTGAATGCCATTAATTTGAAGAAATTATGCCTTTGGCGTCTTTTTCTGGAACGTTTTTATCAGAGTGCCATTATATCACTATTTTCTTCTGAAATGGGGACCACAGAATATACAATTTTTATTTGCTATTTGTGTGGGTTTTATTTGGAAAGACTCAATATGAACTGAGATTGACATCATTAAGCCCCTTTTGTATCTAGGATACCGGTACATACTGAATATATGTGATTGAAAGTACTTGCTATCCTGAACAAAATTCAGTTAATAATTTATGTGAGTATACACACTGATTCCAGTTAGCTACATTGGACTCTTCTAAATCGAGCCTGCAAGTCACGAGTGCAGTGTTTTACATGACATGTAGGAAGGGTGGGCCAAAACCATTACTATCACATGCAAATTACCATGTTTCTTCAGAGATGCAAGAAGTTCTAGCAGAGTCAGTAAGGTTTAAAGATGTATCTATCTCAGCAGTGTGTGTTCTTTGCTAAAGACCACTGTAAAATAGTGAGGAGAAATACGTTTTAAAGTAGGCAGCCTGAACTATTATACTGCTAGACTGAGAAAAGCCAGTTCTACCTTCTTTGTAAACTATAGTGACTTAGACTAGATGAGACCAACCAACAAGAATTAAGTTAATACAAAGATAGCACACTTTGCTTATAGATTCTGACAACCACCCCTGGCTCCTAGATTCCCAGCCCAGTCTCCAACTTGCCTAGGGTAGTGGAGCCAACAAAGTCAGCATTGGTTTCTGAAGATCTGATGTTTCATCTCCAGCCAACTTGACCGACAGATGGCAAGTCTGTGAAATTTTACCCACCAGAAACACTGCAAATTCATGGCACAGAATAGAGGACAATAAACCCATAACAGATGGAGAGAGAAAAGTTAAATATCAGGGCCCAGATAATACCTTATATATATATATATATCTTAAAATTCTCAGCTGAACATCTGTGCTCTGCTTCAATGTGCCTGTGTGGCTGCAAGTCTGCTCAGAACTGCCCCACTGAACACCTCAGTCCTAGATCACTTTCAAATCAAATCCTCCTTGTTTCTGTAATGTCTTATCCACCAGATGATTTCCAAAGACTCTTTACATGGAGGGGCAGGATCAAGGTCTGCAGTGAAAATGGCAGCAGATTCTTTTTTCTTTTACAATTGATAGAAGATGTAAAGCTTATAATTTAAATCAAAACCCTGACCTAAGCAGTGGGAGGCTTGAGTTGAAATCATATTTTAATTAATAAATTTTAAACTATCCTTTTGAACTTCAAACTTAATGAAAGGTAGCTTGAGTTGCACCCTAATGGTTTGAGCACTCATCTGGGAGAGAAAACCACTTGATTTAGATTTTCTGATCACGTTATACATTACAAATTATAGCACAACCACATTATTAAAACACAGAGAATCAGTGATAGGTTCCATGCTCACAAGTTTGTACATGTGCTTGAACTAAGAGAAAAAGATAAAAACAACCAACCAAACAAATCAATGCGATCAGCAATGTTCCTGAACTTCCATTTACCAGAGGCTTAGCCACATGGGGAACATACACTTGTCCTGTGAGGACAGAACTATATTCCCCCAAAGATTATATTTGGACAACAAAGAGGAGGTGATCTGGTCTGCATGGGTACTAAGGAAAGGACCCTTTTTTCTTTGTCTGTTACTATAACCATGTCCTAAGATGACATAAAACTCCTGCATGTCATCATATGAAAACAGAGGCTTCATACTAAGTAGAGTCTATTGTCTTAGCAGCTGAAACTGCAGAACAAAAAAACCCCAACCCCCACATCAAAAAAGAACAAGATTAGAATCACAAAGCCGAGTATTCAAAGCAGGGAAGTGACAGAGTGAAGACTGCCAGAATTTTCTTTTTAACAATTTTGTCTGTAAGTGTATGACTGCATATTATCGAAAGGTCACCAGCCTTCATTTCTTGCACAAGAGTGAATACTTACTATATTCAAATTAATGAGAAGTTACGCTTATTTTCTCCGTATTGTTGTGTAGATAGCTCCATGCCCTAATACAACACATTTTGAAAACTTCAAAGCAGTAAGAGGTGATATTAACCTCAGTTTTATGGCTCTGGAACTAGGGTATGAAGAAAATGAGACGCAATGTTTTCACATAACAATGTGGAAATAATTAGAAGCTCATTTTTCAGAGCATATGAACTTGTACAATGCATTACATATGCAACATGACTTCATTTGCAATGGCCATTGACTTAATCTAGTTGAAAATCAGATCTTAGTGTCTCACGTTAGATAGACAGAAAATGAGAAACATGCAATTTTTGGTTTTCCATGAAAAGTTTAGGTTAAATGATGTACACAGAACTTGTTCTGCACATTATGGAAAAGCCAAGGAGGGTACCGCATTTCAAGGGTAGCGCCAGCAAGGTCTGGTTAAGGCTGGGAATAATTAAGATAGAGGATGGATCCTTTTGAGATTTAACTTCTAAAACCAGTTTCTCTTGAACATGTGTGAACTGTGATTTTCACAACATAATAAAAAACATGTCCTTACCATAAAAATCCCCGAGAACATCACATCTGCCATTGCTGCAAAGCTTGTGGTGGCTGGAGAAGTTGTCACCATTTTGTTAATGGGCATCCTCCAGCTTTGTCCCTCAACATTGCTGAAATATTTTGTTTGAAATACACCTTTAGTCAAACACTTAGTCAGGAAAAAAAAATCTTTGTGAATGATATATATATCAAAGTTTTCTGGTAACATTTTCATTTTGTGCAAATATGTGTGAATTTATGCTACTTATTCAGACCTGCATCCAACAGAAAAGATTTGCTGTGAATTTTCTTTTTTCTGAAAGGGGCAAACTCTTTTCCATTACATTTCTAATACTGAAAGTAACCTTAAAAATAATGTGGTTTGTTACATAAACTGGAAATTGCTTTTCTATTTTTTGGTGGGTTTTTTTGTTTTGTTTTGTTTTGTTTTGTTTTTCTTTTTAATGTTGCATTTACTAATTTACTAATTTCATCTCAAGATAGAAAACTGGAATTCTCTGTGACAAAGCACACATGAGAGAGATATGGAAAGCAAATGCATACTGAGCTGGACACTTCTGGCTGCCTTATGTCATTCCCATTTTACACTGTTGCAGTTGAACTGAATTTGAATATGGAGCTATTCCATGTTGACATACATGAAAGTAAGAGGAGAACTGAGATACTCCTCCACGGTTTCATTCTGTGCTGCCAAAAAATAATGGCTGCAAACATCAGAAGCACAATAACTGTAAAAGTCAGTTTGCTAAGAAAATATTAAATAATGTAAAAATCTAGATGTTTTCTGTCACAACAAAATAGCTATTAGTGTAGTCAGATCATTCATGCAGGCCTGAGAGAGTGCATGTGCTATTTGTTGATGGTAAATGCATTATTAATGCATACAACTTGCCTGAGTACATAATAGCTGTCACCTTATATTTAATCTGTGTCATCAGTAAACAAAAACACACATTGCTTTTGAAACAGCTAATTCAGGTTATTTATCACTCTGGAAAACTCTAGTTGAGGCAAAAGAAAACCAATTTTACCTTGATGTCAATAAACACAGTAAAGCTTAGACTCTTCCCTGACATGCTCCCACAGCAACTTTACCAGCCAGTGATGCAGAACTATCCAGTGTGCTAGTTTCATCTCCAGACTGATGGTAATTTAAGAGCATCAAGAGCATGGTTTAGCTAAAAGAAATGACCTTTTGTCCTGACAGGAGAGCACCTTGGTCCTGAAACAATGTCAGGAAATCATGTATATATTGACTAAAATTCTGACATGCCACATTTTGTTCCAACATACTGCAGTTTCCCTAAAGGCATCTCATTCTAATTCTAGTGGGAATGCACCTTGCTGGCAAAAAAGATCTTAGATGTTTACCATATAGAAGACTCTATGTGAGCTAGTCACTACAAAGTCCTTCCATAATTAAGGAAAACAAAAATGCACTGCCATAAGTGTTGATTTTTTTTTTTCCCACTGACAAAGGTAACATAGGGAAAATAATCCAGATGTCATATGTTGTAGATGGCTAAAGTTAGAGACACTTAATCCCACCCACAGTGATGAGAAACTGTAAATAAATCATTTATGTTTGACAAAATAATTTATTCTAATTACCTGAAAAACAGAGGAAATAATTTGCTCAGTAAGGCTGTCCAAGATGAGAAAAAGCACCATTAAAAGTCAGCTGCAGATTTAACAAGCATACAACTTTCTCTTATTTTCCCTACACATCTACTGAAAATAAAATGGGCACATTTATTGAGCATTTCAATCATGAACTTCTGAAATGTGCTTTTAGAGAATAAATAGTAATTTGACTTGCTTAATAATATAAGACATAATAGCATTTTATTATGCTGACAGCTCCCACAGTTACATAATCTTGCAAATGGTATCTACCTGGACAGTATTATGACACATATACAATCTTGAAAGCAGTGATGCTCTTCTCAATTTTCTAAAAATATCTGCAATTGCTGGTCATTTGGGTTTAAAGGTACAGAACATCACCAGAATTTTATAAAAAAATGTTTCTGTTGGTATAGTCCTGAGCTCTGACTACAGATACCCTGGTCATGAAGCTTTCCATGTACCATCTTTCTTAGTACCTTCTTCTGGTGCATTCGTATAACTAGAGGTGGATACCACAGTTATAAGAATAGTGTCTATGTGTGAGCACCCACTATAACCAGTGGACATCTAGGAGAGAATTTAATTGCATAAGCACAGGTATCTGGCATCATTTGAGGTTTTATGAAGTATTTTATCACGTTTCCAGCTGCAGAAGGTCTCATATATATATATATATATATATATATATATAAAACTCATATAGTCAACAGAGCCCAGAAAGTGACTAATCACATCTTAAAGTGACCTATATTTAGTCATCTGACATGCTCCCCAGGCTACTACAGGCACAAATATTTGACAGGGAGGTAAGGCAAACCTGGGTAATGGGTAAGAGGAGGCTGAGGTACAAGATCCTACAATGGTATGGCTCACAATTGTAGCCACTAACAGTAAAGTCAAATTAGTCATTATTCATTGGCATCTAAGTGAAGTAGGCACATGACACAATTAGGGCTAGGTTAAACTATCACTGTATAGATGTGTGATGTAACGGCTTGTGATTTGAGTCAGTAGACAGATGAATGAGTCAAAGCTGTGTTTGGCAGTCAGATACCAGCTATCTACACCATCATTGGACAAAATGGTGTTATGTTGTCAAAGTCAGGATCTTTGAACAGTGGAAAGGCCCCTCTGAAAAACCCACAGTCCTCTACTTATCAATAAAATGATAAAACAAACTATAAGATGAAACAGAATAAAGTATTGACAGAAATATTCTATTAAGCACAAAAAATAATATCTTGTAACATAAATACATTTTATATATTAAAATAAGCATATGAAAAGAAAAGCCTTACTGAATTCTGTGGGGTTTTTGGACTAATAGCTATGAAGATTTCATTTTTTTTTTTTTTCTGGTAGCTGCTGTTTTATTGCATAATATAAATAATAAAAAAATAGCTTTCAAATTCCATTCTTCTTGTGTTGCCACAGAGCAAAAGTAGGTGGTAGGATGTGGGTGTGGAAATGCTTTGGAGAATGAGGCAAAATGATAGAAAATTCAATGAGTTTGGTAGCAATACTTACTTTATTCAGTAAAAATCATTCTCTGATTAAGAGAGACCTAGCTGCTCCATGGCTGAGATCTGAACGTTATAGAATTGACGTCACCAAAAAAAAATATAAAATATCATTGAAGAAGAAATAATGGCTAGAATAGCTCTTATAGAACCTACTTATTGTTCTTCCTGTCTCATCCAGAAATATAGTGGTGTCATGACAGTAACCAAAATGATACTTATTATGGGCATTGTGGCCTGTTGAACTATGCAGGAGTCTTTCCATCTCATTTCTGATATACTCAGAAGTACAAGGAGACCTCTGTAAGCATGTATTCACCTTAGTACCTCCAAGCCCCAAAGTGGTCAGAGGAAAAAAACAGATTTGGCACAAAAGCAGGGATACATTATTCCTTTGTCTTATCGTAGCCCTAATATGAAAATGCTTCTCATCTGCCAGAATTAGGCCAAGCTTTGAAAAAAGTCACGTCTGAGCCCAGCTACGCAGGTCCATATCCATAGCTCATTATGAGCCACAGATCTATTTCTCTTTCCCATGTACAGTGTCTCTTGTTTTGTGTTTGGTATGCTTCTATGATACTTTTATACACTACAGAAATATCACTGATTGGGCAGCTAGAATCAGACTTCTGGCTTTATCTTATTCATGATGTTTCTATTGAACCGAAAGCATAAAATAGGGAGTCCTGAATTACATAGTCTAGCACAGAAACCAAATAACTGAATCACTTGAAGTGACGGCAGAAAAAGTCTAAACATTTCATTGAAATTAAGTCTTATCAGTCTGTGGAAATATCCCAGAACAAATTATTAAGGTCCCCTCTCTTGGGATATTTAATACCAGTTTAGGTGAAACCTCAAAATCCTGTAAAACCAATTCAACATTTGCAGAAGAATGAAACTGGTAATTTGTCAGGTCTATACAAGACTCCTCTGTACAAGTAAATGCTGATCCTAGGTCTGATCCTTCGGTACTGAGTGCTTCTCTTATTACTTGAATTTTATTCTGTCCACTTATATATTACTTTTGTTTTACTTATGTCTAGGTGTATCCTGATTTTTTTAAAGCAGACTGTGTTGATCTTCATTCGCTCCTTTCCTCCAATATCGAATCTTCTGCAGCTCCCATTTCTAACTGCTTGAACTTCAGTCTTCATTCTGAACAGTAAGTGGTTTCATAATCAGACTCTGACTTCTTATTATAAGGTTTATGATAATTAATTTTAAGGGAAACATGATTGCCTATTTTTCTCTCAGGAGTAAATAATGCAAGAACATTAATTAATTAACAAATTGGTAACATGACAGCAGCTCTGACATCTTGTTCCAAAAGGTGTGTTTCATAGTTGAATATAAGATAGTGGTTATGTGCACAGTTCTTAGCTACTGATCTCAAAGCACTTTACAAAGAAAGCATAATTTCCATACTATGTTTTAAAATACCCACTTTTTTTTTTTTCTCTTGCTTCTAACACATTTTTGTTTCTTTAAGCAAATGTTCTTCCAGTTCTGACCTCCATATCTCCTCTGATTCATAGTTAAGGAACATTTTCTTTTTTGAGGGCACAGATATGTTTGGCCTCCCAAATATTTTTGGAAAGAGTCATATTAACATACGTCACTGCAAAACTGCTCCAAGGAGACCATTGCACAGGATGAAGCACTTCCCCCAGCTGTCCCTAGAACATCACTTTTCCCATCCTCAGCACACTTACATTGCAGCACCTAGTCTGTTTGCAACATTTTCAGGTTTACTTTATAGTTCAATTCCCAGGATTTGATTCACAGCTACCCCACATCCCCAGGAGAAACAGGAAAACACCCTTAACCTCAGGCTCCTCCAACAGCAGTTGTAACTCCCTGGAGAGCCTACAGCTCCCTCAGTCACTCCATCCCTCTACCTGGTACCTGAGTAAAGGAGAGCAAGAAGAGATGATGGAGAAGAGGGAAGGCAGAGCAAAGTGACCACTGTGGGCTAGGGGGACCCTGGGATAGAGGATGGAAAAGGGTGGGACCTGCAGCAGGACCAGCAGAGAAAGGAGGAGGAAGAGGCGATGATAACAGAGGAGCTATGAACAGCTGTGAATGATTTTACAGGACTAGCTAACCAGGTAACTAACTCCCCTCTTAATTTTTTCTTCAATAATTACAATGTGAATTGTTCTCTTCAAGGATTTTTTTCTTATTCTTTTGTCCTCCTTCTGGGATATTCAACTGATCTGTCTTGGTTTTAATTTCTGTAGTAAAGCCTAGAAGTGAGACTTTTATCATTTTTGTGATTTACTAATATTATATGTGAATACAAACTGCCTGGGTGTCAATTGCTCCTAAAGCTCTTCAATAACATAGAATTTATCTTCTTTCTATCATATTCTTTCAATAATAGTGAAAAGTTTCTCTTTCATTCACTCATCTCTCTCCCAATATACAGAAATAAATAAATGACCCCCAAAATATAAATAGAACCCCTCAACAAAGCAGAATCCAAGAAAACCATAATATTTTGGATAGCTTCTAAAGCCTGTAAAATAGCACTTCTCAGAAGCTAAAATAGCTGGCTTGCACTTTATGAATGTTTTACTAAATATGTGAGCTGGTAAGAAAGAAGAGGCTTTAGCAACTTGCAGTACTTAATGTTATCTGTAGAGTATCTTGAAACATCTTCAGCCTTTTCCAACCTCTTTTTCTCTTGACATGTCAAGCCAAGGCACAAACTGAATACTTAGCAGAAATCCATCGACATAAAATATAACATTTATAAGTACCTATAAAAACTAACACAGGACCTTGGATCAAAACCACCTTTTCTGTTTGAGGCCCTCAGACCATGGAGGGGAAAACACATACTTTGTGGTGGTGTACAATGGAGAGCAGTGCCTGTTTACACTGCAGTTTCTGCTCTCCCCATCTGCAGATATCTTCCTCTGCTGTGGTGCCATTTAAAACATGAAACTACCCGTTGTTTAGAATGCTGAAGACCATGGGAGATCTTTCTTAATAGCTGAAATAGTGTAGAGTTCTTGCTAAAATGATTAATATCTTAAAGAGAGGTGCGTGGGCATAGCTGTGAAGGTTTTGGCAGCAGGAGCCTGCAGGGGCCCTTGTAGGGAGATGGCCATGAACATCCCTGAGCTGATCACAGCCAACTCCAGACAGCTCTGAAGCTGCTGTGAGCAACCTGCCGTGTCCTAAAACTGCAGATGTTAGAACACAGGGGGCCTCTGTGAAAACATGTTAAAGAAAGGGCATCAGCTGCTGGAAGGAACAGAAGTGGACACATAAGGAGGAAGGAGGAGATGTAGAAAGAGACACTGTCGGGAACATGGCTGAAGGTGTGCTCCTGGAAGAAGGTGCTCCATGCCAGAGGAGGTATGGGAGTCCCCCCACTCTGAGGGGATGGTGGTTGTGGCAAAACATATCAGGGCATGAAGATCCCTGAGGGGCTGCAGCTCTTGGGAAACCCATGCAAAGGTGGGGACATCCCCAAACAGACTGCGGTATATGGAGGAACCCATGCCAGAGCAGAAGAAAACAAGTAAGAAGCAAGGAGCGGCAGAATACTGTTATGCACATGATCCCAACCTCCTGTGCTACCTGTCACCTCATGAAAGGGATTGAGATGGTCTGGGTGAAACCTGTGACAAAAATAAAGGCAGTTGAGACTAGAAAGTGGAGAGAGAAGAGTTGCAAGCAAGTCTTGCCAGCAACAAGAGGAGAACAGGTAAGGATATTAAAGAATGTAAAGGAAGCAGGAAAAAAAAAAAAAAAGGTGTCACAGACCAGTTGCATTAAACTCTTGATCTTCTGGTGAATATCCATGCTGCTTCTTTCTTTTCTGAGGCAGCACAGAGTGGTATTCTCCAAAGAGTAGCAAGAACTAACAAGGACTGAATTTTTGACTCCAGCATAACTGAATTCTTACCCAAACAGCTTTCATGTATGTCACTACGCAGCTAGATAAACTCCAGACACATAACACTAGATACTATAGCATCATAGTACCAGCACGGGTGTTTGATATACTGGATAGAACAAAGCCATAAATTTGATCTCTCCCTTCTGAGATCACTTGAATGGAGGGAAGAAATAATGACCGTGGATGAGAAGATGTGATGGTATTCTTATTCCCAAATACTTCATTAATTCTAGGAATAAATGTCGTAACAGACCAGAACAGAAAATAACATGGGCACCACTGAGATGAGTAATTTGGGGAACTAAAACCAAATAAGATATTAAAAGTTTAGGTAAATATTTCAATATAGTACCTTGGATGTTACACTGAGGATTGTCCAGGTCAGGTACAGCAATTAACACAGTCTGTGGAGACACATACATAGCCCAAAAGAATAAAAACTTCTATGAGTGACATAGAAATAAACCCAAGACATTTCTGAAGACCTTGGACTGTTGCACAGGGAAAGAAATTGTTTGGGGAGCGTATGGTTGGAAACTGCGGTTCTGCTTCAAAGCTTTAGTGCTAGTGAGAGAGAGAAAAGAAAATTTCTCGGAATCTGTTATGACATGTAACTTGCACTTCCTCTAACCAGATTTGCGCTCCTTTTCCTTTCCTTATTGTAGAAATACATAAGTGGCCACAGTGCTGCCCCTACAAATATTACAGTACAAAAAGAAATGTAGGTATGTGGCTGTATTTAGTTTTGTGATTAAATAGACTTTCTTTCCAAAGAAAATTGAAGCAGGATATTAGAAGTATGATGTCATTTCTCTAGTTTATTGCCAAGCAGTCTGTGGGCAATATAAAACTCAATTGTGTGAGGAATCACATCTAGCAACAAAGATCAAGAAACATCCTCTATCTTAGAAGCAGAGCATCAAAACAGACTGAAGGAAGCAGGAGACTACTCCCTCTTGTGTAACTATTAGGTAAGCACTAACTAGTAACGATTTCCTAGCTCCAGGTCATAACACAAAGAACTCCAATACCAACACACAAGAATTTGATTTTTCCACTAATCAGACAATTAAATCATGACAGTAAACTCATAGTGTTGTGCATGATCATCTCTATGTTCTAGAAATTACAGCACCCATACTGGGTTTGTATGAAAATAGAGTAGCTATTTTGGGACCTGTCTGCTGGTGCTCTGGATCAAAGTATCAGTGTGTGTGAGACTGTCCATACTTTTTATTTAAAAAAAAATTTTGCACTTCTCATTGTTGAACTTTATGAGGTTCCTGACAGCCCATTTCTCCAGACTGTCGAGGACTCTCTGGATGGCACTATGATCCTCTGGCATATCAGCCACTCCTGCTAGTTTGGTGCTGTCTGCAACCTGCTGAGGGTACGGTCTGTCCCATCATCCAGATCGTTAATGAAGATGTTCAATAGGACTGGACCCAGTACTGACCCCAGGGGTACAGTGGTAGTCACTGGCCTCCAACTAGACTTCATGCAACCGATCACCACCCTCTGGGCCTGGCCATGCAGTCAGTTTTCAATCCACCTCACTGTCCGCTTATCCAGCCTGTACTTCACCCACTGCTCTATGAGTATCTTACAAAAGACAATGTAGAAAGCCTTGCTGAAATCAGGGTAGACGATATCCACTGCTCTCCCCTCATCTACCAAGTCAGTCACTTCATTGTGAAATGTTATCAGGACTTCATAGACCCTAAAACTAAATGTAAGTTTTCTTTGCCCACCACTACTGTTTTGGCACATTTCAAAAGCATTAGAGCCACTGAAAAACTAAAAATAATTTAAAAAACCCCCACAAATCAAATGCTGGATAATTCTGGAATAAATATTTTAAACACTAATTAAAAAGACCAGCATAGCAAATCTAGTTGGATGTAGATTCATAATTAATTATGCTACTTTTTGCACTGACTAGATATCCACCAAGAAATTAACTGAACTAACATTTACAATGAAACAATACACGGTATAATATTTGGAAATACTGTAGTGCTGTATTAGAAATACTAAAGGTGTATTGATTTAAATCCCTTACTCCTAATATCTTAAATTACAAACCTACAGCCTGACCTAAGACTTATGTCAAGTCAATAGGATTCTATAGCAGTATAAACTCATTTAAGTATGAGATATTTTTTAAATAACTGAAAAACAAAAATATTTGACAGAAGTGTCAGTCTGTGGAGTAGACTCAATCCCATGCAGATTTTGTCAGTCCCTCAAGGCCCTGAGAGATTTTGTGATGCACGCAATTCTAAATCACAAATGAAGTTCCATTTTCTGAAGGGATTGCTCATGGGAGTAAGGCATAAAAGTTTATGGGGTAAGATCTTGTCCTGGTTCAACTAGGATAACATCAAGTTTTCCCCAGCAGAGATAGAGGGGGGAGGGATCTCCAGCCGGGTTATTCATACCATGCTGACGTCAGGTCCAAGGGCAGAGCCTTTTTACTTTCGCTTTGGGTTTTGGGGGTTGCGACACACGCGACGGGCTTGTTCCCTGGCCATTTTGAGGTATTTCTCTGTATATCTTTGGTCTTGTTCACTGTTATTGCTGTTTATTGTTGTTACCATTGCCACTGCTGCTGTTCAGATTGTTTTATCACTCTGTTGTATTAAATTTCTTCTTATTTCAGCCCGGGGTCTGTGCTTAACTTCCAGCCTGACCGGCTGCGCGTGGGGGAAGGGCAACAGCAACGTGCTCTCCGGTCCCGGCAGGGCTTAAACCTGCACAGATCTGGACTTTAAAAGCAATAATCCAGAAATACTAGCTCCACAAAGATTCCCTAGTCCTTAACATGCAAGGCACATGCTTCCACACGTGCCACAGGGACAGGACAACCCTTTATTTGACGATGGACATCACTGGATGTGCAGCATACTGCACAGAAAGATGGGATGGAAAAAGCTACTGGCAACAACTGAACCTCAAGCAAACTTTTATGAAACTTTAAGGACCAGAAGAAAGTTTTAAGGTTTCACATCAAAGAGGTTTTTTTAAAAAATATTTTATGTCTGGAAGCTTGAAACATCCTGTCATTTCCTCTGCATACACACAGGACATTTCATGTGCATTACTGGTTAAAATACAATGGTTGAGATGAATGTAGTAAGTCACAGTGGCGAGTGCCAGAAGTAAGACTGTTTATGCAACCTCTTTTTTTCTGCTCACACACGTGTTGTGAGATAGCCTTTACAGTAAGGTAAATCTTTTCCCTCATATATGTCTGATTAATTTACTGCATGGGTGAGGGATCCAAATTACTGAAAGTCATCTTCAAATTGGGATAGGAATTCAGACAGAAACATGCTCCCTTCATCCCAATTACAGGAAAGCATTTCGTTAACAAGCCCAACATTTACAGTAGATGCAGATAATAGGCAGGACTGAGTACAGATGTCAGTAGGTTCATTCCAAATCTTCAGCAATTATGTTGGTTTGAGCATTTATTCAGAAACATGTGAAAGCATCAGCTTGTGTTCTTACTGCCACATTCCCAACTGCGGTGGACAGAGACCTCCAGCACCAGCATGCCTACTTCTCTGGGTTTCACAATCAACCATATTTCATTTTCCACTTCATCAATGATCTGACTCTAGCTTAAATTAGAGAGGTACTTTGTTGTCACTTCTTTCAGAGATGTAGTGGATGGTAACCACTGCAGTTATGTCTTTCAAACTGAGTATTATATTCCTTCAAATGCTGGCTGGAGATCTGTAACCTGGAAGGAGGGGAAGCTTGCACCATCCCAGGAGACCTACTGCTTGGGTAAGAGTAAGATGCTCTGGGGTGGGAAAGGCAAGAGCTGGAAGACTGCAGTGAGGAACAGGAAGATGCCAGGCCAGTGCCCAAAGGGACTAAAAATCCTCCCTGAGACCAGAGGGATGGAGCAGAAATTTCTGCAACACAGAATAGCGTTGAGCTGGCTAAAAGCAAGGACCTGCCCCACTAGGATGCAGCAGACAAGTAAGAAAATTATGTACAAAGATTTTTAAATTTTTTCATTGATTTACTTAGTGTCATTTTTTCCCCAGTATTTGAAAAATAAACTAGTTTATAAAAATAAACTATTGTAGTCTTTTGAGCTTAAAAGCTTTTCAGCCTTGGAAAGCTCACAGTACAAGAAGTTCTATGCAGATCTATCTCAGAGCTCCAGCTACTTGGGTTCATGTCATACATGCTTGTCCCAGACTTTCCCATTCCTCTGAAGATTGGAAGCCACTTTCTGATTTCTAACCTACATTTGTTAATGGAAATTTTGTATCCATTTGTCCTTGTACCAATACTGACTTTCAGCTCAAAGAGATAATTTCTTCTCGTGTTTGTTACTTTCATGTATTCATGGTTTTCTCTGTAGCATTTTACCTTTTTTACAATGCACATCTTGTATAGGAAACAGGAGCCTGAAGTCTGCCGTGGGGTCAGATGCCCAAACTAGTGTGGTGATGTCCCAGTCTTATATCAGATTGTGCCTTGAGATGACACCCTTTTCATCAGCCCTAGGAGACTGTGTAAGTCCCTCATGTTCAGTCTTTCACATCCAAATGCTGGCATTCAAACAAGTAATATATTGTTTGTTTGGTTTTTTTATCTGTACACTTTATTGAATGCATTATAAACTCGTAAACACATTTTTGTTTGAAAGAAATGGATGCAGTGGAAAAAAAAAACATTGTCAAAAAGGGTGTGATTCACACTTCCCAAAGCAGAGATACTTGTACCTCATCTAGTCATTCAGGCCCACTCTGTGGACAATGGAGAAGAACCCACTGCTTATTTCTTAACTATCACATAGCAGAGATACAAGATGAGGCCTTGGCCAAACAATGATGCCATCCTGTTGCCTATGGCTACTGCCAGAAAGCTTCCTCCACAGTTTTAAGAAAACTTTTCCATGTTTAATGCTTCTGCCAGCAAGAGTCCTGTGCTTTTAACAACTCCAGGAATTAATTTCTGTAAACAGAATTAAATTATTTTGGATTTATAGATAGAAATCAAATTGTCCAGGCAGCTATAACTAATAATACTGTATCAGAAAGTTTTGCCTGGTCCTTATATACACACATTTCGTAATTCTTGCTGTGTCTGTCTTGCTTAGAACTGTTATTTTACATAGTGCCAAATTGTAAAATTTATGTTTTTAAGAGACAAATGAATCAGCAGCGGTATACTGAGTTCGTAGCCATTTAAGGCATTTTCCTTCAGAGACCTACAGCATGAAGCATTCATTTAAACTCTCACCTGCCCTCTGCTACATGAAGAACTGTACTCAGGAAGCAGGCTTAATAAATCAATAAAGTTTGATTAATTAAATTCTTCTGCCTTGCTTTTTCTTAGGAATATAGAAATGCACATTTATCCTCTTCTGGAGTCACAGATCTGTATAAATAAATCCTAATATCTCCAGAGAAATAAAATAAGTTCTTCCTCAAATACTATTCATCTTTAAATAACATGCCATACCTTCCATATACATGAGTACACACACGAGAGTTTTCATCATTTGAAGCATTTCATTCCATGGGATGATTTTATTATTTTTTTCCCTATCATGAGAAAGGTCTTTTCGATTTCATCAACTTTGTGCTTTTTCTGATTTAAAAAAAAAAAAAAAAGAAAAAAAAAAAAAGATCAAAAGACTGCTTGCAAATACTACCTTAAGAATGTATATGCTAACAGGAATTGCTCACTGGGGAATCCGAATCTGTAGTCTTGTAGACTGATGTACATATTGCATCAGAAAGGCAATTTATATTGGCTTTATACATATGCTGTTCTGTTTGATTTCCCACCTATATATAAATTACACCTGTGCTTCCATTTCTGCAGGCTCTCCTACTTGATATTATTACCTACTTTCTACAATTTATCTATTGATATAACAAGTTCCTTGGGTTTCCACTACTGGCAACAGACACTTTGCCAAAATAATCTAGAAAAAAAAGTGTCTGGCTGTAGCTCAGTTCAGTCCTTGATGGGAAACATGGCAAGAAAGAACAGAGGAAATCTTTCAATGTTAAATCTCTGGAGTCAGAGAGCCCTTATATCCCATTTATGTCATTTTCTGGGGAAGCACATATTCTCTAGGAGGTGTGGGGGGAAGTTTTACAGTTTACAGTCCTTCCTCTGTGATGTGCAGAAGGGACCTGCACTGGCAATATTAGGGATGAAAGGAACAGAGTTGGAAAGGACCAGCTCTAATGTCTGCCTTCTCTCTCTTTCCTTCGACCACCATGCATGTTGGTTTATGCATGAGCAAGGGCAGGTATTCTACGTTCAGCAGATGGAAAGCAACCATAACTAAAGAAAAGACTTGTGTATTAATTCACTTTCCGCTAAGTTGGACCAAAATGTTAAGTTAGCATTGCTTAGTAGCAGACAATTTAATTGCTAGGAGTTTCCTGCAACAAATCAGTCACTCTCAGTTGGAGCTAGTCAGCCACAAAGCATAAAGTTAATAGTCACAGGTTGCTTTCCACAATCCACTAATAACAGGAATGCTGCTATTAGCAAACTATACAGCTTTGCAGAGTGTTTTGTTTAACAATAACATGAGGGTGGTGCAGAGTGGCAAGATCAAACATAGTAAGAATCCAGCAATTTGTGCGCCCCTGCAAGGTGCACGCTGAATGAAATGCATGGGCTGTACCCTCCAACAATACAAATCCTGTATTGGCTTCTAGTTTTGCAGGGAAGGCAGATTTGCACTGAATTTGAGGTGGGATGGTGCCCATCTACTAGATTCTGTTCCCCTTATTCAAGACCAGTGGAACTTCACTCAGCAATTAGTAGATGGAGATGCTAATTAGCAGGAGGAAAGGCAGCGTCTGGGGGTGGGGGCATAGCAGCAAGAATGTCAGGAGTTCATGCACACATGTTCAGAGATACCAGTATCCTATTTTAAGTCATGTAGACACTTGGAAGATGAGCCCTCTTGTATTTCCAACTCCTCCTTTTTCTTAGATCAGCTCATTTTACCCAGCTCATGTCCCATTTACCATCAGTCAAAAACATTCATGTGAGCCTCCCTCCCTCCTGGGAAGAGGGCAGTTCTGTGCATCTCCTAAGAGAAGCCCCTTGATGCTTCAGAAGAGATTTTTTCATAGCCTCCATTAACAAAAAAAGCCTATGTTACTTAATTGAGGAAAGACTATTTTTTACCTGAAGTAATTCCCCAACCAACATAATTTTTACAGGCTCTTGCTGCAGTTAGGCTTATTTTAAAATGCCTGAAGCAGTTTCTCATGCTCTGTTTATTGTTTTTCTCATCGCTCTACATGAGTGCTGGCCATACTGATTATCAGCTGCTCTAGTTAGCAAGGAAATAATAGTGCAGTCTGGATTTGTAGGATAATGGGATTAAAACATTTCTTAAGATAAAAATAAAAATTAAAAAAAAAAAGATAAGATAATCAGACCAAAAAGTTAAAAACAAATAACAAAAAGAAAACTACAGAGAAAAAATAAGGCACAAAAATCATTTATGGCTTGCTCGAAGTCACTCAAAGTAGCTTTGGCTTGCCAGCTTATGGCTTGCTCAAAGTAGCTCAAAAGCTACTTTGTGCTCTGGCCAAAAGAGACTACTATTCCTTTGTCTCCATGTCAACTCTCTGCAACACTCTTGGTCTATACATATAAATGTCTGATCCAAAGCTTACCCAGCTCAACAAAAGAGTCTGTCCTTGGACTTTTATAAGCAGTAAACAGATGTAGCTGAATATATACCTGTTTTTCAGAAAAGAAAAGTACATTTCATTATGGACATGAAAGAACCAGTGTTTAGAAGAATACAGGTAATCAATGACTTGAAACAATAGGATTCTTAAGAAAGCAAGGAGTAAACCATCCTGCAAAGGGATGGAAAGCTCACATTGAATTAAGCTGTCTGCCAAATTCTCAAGGGGAAGTTTGTCTATCTCAAAACGCTTTCCTACCTCACACAACTGCCTTTCAACTCTGAATCTTTTGAGTAACATAAACTTAGTTCTACTGAAGCAATGTGGAGAATATGAAAAACGGTAAGCATTAAAGGAAAGGGATAAAGCTAATTTCATGATTGAGTTGTCCAGACTGATATATTGTTTCTAGAATACTAGAACCTGTGTTCTGCATGCCAGATTTTTTTTCTTTTTTGGTGAACCTGTATTTGGTGTAGAGGAGACTTTTCCTCCTGACATTAACAATTCAGCACCTCCTGACACACCAAATTAGCTGTGGGCTTGAGAAGAGGCAAAAAATACAGTCAAGGCACTGGCTACACTGGGGATTAAAAAAGCAAAACTGGCAGGAGGGTTGTTCAGCAATTTAGAACAAGCCAGCAACATAGGCAACTTTAATTGTGCTACATTAAATAACAGAAATGAAGACTGTGGAAAGGTCTCAGGAAAAGAAGGAAAAGATGGAATTCAAAAAGCTGGGATGGAACACGGCTGAAACTAATGACAGACAACCTGAACTGGATTCAAAGAAAGGAGGAAGAAAATTTTAAATAGGTAGATGGACAGAGAATTCTGGAAAAGACAAAAGAATGAAGTGTGAAAATGGCAGCATTAACTAAAGTGAAGCAATTACCTTATTGAAAAAAGATTAACATCTTCAAATGTATGATTCAAGAAATTGAATTGACAGAGCTATTTATAGGATTCCAAATTAATTTACTGCCTGAATACCTTTGACAGGAATTTAATTAAATCAGAATCCACAGGGTTTTTTTCAACATAGTTTCAAACAGCTTTTTAAGCTGCCTAAGTATATGACCAGCAATACTGTGGGTAGCTAGGAATCTAATAAAACCAATGAACAGGAAACATCATCTCCCACACCTGCACTGTTCATTAGATGCATTAAAGGACATGTTTGTTTTCTGTAAAATCCTCCCTGACTGGGGTACATCTTACCTGTGCTAGTAGTCCACTTAGCCTAAATTTATTGCCTAGGCCTCTCCTATAATTCGTAGAAATAGCTGCCTGCATATTGGTCCCATCAGCTGTTCTAAATATTCACTGGGAAAAGAGGAAGAAGAAGCAAGCTTAATTTTCACAAATTAAAATGGAGTTTGGGAAAAACTTTCTAAATATAAATGTAGTAAAACACCAGACTAGAAAACTAGAGACTGCAGCATCTGTTTGTACCAGTACTTTAAAACAAGAACATATTTGCAGAAACACTTTCTAGGAGTTAGACTTATTCTTGCCTTATTCTTTAACCATTGCAAGGTCAATAGTTAAACCAGATCAATTTTATTCAACCTTTTTCAACCTTAGACTCCTAAAAATTTTCCAGAACAGTTGTAGATCCCTTTGCAAATTCCACCTATGTTGAAAGTACATAATTCATGCAAGTCTGTTGACAACAGAAATAGTTGAAGAATTACAGTATTAAAAAAGTTAAAATTCTTTGTACTCACATTCTTCTGCAATAAATCAAATAGAATGGTGCTGACACTGGTTTTGGCAAACCAAAATGAAGCAGAGTGAGTGCACTTCAGTTGCATAACTTCCCCACCTAGCTTATTACATTTTTTAATACTAAAAGTTCACACGAACTTAAGGAAGTGATCATACATATTACTGATACCATAACTACTTATTTGTCACTTCATAGCTGTTCTATTTTTTTTTTGGACAGAACTGATGTTTCAATCCACCATCACTGGAAAATGGAAGTAATTATTTGTCCTCATTTAACTTTTACACTGGAACATTAATTGCAGTACAATGTAGAAGATTTAGTATACAATGACATATCTTCCTCGTATTGGGGAAATAATAAAACTAATATTTGAGCACTAATAGGCAGGAATTTATTTTGTGTGTAGCATCATCAAATGTCAACTCACCTTCAAAAGCTGTCAAGGGTTTCATTAAAATAATTCCACTAACTAAAGAAACCCTCAATTAAAACACTTTTACAAACATCTTGATTTTGTGATGAACAGTGGAAACTGTTACAGCCTTCCCTTGCCATTCTAATTTGAGGTCATCAAGCAATGCAAGCATATTACAGCAGCAATTTAATGAAGCTTTGTTTTCCAGGTGATCTCACTGTTCAAACTGAAAATAAAATTTGCACTTAAGGCACAATATGAAAAAATGAATGCATACTTTACTTTGATAGCTGCCACTTTCAGTATAAAGTGGGAAAGTTACAGGTTTTTTCTAATTTTATTTCAGAGAGCTAAAAATAACTGATAAATTTAATGCTTTTAGCGTAGGGCCCAAGATACTTTATGTATTTGAAGTTTCCTTAGTTGTGAGGGCTTTCCAGTGTAAACTGCATTACTTTAATCATTCGGAGATAAAATAGTCTATGCTACTTTGATGACAAGACGCAACGTCTCCTGTGAAAGCATCACTGATACCAGACAGATGATTGTGCTGAATGATCAGAACCAAAAGAAATAAAGAGTATTTCTTTAGAGACGCTTGGCAAACGATCACATCTTCTTTTCATATTTGGAAGTGTTTGGAATCAGGGCAATGGAATAAGCACAGGGAAGTAGTCACCAATGAAAGTTTGGAGAGAATGGCAACAAAGAATTGGGATGACGTCTCATCAGTTTCTGCAACACTCTAAGTACTCTCATTTTAAGATTAATTTTTTTTAATCCCCCATAAACTTTTTCTGGGGCCGCAAATTCTTCTGGCATTATAAGTTCCTCTGGCATTCCAGTAGGACAGAAGAAATGTAAAAGTCACACACTAATTCACAAAAGCACATGGTTAAGATTGTTTTCCTCTGTCATTTGCAGATGTTTAGATATGTTGCATAAATCTTCAGCAATCTCTGACCCTAAAGGTTGAAAATCAATGGAAGATCTCCATCCTAGGTTTCTATGACCACAAGATTACAAATAAAAATGAAATGGGTTAACTTCAGACCAGCTTTTAAACAACAGATTCCTGGACCGGAGGTCACATGGCACTGACTGTCCTGCAATCCCTCTCTGAGACAGGTCTGTCTTGGAGAGAGTTGTCTAAAACAGAACCATGAAATAGTAATAATCAGTACCTGAGCTCACTCTGGCCACTGTGCTATGGATGTACTCATCTGGAACAGTATTTAGTGAAGAAGTGGGAATTTAATGAATCTGACATAAATAATTGGACCATTTTGATTTCATTGTCACCTATAATGGATAACATTGACTACAGTTGGCAAGACGTGCTGTGCCCTTGTTCATGTACTAATAATCTGCTCTGCACGGGTGGTGCTTATCGACATTGAGTGCTTGTACTATTCATGATGGGGGTAAAGATGCCTAGCTGTTCACAAGTATTATTTGTATCCTACTCAAGAGCCAGAGCAATAGAACAGAACCCTGTCACAAGTTAATGGGTCTCTACTGCTAAATCACTACTGCTAACTGGAAATGTCAATGTAAAAATGAATTGAAACATGTTAATTTTTCAAGCAACATGGATCCTCTGACAGCATTTTATTAGAGTAATGCTATTTACATTCCCTCCCCCACCCACGTGAGGAAATCTGGTGTAGAAATCTATGCAATAAGCATTAGCTGATTAGCTACACCCAACATCGACTTTTTGTTTTCAGTTTAAACATCAAAAATGTAATTTACAAAATGGCTGATATTAACATCATAATGAATAAACATGCATTTATATTCCATCTATCATACTTCAGACTTGTCAAGCAACTGTCACAGCATCACAGCTTCTACACAACAGTAGAGGACACTAAGATTCTGACTGTTCCCTCTGGTCAAACTTCCACTGCCACTCCAGCACAAGGTCAAAGACTATAATCTTTTGTAGGTATTCTGGGAAAGTACAGGTGTGTGGAGGGCAAAAAATGGTCAAGTCTCCATTACCTGGGCAGATACCTAAGGTAAAGCAAGATGTAGCTCTTCCTCTATCAAGAAGTTGGGAGAGAGAGATTAAGGAAATGGCCAGGAACTAGCTGAGGTTGGAAAGGACCTCTTGGGTTTATCTGGTTCAAGCCCTGCTCATACCTGAGCCAGCCTCAGTTACATCAGTTCTCAAGGCCTTGTCCAACCACCTTTTGAGTATCACCAAATGGGGAGTCTCCACATCCTCTCTTAGCAACCAGTTCCAGGGTCCAAGCACTCTATGAATACTTCTTTCCTTATAATTAATCAGAAATTTCCATGCTATGTCCACTGCTTTCACTGTTCACCTCCAATTCAATTTTGTCTTCATCTTCTATACAACCACCCCTTAGATGTTTGAAAGATTCCTCCTTACCTTTCTCTGCTTCAGGCTGAATAAAGCTGGCTCCATCACGTGCTTCAGTTCCCCAGCTATCTGGTAGTCCTCTACTGGACTTGCTCCAGTTTGTCAATGCCCTTCTTTTGTACTGTAAGCCCTCCAAAACTCTGCTAACCATGAAGACCTCACTCTCATCCTGCCAATTTGGAGTCAGGACATTCACCCTACCTCACAGGAGTTTGGCTACCTGGGCTCATCTACCTCATCCTGAAGATCAACCTCTCTCTCATTTCTCATACCGACCTGAAGTGGGCTACATTCTATCCTGACCTGAAGGCAGTGTACACACATACACAGGCAACTGTAAAGGAAGGTGTGTACCACCAGAAAGAAAATGAGCAAACACAGATACATATCAGTATTTGTAGCTCTCCCCAGAAAATTCTTCTCCCCTTATTCATGACCTCTTCCCTGTTCTAACTGCTGGCTGTTGGATATACAATACTTACACCATTCCCAGAACAAGGGCTGGAATCCCCCTCTGTCTGGTTTGACGCACTGGGTTGTCAATCCAGACATCATCCTAGATTCCCTCCTTATCATGCAAGAAGCCATACACATAGCACAGAAAAAATTACTTTCATAAGGAATTCACAAGTTTAGTAAAAAAACCCTGCAAGTAAAATTTGATGTATGAATCTGGTCCTATATGCAAAACCGTCTAGTTTTTAGGACCAGTCCCTTTCACTGCAGCAGTAGTCCCCTTCATTTTAGAACCATGTCCCAGGAAAAATGCTGCTATGTCATGCACAGTAGAGCAGCATGCCACATTGCCTAGATTTTATTTTAATGCTCTCTAAAGAATTATCAAGTAAAGATTTGGTAACTTACCATCAGGCAACATCCAAAGGTGTCTCAACAGACTCCACAGAAGGGAACCTCGCTTTTCTGGAAGTCACTAACCTGAAAAGGTTGTTTAGTTCAATGCTGTCTGCTTCTACTGAAATTGTAGCAGCTCTAAGCATATGTGCTTAACACAACCATGTGACAGTAACAATAACCTGAACAGTCGGGTAAAGCAATGGATTTGGGGCAAGAAATTACCAAAATTATGTGACAGAGATCTGAAATAGCTCTTTTGCCTAGTTCTACACAATAAAAACTTAAAGAAATAGAAAACTAAATTAGCAGCTGACACATCTGAGTGGCTACAAGAACCATTGAAGCCACTCTTGCACAGAAGCCCGCTTATGGTTATTTGCCTGGGTTGCACAGTTAGTACTGTAAGTTTGCAGAATTCTCACTATTCATTCCCCAAGACAGTGAACAACCTCACTGCTTTTTCCATTAGCTTGTAGTGATTGGCTAAGTCAATGATATTTTGAAACAGCCTTTAAAAATTATTTTGTGCCAGGACATAAAATCAAGTCTATGTTATCAGATGATACAGCAATCACTTAACTACACCTTTGATCTCCTTTTGGTAAGCGATCAGGGAACGGGTACTGCACTTCCATTTACTGTACCGCAAAGGGTTTTTTGCAGACAAATAGGAGCAAATTATTGGGGAAAAATACCAAGAACTCCATCTGTAGCTGATTTGAATTCAAAATAACTAACATTTGCTCCTTTCTTGACTCCTGTAATTAGACCTGGAGTCCTATATAAAAAAATACCCAGAAAACAAACCTCTAACTTTCATAGCAGCACCCAAGGAGAACTGATATAATGGCTGAAACCAGTAGGTAATTCTACTAGCTATTGCAGAACAATAAGTTGGTCAGCATGGTGCCTGTGAAAATACTAAGAGCCTGATCATACCACTTTTACCTGGGTGGGAAGGCCCTCCATATAAACAGGATTTCCAAAATTAACTTGTGTGCTAGTGAGATGCATAACAGGGCCCTCAAAATCAGACTTGACTTTTATCTCTGCCTCGAATAAAAGGCAGGACAACTTGGTTGCCCAGAGAGAATCACAAAGACTCCATATATGTATGGAATTATTGTTCTTTGTACTTTTGTAGTTTCTCCATATTTAAAGGAAGCTGCCATTATTACTGGCACTCATCAGCCACAATTTACCACTCCACACCCCACTGCAGCTCACTTACTCTGGTCAACTAGTAAAGGTATCAAGGTCCTGCTTCCTCAGGGAAGGAATCAGTGAGCTGCACAGGTCAGTTACTTACACAGGTGTATGTATACTGAAGGTCTGCATAAACCCAGCTTGGTGCAGAAGCAGCATTTCTATTTCTACACTCTACAGAAGTCATGGTAGTAACTTTGGCCCACTGTAAAAACTTACTGCACTTTGGCAAAGCTAGCATGCAATCTGAAGTACCATACTTCAGAAAAAACAGACATGAAAAGCAGATCAAAGTAACACCTGATGGTTAGAAAGCATCAGGAGCATAAATCAGTACTGTGATACCAAACTAAGTGGATGATATGCTTCAGATATATATTTCCGTCATGTTCACTGTCTTATAAACAGCCCACAGCTCCTTAGCTAAATTTCTAAGATGTTTATAATTGCAAACAGAAGAGCCCAAAACTACTAAAATCTTGTGGCTTTTGCTATGAGAAGACATACTGTGTGATCCTGGAATTACAAAATGACCATATACCACAACAGGCAAGACAAAGCATATCCTTTTTTATTTTTTTAAACTGTTCATCAATGGCAACGAACCTTTACCACAGCCAAGTCTTCTGAAGATAAATATGTGCTTTTCAGCTTGCACTTCACCTTTGAGGCAGAATTCCACACAGACAAATCCTGAAGTTTTTTTAATGGCCAAACTGTCCCAGGTTTATTTCTTACCAAGTCTCATAAGCACTGAAAGGGATTGTGGATAGTGATCTCACTCCCACTACACAAAGATTACCTTCAGTCAATAAACAGAACTTGATTATAGGACAAACTTGATCTATTGTTCAAAATTCAGTGTGATTTTCTCCATTAAAATGATCAAAAGCTTCTAAGGTTGTTATAGTTCTTACACACAACATCTGGTATTGCTCATCAGTTAAAAGACACTGACAGTTCCCACTCATAGCCTCAGGGTTTTCTTCAGAGTAATAAACAGGAACACCTGCACCTGGTCTTTCTATTAGTGGCTATTTGTATGCATTCCAAACCCTTTAAAATCCGCTTTCCAGGAACATTTAACCTCTTCAGGGAAAATAAAGGAGACCAGTTCTATACTCTCAAAAAATGAAGTAGAATCCTGTTGTCTTCTTCAGTACACACATTTTCTCTTCTTTGTAGACGTATTAGGTTTGCGTGGCACAGTTCTGGTAGTGGAGGAGCTCCAGGGATGGCTTCTGTAAGAAGCTGCTAGAAGTTTCCCCCATGTCTGATGGAGCTGATGCCAGCTGGCTCCAAGGCAGACCATCGCTGGCCAAGGTCGAGCCCATCAGTGACAGCTGTAGTGGCTCTGTGATAACATATTTAAGAAGGGGGAAAAAAAAAACAAACCTGTGGGGAGCAGCTGGAGAGAGGAGTGAGAATATGTGAGTATGACTCTGCAGACACCAAGGGCAGTGATGAAGGAGGAGGAGAAAGAGTGTGAGGAGAAAGGAGCAGCAGAGACAATATGTGATGAACTGACTGTAACTCCCATTCCCTGTCCCCCTGTGCTGTTCAGAAGGTGGGAGAGAAAATCTGGAGGGAAGTTGAGCCTGGGAAGAGGGGGGTGGGGGGTGTTTTAAGATTTGGTTTTATTTCTCATTACCCTTCTCTGATTTGTTTGCCAATAAATTAATTCCTCGAGTTGAGTCTGTTTTGCCTGTGACAGTAATCGGCTAGTGATCTCTCCCTGTCCTTACCTTGATCCACGAGCCTTCTGTATTTTTCTCTCCTATGTCCAGCTGAGGATGGGGAGTAATAGAGCACCTTTGGTGGGCACCTGGCATTGAACTAATTTTAACCTGACAAGGCTTTCTGTAAAGAACAAGCATTCCCACACTCCCATCAAGGCTACTGAACCTGCTGTAAAGAGGAAAAAAAAACCCCAAAAGATGCATTCAACTAATTATATCACATAAAAAAGCAGGTTTGTTTGCATGCAAACAAGTTCTTGTAATTTTGGTATTGAACAAGTCCCTGGGAGATTTGTATCATGTGCTACACATTGAGATCAAACAACAGTTAGTAAGTAGTACGATGCTGTAACATATAATATTGACAGGAGAGGGAAGTGCCTGTTGGGGAAGGTATTCATTCACAAAGGTTAACATTAGCCACTGCAGACTAATGCCTCAGTGGCTCTCTCTAATCAGTACAGGGAGAAAAGCTCCTCTAGAGGGCGATTCAGAATTGAAGATTCATTTAGCTATTCTGAATCTCTCTCTGGGTGACTCTCACTTCCATTATTTTCAGAAACAGCCTGCAGAGATTAACCTCAAAAAGCTCATGCTAGCCTTTGTGAATATTCCCTGGTATTTACCTTCCATGAGTAGGAACAGCAGCTAGAGTTCACTACTGGGATGTACAGTTGGGCATACTGTATTTAAATCTGAACACTATGTATTGCACATGGACCGAATTTTACCCAGCTGGAGCTTAGCACTCCTGCCAGAATCATTGAAACACAGTCTCCACAGCACTACCAGGATGACTGCAGGATTTAGGTTTTTTTCCACTGCTCCATTAAAGTGCTCCATTTGATGGTGACCCACATGCTGCCATAGAAAGGCCTGCTGTGCCCCCAGCACCTTCCAAGTCCACTGACATTCTGCCGTCGTACTGGCACGGCGCCTTCTCTCGCTCCGACTGCTCATTGTATCACTGCAGCAGCAGCAGGAGCTGGGTTTTCACCATCAACCAAAGTACAAAGAAGAAAAATTCTCAATTTTTGAAACCTGCTGTCAATAACTTTTAGTTATTACTTAGTATCAACAAGAGAGAAAAATGGTCTTTTGATCCCAAACACAGAATACAGTTGGATTTTGTGACTCGGGAACATGAGGAAGAAAGCCATAGTACTAACAGAAATATTATCAGGGTCATTTCCTAACTCTTCCAGTTCTATACTTCATTAGATCATTGTGCTTCCCTCCCTGAAAAATTTCCATGATATCTTCAAGTTCAATCAAATAATAGATTTAAGAAAAGACAGACTTCTATAACATTGTATAAACCAAAAGAATGATTACAACTCTTTAAAAGTTTTGGTGAGACTTTTCACATTTATGATTCTACCAAAATTTCTCGTCGCAGAATATCTTTGTAAACAGTCATCCCTTTATAAATATAAAATACAGAAAAAAAGTGCCTTTAAATTGACTTCATCAATGGTTGACAAGGTTAATCACAAACAGTATAAGCCTTTCATTTAAGACCAGTCAAATTATGACCAAAGACAAACAAACCCCAGGCAGTTGATTTCTAAAATATGTCTTAAAGTATGGTTAGACAACCCAGTACAAGTCTGAGAGTACAATGCTTTTCATAATCTTATGACAACTTCCAAGTCCTAGGAAGTCTGCTTCTAAACTTAAATTCTTCCTAAACAACCATGTCAAACGTGAATTAGACATAATAAAAGAACTTGGAAACATCAAATCAGCTTGCAAACACCTGCTAAGTACGTTTTGCCACTGAAATCAAGCCTCTTTAACAAACAGAAAAGGTTATGTTCAGATTTTAGAGACCATATTGAGACAAAGGTGTAATGAACACAGAAAGTACTATAAAGACCATTATTGCTCCACGTGAACAAACCCTTTGCACATTACATAAACTACTGGCAATGCATGCAGTATGTCAAGTATTTTATGCTACTTGTGTTATTACCCAAGTAACAGCGTAAGAAATGTTAGACATGATCTGAAATAATTTTTACATAATCCTCCTTTACATAAACATCAGAGAATCTTAGTTTCAAAATGCATTTAACCATGATGGCTTTTCAAAAGCTATACAGTGCCTTTAGACTGGAAGAAAAAAAGAGTTTCTGTTTGTTATATTCAGTATCAGGTGGTTTTTCAGGTATTCAGACAAGAGATTTGCAGGCAAAAATTACAAGCAATTAATTTGGCTCATCCTAATTATGTTGTGGCATTAGATTAATAGAAACTACGCTCTCTGCATAATAAAGAATATTCTGGCTTGAAATGAATCTCAAAGCATATTGATTAGAAGGTTATAGGGCAGAGTTTTTAATTATTGTCAAAATCTAATCAAGAATATGAAAGAGGAACAAAATTTTTACTTTTTTTTCACATAATTGTTTATTAAAATAAAGGAAAATCCAGAATTTCACAATTCATTTTAGAGCTGAAAAATTTTTATAGTCTAGTATCACTTTCAGAAGAATCTTCCTCTATATACTCAATTTACACACACTCAGAAGGGCATTTTGTACTTCTGTACTATCTGACACATTATCTGAACATCTCTCTAGAGCACAAATATTGCACAGGACAGTTGCATTTGTGACAATATTCATTTAACCAAGCACTACATTGCCCATTTTTCTTTCTGTTAAACTCAGGACAGAAAAAAAAAATGCAACAGGGTAAGATTTTGCCAAATATATTAAATCACAGAGGAGATTATCAGTTCAAGAAAAGCAGCAATTTCTAATTAAAAATACATGATTGACAGTTTACCCCTGGCAATTTATAAGCAAGAAGCATATAATCTGAATACAAACATTTCAGTGATTTCTATGCTGTTTCCCATATAACATGCAGTAACAAAACAAGACTTTTAGAAAGAACCAGTATTAGTTTACTGAAAAAGGAATGATGTATTTGATCAGTACCTATATATTCCCAAATTATGCTGCAATTCTTCTCAACTGATGGCACATGTGAAGAGATTAGGTCTCATAAATTCTCTGAAACTGCATTTAACTTCACAATACATCAAATGAAGTACTAATACATGGAAACCTCCAACTTCTCTTTTATCTAAAATATTTGCAGCAATTAAATCTTACAATTACTTTGGAACATTTGGCAGTTATTAACTTATTTGAGCAACAAACTCCTGAAATTTCCCTTCTATTTGAGCTTAATACTTGAACCATGTGAAAACTGTTCCACTAAACATGGAAGTTTAGAAAAAAATAAAAGAAAAAAAAGTTTTAGCACTCAGTAGGAACAATTTCTTTGTAGCAAAACCATAACACAGTTCCCCCTTCCACAAAGGAGGTTGAACAATATCCAGTATTTTAAATATCCATTTATTGTGGCTGTGTGTTTTACCCTGGTGGCATCAGTAACACCTACAGAGAACTCCATCTTTCCAGTCAGCCCATTCTTCTGCAAGTCAGGCAAGAATCAGTGCATGAGGTAAAAAAAAAAAAAAAAAAAAAAAAAAATCAAATCCTGGGAAGTCATTTTTGCTAGCTTTAAAAGAGGCCAATTCATTAGTTGCATTTTGGAGTTCCAAAATAAACAGACCTTTGCTGCACAGCAATGTCACTTATTCCAAAGCATTTGCGAGATGTTAAGAACTCCCAACGCGATCTCTGGGAATAATCCGTAGATCTGAACCATGCTTTAGAAATACATTTCCTAAACAAACAAACAAAACAGAGTGTGTTACCAACCAAACAAAACATTACCTAAACAAACATACACATTTAAAGGATAATAATGTTAGGTCAGTGTTTAACATCTTTGTAGTAATTCCTCGAATATACCAGAAATATATCTGTTATGTTTCCATGGAATTTCATCTTATACCTCTTACTCCAAAGATATTTTAAAATAAAAATACCAGACCCGAAGTTGTCTAATAAGACTTGAAGGCTCTGGCTTTTCAAACTTTGCAGTTACACACCTGAAAGTCTGATTTCACTTATACACCATAATAACTTAAAGACTGGGAAATTAAGTTTTACTTCTCCATAATTATTTTTTTTTATCTTGAGGTCATTCATGCATATACTAATTTTTAATTCTTTCCTTAGTTCAGTACTTACCTGCTTCTATCTTCAGAACCTCAAGTGTACTTTTCTTTTAGGAAGGCTACCCACATATCCAACCATAATCAGTCTCATTTTAGCATAAAAAAAATCTTGAACTTCCTATTTATTACCATATAGTCTTAATCATGTTAGTCTTTCCAAGAGGGCATAGTATGAAAATTAGAATTTTCTAATACTTAGACATATATAATATTTTCTGTATGGATTCAGGATTGCCATTCAGGTTGCTATTTTCTTCTATTAAATGTAACATTTGAAAATGAAACTGCACTGCTAAAAGTGATGCATTACTTAATTACTATATGGAACTTTTTTTTTTAACTTCATACTGCTACTGCATGAAACTGACTATATGTAATTCTCCAATACCAGGTTTCAATAGTAACTACATATTCTTATTCTTTGTGCTGATTTGTAAAAGCAGAATAATTGTATTTCCCTCCCAAGCATCACACTTCAGGGATGAAGAGTGCTCTCATAAAAAATAAGGTATTTAACATTTGTTCAAGTTATTACCATATTGGAACAAAGCTACACTTTTTCAGATTTCACTTTTCCGTCACACGGATCAGGATCAAAACCGTACTACTTACTCAATATAATGAATATCAGAAAATCAGTTCAAAAGAATGTGTTATCAGATGTTCTGGTTTTAGATATCTGCCAAGATCACATAACGAAGAGATCTATAAAACCCACTGAACATAAATCTGTCACACCAGCAAACTGGAGAACTAAGCTTACTAATCCAGATGAAAAGTATCCATATTGCAATGGCCATCATAAAACTCTAAAAATCTTAAAACAGGCCATAGCTGCATCTCATGCAGACAGCAGTTCACCCCACCTCTCAGTCTGTTTCCATCATTAATATCAGTGGTTTTATTAAAGTTATGGCATAGTATTCCCTGAAGTATCAAGGATTTAAAATTTAAATCAATATAGGAATTAAGTCTTAAATCTAGCTTTTTCAGCTTTCATTTCCCCTGCTCCAGGGAATCAGAGGGAGAATGAGAGAAGTCATACCTGAGGAGTAGTTCTATTCAGAAAGGTGGGGAAACAGTGGAACAGTGCAAAACCTCTGAAATCCTCAAGGATTACTATGATTTTATTCATAGATCATCTTATTTTGGGAAGTTTTTGAAGACTAATGCATCTGTTCAATCTATAGGAACTTTAATACATGTAAAAAAAAAAAAAAAAAAAAGAAAAAAAGGGGAAAAAAAGTATGGTTTACCCTAAGAAATTTCTGAGATATCAATTAATAAGACTGAACATTAGGTTAATTTAAATTATATGTTTACTTTTAAACAGAGGATGAATTTTGGTTTGGCGTAGGTAATTTTTTTGTTGTTTCTGGGGGGTGGGGTGTGTGTTTTTTGGGTTGTTTGATTTTTTTTTCCCCAGTTTTAGGACAACAACACATCATTGTCAGGGCAATGGTACCTCCTATGTTTAAAAAAACCCCAAAACATGTGCAATCCATGTGCCTAAATGATACATTTGCAGATAAGATGAAGACTGTGATGAAAACATTTTGCATCTAAATGCTCCTGTTTTACCCTGATCCTTGATTATGAGATGCTGTTTTAAACAACTACTGAATAATTCCTCAATATTTACAAAAATTTAGGAGAGGTAAAGCAAATCAATTAGAGATGTGAATCCAATATGCATAGCTCCAAACATGTTTTAATTCAGGAATCGAGTAGTCCTAAATACATTTATTTTGCCAGATTAAGCTACAACTAATTTGAGCTACATAACACAAAATGGAAGTATGCTTTTGAGCAAAACAGTGTAAGTATACCTTAAACAACTGACTTACCCTGTTTTGCCTAAGTATTCTTAACTGGTCATGTAAAAAATGTGGCTTTACAGGTGGTTGATGATCTAGCAGCTAAACTAAATTATTAGTTTTATTATCTGGTTTTAATACACTTGGTCATGGGATCATGATGAGGACAGCATCAGCTGAGGAATCTGCTTGAGACAGTACACCTGTCAAACCATAATCCAACTGTCCTAAAACAAGTCCAGGAAGGATAGAAAGCTCTAGTGGATCAGAAAGCCACGTACTCACTTGATCTTCATTTTCAAGTGGTTGGTGATGCAATCAGACCTCAGAAATGGTTCACTACACTTAAATGGTTCCTTTTACAACTCCAAGAAATTCCCCAAATGTTAAGCAACTGCTCTTCTAACTATTGGATAGTACTATGTGCTCTGCAAGGATTTACTTTATACTATTTACCTTACATATAAGTATGTTGATAATACCTTGCTTGCTTATTCTCTTTTCAAAACTGAAAAAAAAATGGTGTGGTATCTTCAATAATGACTGGCAGAGGGCACAAATGAATGAGACCTGGCAGAGATTTCATGCAAAAAGCAGAGAAGCAGCAAGTCTCCATCAACTGTTCATCATGTTTGCAAGCAGCAGTAAAATTCACAGTAAGATAGACAGTTTTCACTGGATGACTAGGTACAAGCAGCAAAGCCATTTCTATTATTTCTTAGTAGAAAGTTATGAACATTTATTCCCTAACAAGATATTGCACCATAATTGTCATCTCGAATGGGTTGAGATTAGACTACTGTAAGAATTTCCGAATTAATTTTATAGCTTTTTGAGAACAAGTCCACAGAAGCCTGCTTCCAGACAGCAGGCTATTATTATTACAAGTCAACATCTGTACCACATTTCCATGTATCAGGAGGTGATGGGGAAAAAGCTTTACACTTTTCACTGACAAAGATAAACTCTTGTCTCACAGCAAGCCTCAAAAGCTGAAATCAATTTCTCACACAGAATTGCTTGGTGAGAACAAGAGGGATATTGGCAAGAAGATCCTCTCTTCATGAAAACGTGATTTTCAAAGCACCTAGAGTTCCTGCTCTAAAACTATTACTTTTTAAACATATCAGAAGTGCTGCTAAAATAGCATATACTATCGAACCAGATACAGCGGGGAAAAATATAACTATTACTTCAGTAGCACGTAATGTAGTATCACTGTTTAAAATAGCACACTAAATAGCTATGCTCTGAAGATCAGAAGTGCCTCATTTTTTTCACAGACCTAAACAAACAAATGCTGAACAACAGTTCTACGGATTTAACCTTTTACACACTATGCTGACTGTAGTTTCCAACTACTAGGTAATGCTTCTCCCATTTAAGAAATCAAAACTTAAAATATAAATTGACCCTGAGTGCTATGCCTTAGTTTAAAAGAAAAATAACTGAGGTCTTTAATACTGGGCTTCATAAATAATAACTTACCTGCTGTTTGTGCAGGGTTTATTCCTATACCATCTAGGAAAAAAAAAAAAAAAAAAGAGAAGATGAAACAGACATATTACAATTTACTACTTACTAAACATACATCTCAAAAAATATAATATACTGACAAGATACAATTATTACATCAGGTCTTCATGCAACTATTTCCTATAACCAAAAATAGTCATATCACAGGAGCTAACAAGAAACCTTCAGCACAGAAAATCCAAGTTATATAGTTGGACAAAACCAAATCAATAGTATTAGCGGTTTAATAACTTTATTCCATGCATGAGCAATTTAAATAATGCTGCAGTATTATTAAATTCAGTCTGCAGTCTGTAAAGGTTGTGAAAGAAAAGACACTTTTGCTTTTATCAGCACACCTTCACAGAAACTACAATTTAAAAACAAAATACTAAAAAAAAACCCCAACTATATTCTTACCATTTGTTATAATGGCACTTGTTGCTGCAGGAACTTTGAACTAAAGAAAATAAGAGTGGGACAAAATAACATAAGGGACATAGTTAAAGCAGAAAATATATGACAGATATTCAAAGCAATTATATTTTTAGCTGGCTTGGGTACCAAAGAATTATGATAAAAGACTCCCCTCAGATTTACAGATATAGCTAAATAACGGCTTAAAGTCAAAGTTGATTAGACACCTCAATACAGAACACAAAATTTGCAGTACTAAACAACTAATTAAATCCAATTATTATCACTCATTGGGTAAAATATAAGAGCTAAGCATCTGCAAAATTAAGAAATATTAGTTCTTAATACACTAAATAAAGGAATGCATATGGAAACAAACTCCTAAAATGCATACCTGTTATGTCTAACAGGATTTAGACAAGAATTAGCTTGAGCTAATCTTGGTTAATTTTGACCAATCTCCTAGCTTTCTCTCTGGGTCTATTGGGAGCTCTCCAGCTGCACTGCTCCAAAAGTAGAGTTCACTCCAGGACTTGCTTACAAAAGGAAGCACTAACGGCACTCCATCAGATCTGGCTCCCTCCTCAGATTTCTGACAGCAGCCCAAGCAGGCTTTGTACCCTCAATCACCACCATGTGTCTCCACAGTACCACACCTCCACATGCAACATATGCGGTCAGTTTTACCACATGAAAGGCCCTACTCAGGTGGGGATGTATTGCATGCTGGCTTCAAACTATTTCAGAAAATCTGAACTGAGATGGGGAAGCCAAAAATAATTATTTCTCAAAACTAGAGGGAGCCAGGCAGGGTCAGAGAAAAATCCTGCACTATGTAATGTGGTTGGACCACACAGAACAGAAAAAGTAGGGTGGGTACATGTCAATCAGTGCTACCTAGTTGGTCTGAAGACCAAAGGTTGCTCCTTGGACTTCCTTTACTTAGCACAATGAACAACCCACAAGGTAAAAGACTGGTGTCTCTGCAATTAGCAGGTATCAGTGAAACCTCCTCTCAAAGCACTTCATCCTCCTCTCCATATTGTGTAAGAAAATGGGGAGATTAACTATGCACGCTAACACTGAGTGCTTCCTTGGAAGAACTGCAGAGCTCTCCCGTCTTCTGGTTTCCATTGTAACTAAGTGATACTATGGATCTTTCATCATAAATCATCTGAAAAAAAATGAAAACATAGCTTCTAGAATGTTAAGTGCCTCTTCTCATTTCTCCTCTGCCTCTTCTGATACACAACAAAGCATGAAAGGGATGGAACATTCACAGGAGGATGGACATCTCTACTCATTTTATGTAATTTTGCTTTTCAGGAGGTGAATCTGATCCCAATAAACTAGGTGCACATGAGAAAATGTGTGGCAACCAGTCAGTAAAGCACTAGTTAAGATTCTCTTATTGCTTCATATTGTATTGTGTTAGAAGAGAATAGAACACTTTTGTTATCTTGGGCCAAAATACAAAAAAATCCAAAAAGCAACAGTTGTCATCACATGAAAATCATCACAAGTATAATACAGAAAGGGAAACTACCACTGGAAATAATGACACGTATTTTGGTGCCACATGGTTCACTACTTAAATCAATAGTCCTTACTGTAGCTGCTAAGTGTATGTTTACCATAAAGAAAACATACAACCTTTCTGTGATACAGAGTCAAATGGATACTCAAGTAGCAAAGAAGTTCTCTATTCAACAGATAATCCTTGGCTTTCTATGAAATCAAACTGGGTAACATCCAGCCCCAAACTCACACACTTTAAAAAAAAGACTGTTGCCTTTAAAAGCAGTACGAACTGGTAACTGAGGCTGCAACACAACTTACTGACTCCAATGCTAGGAAATACATTTGTCAGTATCTACAGTCAAATTATAAGGAAAAGATGAGAATCACACACCAACAATTATACTCCTTTCTCACTTTTTACAAGGATGACAAAAGTCCTCTACAGCAGTAAACTAAACTTCTTTTGGAACAAAGAAAGGCAGATAAGTGCATTAAACCATAGTATTTTAGCACCAATCTATGAAGATTAACATTAGAAAAACAATAGAATAGTTGCAAAAATATACATTCTTATGAAAGAATGAAATTTATTCAGTGGAAATGGATTACTGTTTTAGTAATAATTGCACAAAGGTTAAGAGAAGTTTCTTGTAAGTATTCTGCAAATGTACACTTGAGGTTAAGTACCAAGTAGCTCTAACACGTGAAGGGAAAAAAACAATAGATACTATACACTGTGAGAAAATTAACAGTCACAATAAGCTGTGACAACTGTGGAAAGAACCATAAATAGATAAAACTGAAGACAGCGGTGTTTCCAAAGCTCTACATTTCTATCTGTATTTTTATATATACTCTGTAAGACACAAAAAATATAAAAAAAGGGAGTTAAATTTGCATTATCCATATTATCCCTGCCAAATGTATGTGTGTGTATATATATATATATATATATATATATATATATATATATAAAATCAGGAAGGACTGAGACTGATATGCATGACTGAGACTTCCTGAGACCTCCCCCATTTAATGATTCAGCTTTCACTTCCAGTTCTGCCAGTCATGAATTGTGTACAATGACTGTCT
>NW_020799091.1:26057425-26119806 GCF_003259725.1 Athene cunicularia | reverse complement strand
TTCCAGGGAATTCTGGTTATGATTTGCTCAAATTTTATGACTCTCTAAAAAAACTAAGTAGAAACTTGCTATGGCTAAACAGTTGGAACTTAAATCCTTCTCTGTCCCAAGAGCTTTAATCGCTGAGGAGATAATGCACTTCCCCTGGAGACCAACTAACATATTTGTTCAAAATCCAGGGCTACAGTTTCATCTTTTTCTTACATGTTTAACATAAGGTACTGTGAAACCAGTATCATGAATACTGTGAATCATGGTAAACAGCATAAGTTAATATTAAGCTGTGCTATTCAAGGAACAGAAGACATTTATAGAAGACAAAAATAATTTCTCATTCTTTTCCTTGCCAGTTCACAAAGGATCAAAGTAGCGTCATTTCTGGGGAAGAGTCTAACAATCTTTTTTTGTTCTCTGTTTACAAAGCATTTAGTTCTGCATCGTCTCAGAGAGATATAAAAGGCTTTAGTAACACATCCACAATGACAGCTATAAACAGTGCCACATTCTGAAAAATCAACCATACGTTCATGTTATTAATTTCTATTGACACTGGCTAACACATACTTCACACTGTTTGGCGAGGTGTGTGTGGGGGTGGTGGTGGTGGAGTTCATAAAATGTTCTTTGTATTTTCTCTAAAATAAAGTGTTTATTGTATAGATGTTTAATGGAATTACTCTGTTGAGCCTTAACAACACTGGGCTCTTCGACATTCCATCACAAATTTTCAACATTTCTTGTGAGCCTCCAAAAAACATCTACAATTGCTCTATAAAAAGATGCTGATCCAGAGCCGTCTGAGGTCAATCAGCAAAACTCACATGGATGCTCAAAATATATCAACTAAAAGAATGGCTTGTTAAATATGAATATTTAAGGAATTAACTCTTCTTTAAATCCAATTCACAGAGGACTGTATCACTAACAATGTAGTTCTATGAGTAGGTAAAATTAACAATTTGCTGGCAATCCTCACACCAGAAATGGCCTCTCCCTTCCTCATTGTAAATCCACTACTAAGGCCCACTCAGTTTTCATGGTCCCTCATGCTAGCATCAAAGGCACGAATCCAGATCAGAGAAATAATAGGTGTAAAGACTAAACCAGCAAGAAGACAGAGTTTAGTCTGAACCCATACTCTCTCTCAAAGACGAACCTGTGGCAGTATGTTCAAAGGAGTGATAGAAGGGAAGAAAGCAGCAGCCAGGGTGATTTTTGGAAGATACAACATCCCCACGCCAGCTTATGCTGCTTGCGGATGGAGTAATAAAAGTGAGCCTGACAAACACAATAAATTCAACTGACCGATACAGCAAAGAACCTTCAAAAAGACCCTTTGATTGATGATCCAGTTAGAACCACTCAGGGTGCAACTCCATCAGACCTCAAGCTGGCATGTGTGAGATGACAGGAATCTGTAACAAGAACTGGAAGGGGAAGTGGACTGTCTCTTTTGGAAGCAGCCCACAACTACAGTGGAAACAGCACTTCAGAGTTGGACTTTTCAGTCTAGGTCTCCACGTATGGGTTGTGTGGGCACTGCTACATTAGTTCAGATTAAAAATAACTGGAAAAAAAAAGTTTAAAAAGCAACTAAATCAGCAAGTGTCTTTAACAGAATTTATTATTCTATATATTATTTTGTTTAAGTAATGTTACAACAAACAATCCACAACCTCCTCCCACAAACTGTGCTTCCACTAAGAACTTCTGTCACATAGTGGCATAACATATGGAGACTCAGACATGGAGTCCATTATCCTTCCTAATTATTTATCTTATTACACTTCCAATGCTTGAACAAATTAAATATTCAGTAACCCTAAATTTCCCAAGTTTTCCCCAAAAGACAGAGGTGGAACTGCAGTAACAGACTCTGATGAATTTGCTGACTAAATGAAAACAGACATCATGCTTCCGAGTACTTTATTTTACTGTTTACACCCAGATGAACATCTCTTAATCTCTGTACACTTTATCTGAAACAAACAGGTTGCATCTCTTCAAATCCATTACATAGGCAATTTAAGCACCTATTGGTTTTGGATTCCATGTGAAAGATCAAACACCCAGAAGCCAAAGAATGCATTACCCTAGTCTTATTCACTTAAATCTATTAGCCCATATGCCTAATCTCAATACCTTCTATAATCAAAAATTCCTTGTCTTCCAATACCAGAGATTGCTGGAACCAAATTCAAGAAGAGTTTAAAAATTTCCTGAATAATTCTAGAGAATTTTCTGGATATTCTACATAAGCAATAAAAAATGTTAAATATTTAACATCAATATATTTTAATTATATTCTGTCTCATAAATTTTTATGTTATTAATATAAAATGTCTTAATTTAATTGCAAAGATCAGAAAGCCTGTTAATACCTGCTGTTGATGTGTAAATTGGTAAGAACAGCTAAGTTTAGGATTCTGAAAGTTTTGGCAGGCCCACACTGACATCAGTTAAGCTTATGTCCGTGTGTATCTAGCAAGAACATTCTTTGTGTTGAATTAACCATTTTAATTTACAATTAAAAAGCTTCTGCTTTCAGGAATGTTCAAGAAGTTAAAAACGAACCTCATCACTTTCTACTTACTTCTTCTGCAGCAAACTTCAAGACAGCTGTGAAAGGTGTACTTTCAGGCACACTTAACCTGAAATTACAATGTAAATAAATATGTGACTGCTAAGACAAACTGAAAAGCAACTTTATTTGCTATCAAACTACTAATTAAAACTTCACTTTTGCCAGTGGTTAAGATGCTCGCCAAAGGTGTGCATGTTCTTTTTAAGGTCTAGAGCAAAGCCTAAAAAGACATCCATGGCAGCAGCGCCAAGCATAAAAGCCCTAACCAGAGTTAACAACAGAAAACCGCCTGTCGCCTCACACGGAGGGAAAGATGCCTTTTCCACTCCTGGGAAAGCCCCGTCAGGATGACCATTAAAGGCCACGCGGCTCAGGAGCGCGTACGTCTGCGCTGCCGCCGCCGGTTTTCACGGCCTCCTCGCGTCACGCAGCGGCACCGCAGCGCGCCCCGACCCCCCACAGCACTCACACTTTGTAGGGGAGCCGGGGGTCCGACGTGAGCGTCACTTTAAAGGTGACCTTCGACCTGGGGAGAGCGAGGAGAAAGCATGGGGTTAGGGCTGGGGGAGGGAGAGGGGTGCAGCGGGGCCGCTCACTCATTCACTCACATGATGCTCCCCAAAGCCGCGGCCGCTCCTCACCGACACGTCAACCACCACCCGGCGCCCGAGGGGTCTTCGCTGCCCCTTCCGTCTCCTGAGCTGCCCGCGGTGTGCCTGATCTCAAATGAAAGATAAACACTCCCTACCGACCGCTACGGGGGAGGGAGCGGGAGTTTCTGCCTCGGGACCCGACTGGCGCGGGGAGAAGGGAGGCTGAAGGGTGGGTAAAGTGCACTGGAGAAAGGCGGTGAGGATTTGTGATGAGGCAGTGGCTTTGGATGTTCCGCGGCCGAGGTAGGACCCAGGTACCGGGACTTCCGCGTTTCCGTGGGAGTTGTGGATTGACGTCCGGGCGGGCTCGGAGGGGACGGGCCGTGGCGGGCTATGTGCTCTGTGCCGGGACCGGACGCTTGGCGGGCGGCGTGGCCCGGGCCGGGCACGGCGGAGGGGTTTGGCGGGTGGCCTCCTGTGCACCTCGCACCGGGCCGGCGGGGTCGGAGGTGCGGGGCCGTTAAACAAAGATGAGCCCCTCTTCTGAGCAGCTGCCAACAAGGGATTGGTGGATTTAAACGTGCGCTTGTATATAGCTGCAGGGGTGTGTGTGTATGTATATGCAAGCGTATATGTGTAATGCGGGGGAGTGGGGATGGTTCATCGCTGGGTTTGGTTATCTGAGGTTTCGAGTCCGTGTGTTGCTCTCAAACCGACACTTTCCGCGGGTGTTAGTTGAAGTTATGCAGGGGAAGGCAGATGGAAATGCACACCGATTCCCACTCCCTTAATAATCAGAATCGTTCACATCTTCCTTGTGATGGGGGAGCTAGAGTTGGAGTTTGGATAGTGGTGGATACTTTTATGGCACAAAACCAAAAACCAGCAGTTCCCAGTTTTGTTGGTGAACTTTGACAAGCTAATTTATTTTAAAGGCTGAATAAGGTTACATGCAAATGCAAAGTAACTTTTGTCTTTAGTGCTTGTTCATCTGTTGATACAGACGATGAGCAAGTTTCCAAATCTGGGCATGACAGTATTAACACTGTAAAAATACTTTGCTGTAGTGCTTTCGTATTTTCTCTAGCTAATACTATCTGCAGGAAGGACAGCTTTCGCTGTAGACTGAGGTGCTTGTTGTCACAGACTGTTAGCTAGACTTGGTCATGGCAAAGCACTTTTAATTGGGATTTCATTAGGGTTAAGATAGAGGAAACGCCATAGAAAAGGCAATTAACACATTGGAGTTACTGATTTCTTACCTAAGGACTGGCTCAGTGCCTAGTCATGAAATGCAGCTTTTTACCCTTATGTTGCTGTATTTGAATATAGAAAAAAACAAAAAAAAAGTTCAAAAAATAACAAGAAGAAATTCACTAGCAGCTTGTACAATGGCATTACTATTTCCTTATATCTCCTGCATTTATGTTATTATGTCTGCCTTTTACAACTGTATAACATTGGTGGCTTATGCTCATTTTGTAATCCATTAGGGATCTCATGGCTTTTTCATCCCCCTGCTTCTAAGAGAGCACATTTTAAGTTAGAAATAATTAATAGCCATCTCTGAGCATGTAACCTTGTGTTTTGTGTAACTAAATGTCATCCCATATTCTTACCTTCTTCAAAGTCAGTTATTTTTGCATGATGTCTTTGATTTATACAACTCTCTGTCATCTGTGGCTTTCATTAATGCATTGCGGTTTTCTGTGCCAAGGTCATTAATGCAGATGTGAAATAAAAGACTGATCATTTTAGAACTTAATTTCTAGCCTTTCACTCAAAGGACATCCCCTCTGAGGAAATAAGCACACCCAAATCTTCATGCTGTTAAAGCTGTAGTGCTTTCAGTAACAAAATTTACTCGGTTAAATCTGGTTTAAGCATATCAGCACAATGATGAGAACAGTCTAAATTGAGGCCTGGGTAGTCTTGTGTTCTAGCCACATGGTCTTGTCCTCTGCCAAGGCAGAGGAACCAACACTTGTGACAGATACTGTCACAGTTCAGGAAACTGATTTAGCAAAACCCAAAATTTTCCTTTTAGGTGGTTTTCATCTGGTTACTTCCTGAACCAGCAACAAGGGGCATGAGGAAGCACACCTTATTGGCAGTGATAGCACACAGCACCTTATATAAGCTTAAGATGCTGTGGAGCTGTATCTGAGCAGGCATCAAAAGAGTATCCTTATTTGATGGTAATGTCAGGGTGTGATGGGTTGGCCCTGGCTGGATGCCAGGTGCCCATGAAAGCTGCTCTATAGCTCCTCAGCTGGACAGGGGAGAGAAAATAGAATGAAAAGCTCGTGGATCAAGGTAAGGACAGGGAGAGATACTCAGCAATTACTGCCATGGGCAAAACAGACACAACTTAGCAAAAATTAATTTGTTACCAATCTAATCAGAGTAGGATAATGACAAATAAACGCAAATCTTAAAAACACCTTCCCCCCAACCCTCCCTTATTCCCAGGCTTAATTTTAATCTTGATTTTTCTACCTCCTCCCCTCCAGCAGTGCAGGTGGATGGGGAATGGGGGTTGCAGTCAGCTCATGGCACATTGTCTCTAACGCTCCTTTCTCCTCAGGGGGGCGACTCTTCACACTCTTTCCCTGCTTCAACGTGGGGTTCCTCCCACTGGAGACAGTCCTCCACGAACTTCTCCAACATGGGTCCTTCCGACAGGCTGCAGTTCTTCACACGCTGATCTAGTGTGGGTCCCTTCCACAGGGTTCAGTCCTTCAGGAACAGGCTGCTCCAGCGTGAGTCCCTCACAGGATCACAATTCCTGCCCAGCAAACCTGCTCCAGCATGGGCTCCTGTCTCCATGGGCCACAGCTCCTGCCAGGAGCCTGCTCCAGCGTGGGCTTCCCACAGGGTCACAGACTCCTTTGGGCATCCACCTGCTCCAGCGTGGGGCCCTCCCCGGGCTGCAGGTGGAGATCTGCTTCCCCGTTACCCTCCGTGGGCTGCAGGGGCACAGCTGCCTCACCATGGGCTGCCCCACGGGCTGCAGGGGAATCTCTGCTCCGGCAGCTGCAGCACCTCGTGCCACTCCTTCTTCACTGACCTTGGTGTCTGCAGACTTGTTTCACGTATTCTCACTCCTCTCTCTGACTGAAGTTGCCATTTTTCCCTCTCTTCTTAATAGATGCTACTACTGTCACTTGGCCAGCAGTGGGTCCATCTTGCATGGCATTGGCTCTGTCAGACATGGAGAAAGCCTCTATCAGCTTCTCACAGAAGCCATCCCTGTAGCCACTCTGCTGCTGAAACTATGCTACGCAAAACAAATACACAGTTAGGATCTTTGAATGTAGATTCAGGAATCCAAGTGATTCAATAAAAATAAGACCTCTGCAGTGCTGCAAATTTATCATTTTGCTATGCTGCCTAAAGCTTTTTCAAAAGCTAGTAGGGTTAATTATTTTTTTTTCCTGAGAATATACAATGAATAAAGGAGAATGTGCATGCTTTTTCAGCTGGGAGAGTTTATGGGACTTGGTGTTCCATCTGCAAACAAGCCAGAGATGGATTAGAGGTGCCTGTATTTCACTACTGGGTTTATACAGAACAACATTCTCCTTAACTGAAGAAAAATTATCTATTTCCAATGAAGTTTGCCCTCCTTTCCCCCATGAGTGAAGCCAGAGAAAAAAATGGAGTTCTTTATTCAATCTGTTTTCCCTACAGCTCTTACTTACCCACACTTAAGTATGTTGTGTGATAGCAATGCAACATAGCTTTGGCTTTCCTAGCTCTGTAGATGACAAATTGAATGATAATTTCAGCAATTAAAACAGTTGGGTTTTCTGGCAATTTGTAAATGCATTAGTACAATGGAAAGCTTTTAAGCCAGGAAAATGTAAAAAATCCCCCAAACCCCCCAAAAAACCCAACCAGAAAATAATGAAAAATGTATTCTCCAAGATGCTAAGATGTGACTGAGGTGAATTAAAATACCTCTGACAAAACTTCAGTAGAAACCTTCTAGTTGTAAATGGCAATGTAGAGATGAAAGGAGCTACTCATCTCACATGCCTGTACTGCATAGGTAGCCACCTGGCTGGACCTAGTTTAATTGTGGAGAGGCGAAATAGAGCAGTAGGAAAGGAAGTGAAATATTAACAATAAAAAAAAAAAAAAAAGGAAATTACCAAGATCAATTGATTGGTATTTAACTGCCTGAGCAAGATGATCCCTTTTCATAACAAAGGGTAAAATTCTTCTAGAAGGTGCAGCTGTTTCTTGACATAAGATGGACCATGTAAAAATACAATGGTGGTGGAGGGAGGTGTTCGTTTCTTGCGTAGTTACATCCTATATGGAGGCGTTTCCTTACTAGACACTTATAACCTGAACACAATGTCCTAATAAACATTTTCTAAGTTGCCATAATTAATTACTGTAATTATTTTACTTATATGGAACATGGGGGGGGGGAGCTCTTTGGTAGTATTTTCTACCCACTTTGTAACCACAACATAGAGTACAATGTGCTGGAGAACTGTGTTTACAGCAATGTTATTCAGCCTGTTTTTTTGGGTTTGTTTTTTTTTTTTTTTTTCCTGCTTTGTTTCCTATTCTCCCTTACTGTAGTCTCTTAGATACAATATATTAGTAAGCATTCAAGTAGAGCAGCCCCATGATACTGCTTACCAGCAACAAGTAAACATGACCACAGTTCAGAGTCTGGCCATAAACTCAAGCTGCAGTGTTTGTGTTTTGCAAATATTTCTCCTTTGCTTCTGAAGCACACAGTGTGTCTTAAAATCTTTTAACATTTTTATGTATTTCTAACATTCATGAGTGCATGTGCCATTTGAAAACCACCAATTTTTATGCTGTTAAACAAGTGCCCATGTGGAGGAAGGTTACCACATAAGCATCTGTCCTAAGAACTCCATGGAAGTATGAAATCTGAAATTTTAAGAAATGCAGTAAAATATCTCGCACCTGCAAAATGTGCTTTTAGCCCTGTCAGTTTTAGACTGAATAAGGAACATCTAACTTTCAAGAATCTTTGTTGAAAAAGCACTTTTAGCAGGTACTTAGAAAATAAAATCTTGTCATTCTGGAAACTTTTCTTTGCTTGCAAACAATGAATTACAAATGAGCCTTCCCAAGCAGTGTTATAGGATGGAGAGAAGAAGGCAAAGGAAACACAGTGTTTCTCCAACCAAACCCCTTCCCTACATAGCACATGTAACAGTCTGTTTCCTTCTGCTCTTAGTGAGGCTGTGGTTTCACCTGATGAGTGAGAGCAGTGCTAACCCCCACGGAAAAGGATAGGTCCTGTTTTTATCCCCACTTCTGCCTCATTCTCTGCTTGCTGCTCCTTGCTCTGGGTTTGTTGCTTGGTGGATCCACCAGTGAGTCAATTTAAATCAGCAGAACACATGGATGTTTAACTGTTGGCTCAGAACTTTGAATCAGCTCAGAGAAAGTTCTGAGCTGACACAACACAGGTGGCAAGTGTGTTGTGGTCAGCAGCCAGGGGCAATGACATCTTCCTCTTTCGTCAGTAGGAAAACATGGGATACTTGATTACCCTTGATACCATTTCCAATAGTGAGAGGGCTGGGATCCTCCTCTGGTGGGTGCATCCCCTTAACTCTCCTTTGGCTCAGCATGGTGGTGTGTGTCTTGGCACTCCCCCTGATCCAGGTCAAGCTCATCAGTGGTAACCCTGTGACTCTTCCCAGTAGGTAGAGGCACCTCCTCAGCCACAGAGTTCTGCTGTGTCAGCAGGAGTCAGCTGTCTTTCTCAGATAGAGTCTGCATCTGCTTGCTCTGGTGGGATCTTTCTGTAGGAAATCCAGCCCTTTAGAAAGGAAACAGTAGCACTGCATGATCTCTAGGTTGTTTTTGTTGCAGACCCTGAAAATCCGACTGTGCTTCTTCCTTTGCCAAAGTTTCTGTACTCCAAATCCACGAACTGCAGCATTAGGCCAGGTTGACTGCTCTACCTGAACATATCAACTGTAGTTGTGTTGCTCTGACTTTTTACTCCCCAGCAATTATAGAGTCTATGTTTTCTCCTTTTTATAAAAAAACTCAACCCTGAGAAGTAGTGCTGTAACATACAGCATAAATTTAGCTTGTTTAAACCAGCCTGTTGGTACCTATCAGTAAGAAAACTTTGACCTCCTTTAAACAAGGAGTTTCCACTTTCATGAGTCTGCAGCTCATGTGAGATAAAAGCAGTTTTCTTTTACGTACTGAGTCAGTGGATTTCCCTGTAAAATATAGGCATACATAGGATTTTAAAAAAGCATTGCTAAGCCAAAGATAAAGAAAGATTATAACACTAGGAATGCAATGCAAAGTTAATCAGACAAGTTAACACACCTTCATAATCTTTCCTTAGCAAAATAATAATTAAAAACCTATTACCATTCTCTTGTGTCACAAACATTTTACAAAAAGAATCTGTCAAAATGAGAAGATTGCATACAAATGTCATATTAGTCATAATGCTAGGTCTCTAGACTAGAGAAGTTTTATTTGATGTGTGTGTTAGGTAGTACAGATAAGCATATACCAAAGGAAGGTTCAGTCTTTGAAGCACCAACACTGGATGTATTTTTAGCTGTAGATAGTTTTTCTTCTTCCACATATTTGTTTGGTGGACTTGGGGATTTTTTAATTGCTTTGAAGAAGTAATATAAAGAAATCTTTAAATCAAAAGGATAATAAGCATTTAGCAAGAAAAACTGTCTGAAAGTACCAAAATTAGGTATTATTTCTTCTTCTGACATTTTTTTGTCACGAAATTTGATTTATGTAATAGGTGGATAACACCGTTATATATATATATATATATATATATATATGTACTGTGTCCTGTTTTCCTAAATTTATTTGAAGTCACTTTAACTTTGAAAAATTTTCCAGGTATCCAATTCATCTTAAAAGTAATTTGATATATATATCTTTTGTCATGATGAGAATGATGACATTTTTGTTAGTGATAGCAATGCTTATGTGATATTTTGGTTTCATATACAGGAAACATTTTTAGTTTCCATGATTCATGTCTGTCATAATTATTTTTCAATTAGGCAGTGAGAAACAAAATTCCATCTTTTGATTTGAGAGTGTCTAATAAAGTGTAATTCTTCAAATCTGGAGGGCTCCCATCCCTCTGGTGAGGAAAGTAAGACATTTTTGGGGAAGATATGGGTATAAAGAAAGCGTGTCCAGATCTACAGATCCAACCTTTTTCCATATTTGTTAACTGTGTCAAAATTCCTTTTGCTTGTATAGGCAGCAAACACTGTTATTTTAGGGTTTTACAGAATATTTTCTTAACTATGTTTTGGTGAATTGGGAGAAATATTTTGTCAGCTAATCACCAGTCTCAGAAAAATCTTTATTTATACCTTTATTACCTGCCCACTGCAAGCTGTGAATTCTGTTATCTGAGCATGCTGCTCTGAGATGGCCCTGTATGTGTTTTCATCTAATTATGAAGATTCTTTTATCCAGTAAGTTTTCCTGTATGTTGATTTCTTTGCGTCCATCATAAGGCTGTGCAATCCTATTGTTTACTTTTACTACCATTATGTACTACAGAGGGTTATCTTGCTACTGGAGGTAAAATCATCTTGTTTACAAGATGATTCAGAGAATTGGACAATATACACAGATGTATTGCAGACTCCTATAGTGAAGTAAAAGTATACAGAGGCATAAATTCAGGCTAAGGATGTTTTTATTGTATTCTTCAGATCATAAATACAAATTCAACCAAGGTGCTTCTGCGATACTAACCAGGGTAGGTTTCTTGTAGTCAGTTTCACGTCTTAAGCAGGTTGTGCTTTATGTGCAGAATTAAATTGTAACCAAGTCTATGAAAATTCAGTGAGAGACCAAAATTTCATCTTTTATGTGCAGCCATGATAAAAAACCCAGCAAGAGTCCTGATTCAGCTCCTACTGAATTTAATTATTCATAAAGCGCCTGGCCTATTAGATTTTTTTAATGAGGGATACTTTTGAAAAAAAAAAAAAATCAGGTTATTCTAGTGACTTCACTGTTAACATTTAACTAAAAAACTTGCACAGATTCCTGCTGAAGTAAAGCAAGAAATTAAGCCAAATTATGTTTTCATTTTTGCATGTAAAGACTGCCAAGGAGAAGACGACTAACACATAAATTAATTTCAGGTCCAGGAAGTTGTGATTCCGACAGGCTTAGTACGAGATGTCAACTGTGATATCCCTCACAGTTCTCTCAACAAGGTCATCTTGTATATGTTTTTTTTATTCAGTCATTTGTTATGAAGATACCACTCATATTTTTCCTCCTCTCCTTTTTGTTCTCTTTGATGGCAAGCCCAGAAGAGAGTTTATATAGTCTGGAAGTATTGCTGCAAGAGGCCAGTTTTCACTTGACACAGAGGTGAGGTTACACAGATGATGAGTTTAGTGTTTGAAGGGATTAGAAGAGAGATTTACTGAGATGGTAGGAGGTGGTGCATCTCTGTGGAAATGAAAGAGAAGTGAAAACCTATGTTGTGTTTGCAAAGTCTGGACTTTTAAATTGCTAAAGCTTTGTTTGGCAAAAAGATAAACATGACCTTTCCTTTTCTTCATCTAGAACAGGCCTTTCTAACCTGCTGTGGTTCAGGACAACAGCTTTCAAATCTTGACTCTGTTTATCAGGCTTTGCCTTCTAATTTCTTTGGGTACAAAGCCAAGAATTTCTCTGCATGTTGCCTTCCTGTGAGCTTCTTAATGGATCAGAGGTTTAGTTGGAATGTTCTGACCTGGGAAATACGCCTCCTTGTTCAGTGTTTGCTGTAACACAATGCTGAAGTTGTGTCTGAACATTTAAGATGCCTTTGTGTTAGACATGGTGAGAAACATCTTGTTTCTGGACTAGTACCCATAAAGCAAAATTAATTCTAGTAGGTGCAAAATTATATTGGCACAAGGGATTTTTAAGCTTTGAAGTGTAACACTGTTAGAAATAATCAAGAAACAAGCAGAGAACAGAAAATGACCCTTAAGTAGTAGATGAAGGCTTGAGCTGCGTTGTGCCAAATGAGTTTCCGAGTAATGTGTAATTCCTTTCAGTAACTTTCCAATGCTTTCCATTGTAGGTTTTTATTATATAGCATATTCTCTTGTTAGGATAACTTCATGCCATCTCCTAAACACTACTGTTTAGAGAGACTTAAGAAAATATATTAATACCTTTAAGTCTTCTGATTGCAATAAATTTTAAGTAAAGATCAAACACTACCAACAGAAGGAGTAGGGTTCAGCTGACAAAATGTTGGTGCCACCTTTGTAAATATCTATACCCTAAGCTAGTTCCTGTGGGCTCCCTTCATAGTCAAATCAAAGAAGTTACTTCTAGTGAACAATTTGTATCATTCTGAAGTAGATACCTGAAAAGATGAGCTATCCCCTAAAAGTGCCTATTTCTTCCCAGATCAACAATAAGAAGATGCTAGGCTGACTAGCCCCCATATCGACATCTACTTTATACAAACAACAGGGTTTGATGAGGTGAATCCCACCCCATGTTCATGCTCCTATGCTGCTCTGGAGCTTCATAAACCAGAGCCCCTTTTCTACTGTTCCTCTCATATAACTTTAGGCACCCAGTTGAACTCAACTTTATTTTGTATGGTTCTCTTGTTAGAATATGGGGAGAGACAGGTAACTTCAGGTTGTAACTCACCCAATATATGAATTGCTTTTTTTTAAAGTTGTTCTGATTTTTGTAGGTTCAAAAGAAATTATTTCTGGGACTTCCTCTACACTACAAAGCATAACAGATTATATCAATCTTTCATAAAAAAATATTCTCAGTTAACAATCATACCATGCATGAAAGTAAAATCTAATTAAGGTCTGGAAGAAGAAAGTGCAAATAGGGTTTTGGTGAATAAATACAGTAATGGTTACCATTCTCATGCAAGAGCAAAAGAATAACTACATTTCACATTTCAGGAGCAACATCAGTTGAGGCTAATTCACAGAAGAGGGCATCTTCCATCTATCAAAAGTTTGCATAATTAAACCCTTAAGGTTTTCCTGCTATGAAAAGACAAAAAAATGAAAGCAATTGTTTTAGTAATGATTTCAGTATTCATTTAGATGTCAGTCTTTCATGTCCTGTATCCTGCAGTCCTCATCAGTCATATAGGGATCAGTTGTCTCACCCTGTAGAATCAGTTTGGGCTATTATACCTCTACACCTCAGGTAATTTGCTTTATCTGAAAGTTCCATTGCACCTATTCCCTTCAGCACTTGCTTTGGGAACACTCCTAAAGAGAAGTCAGAATTATGGTTGTCAGAAGGACAGAATGATGCAGAGAATATAAAACAGCATAGTAAATGGTAGCATAGAACTGAATAGAAGAAATGAAATGGAGAAAAGGCAAAAGGAAGATTGAATAAATTCATTGGAAAGAAGACATCACAGAATCACAGAATAGTTGAGGTGGGAAGGGACTTCTGGAGGTCATCTGGTCCAGCCACCCTGCTCAAGCAGAGTCACTTAGAGCAGGTGCCCCCAGACCGTGTGCCGATGGCTTCTAAGTATCTCCAAGGATAGAGATTGTACCTCTCCCTGGGCAACCTGTGCCAGTGCTTTGTAATCTTCACAGTGAAAAAGTATTTCCTGATGTTTAGGAGGAACATCCAGTGTTTCAGTTTGTGCTCATTGCTTCTTGTCCTAGTTCTACACACTGATTCAAATGACATGAGGTGTACAGGGAAGTGATAACTAAACAAGGAAATAAAAAGCAGATTGGAAAAGGATGGAGAAAATTTGTGGGTATCACCTGTCTGCTGCCCAGATGAGCAGAGCCAAAATGATAAAACTACAAGGACTGTTAATGACGTAGTCAGATAATTGAAACTACATATGATGGGAAAATGAAATAGGTAAGTATGAGATAACATCAAACACATTGTTAACTTGCAAAATCTACCCAAAACTCAAATGATACAGAAAAAAAACCCTCTGAATTTTACATGTTTTCATTGTTTAATTTCTGATTACATGTGCACTGTTTCCATTTGGACACTCTTTTATTGTTGTAGTCTGACAAACTTCTGGCACCACACCATTGGGTATTTTTATTCCCCTTCTGTATCAAATCAGAGTTTTTTATCCTGTATAATTCCAGCACTATTTTAATTTTCTCTTTGTTTTCTAGTTTCTTTTGCTTATCCCTGTCTTATTTGCACTCTGTGCATATTTTTCTTCTTATCTCTCTGCCTTCCTCAGGCTGTGCTCCCTGTACTCAATCATGTTGTTTGTATTGCACAAATTACCAGTTCTTCACCGGTTCTCACTTCCATCTGTTTTTCCTTAATATATAAGCCAAGAGATGGCGGCTGCAAGGATGTTATGTAATCTTAAATTCATAGTATTATCTCTATTACATTAAAATATTTAAAATGTGCTGTCTGTTGTAGATAGTAAGCCTCTGGGTCTGGTTTGTTTTCCCATACAGAGTAATCAGCAATACAGATTCGGTCAATGTATTCCAATGAATCACCTGTAAGGAGAAGCAAATGTAAATGTTGCATAAAGAAGATTAGTATTTTTCCTCTGTAATATACCACATTAAACCTACTATAAACACAGCAGATTTCCCGACACAGAAGATCTACTCTAGAAATTCAAAAATACCACATAGAAAGACCAGAACCTATAATTACATAATAAAATATATCATTTTAACAAGCTTTCCTGGTTTTATATGATGCACAATGGAGCACATGTTGTTTTTGCAGGAACTTCAGAAACTAAAATGCAACATTCGTTATGACATAATAGCCAATCTTAATACACAAGTTGTGACAGGAATCATACCCTTTCAGAAGTTAGTATGTTCCAAAATCATAGTAAGTAAAATGATAATAACTAAAGACAAATCCCCTCACAAGTAAATTAAACTAGTTTGTTAGACTTATTGCTCCTACTAGATCTGTATCATAGCTGTTAATCCGTGTTCTCTCTATCTATCACAAATCAGCTGATCATCTTCAACAAAACTGTTGTGGAAAAACTTCTGTAAAGGAACAAATTTGTTAGTTCAAGGAAACTCTGTCTACTCAGAAGTTCCTGCAACTTGTCATTTTTATAGGAAATTATTGTCTCCGATGATTTAGGAAGTTTTTTTGTGTTGTTTTATTTTTAATTTTATTTTTAATTAAAAGTATCCCTCTTAAAAGGGAGAATGTCAGAGAGGACTAGTTAAGCTTAGGTTTCTGAGGAATATTTGTAGGTAGTAAGTGAAGTCCATGGTATATTCTACAGATTCAGATTGGCCAAAAATCCCAAAATCAGATAAGAGTGCATTTGCTTTTTTTTTTTTTTTTTTTTTTTTTTTTTCCTGTTGTATTCTTGAACAGTCTGTGCTGAATTAATGCATGAGGTAGAACATGCTTTTTTTTCAGGTAAAGCTCCTATTGACTTCCTGGAGAGGAAAAAAGAGTGTGGAAACTAATGTTCTGAAGTAGAATTTCTCATGATTGTGTTTGCTCAGTGACTTCTCACCACATACAAAATGGTCCTGCCTGCTATTGATATTTTGTCAGACTAAACTATCTTTTTCACTTCAAAGGGATTCTTATTAACTCTGTTTCAAAGCCCATGAAAGTATGTTTCGTCAAGTGCTCTACTGGCACTGTGGAAGTGGATTTTCTAAGAAACCAAATTGACTTCCTGAGTCAATTATTCTGTTAAAGCTGCTTATATGGTTTTCAGAACATAAATGAATAGGAAAGAGGTAATCCTGCAATTTACTGGCATGCTGCAGGTTTTTATGTTGCTACCTACATTATTATTTACAGAATTGCAGAGTAGTTCAGGCTGGAAGGCACTTCTGGATGTCATCTACATCTCCTCTGCAAATCAGGGTCACCTAGAGCTGGTTGTCCAGGACCTTGTCCAGTTAGGTTTTGAGTATCTCCAAGACTGAAGACTCTACAACCTCTCTGGGCAACCTACGCCAGTGTTTGACTGCCTTCACAGTAAAAAAGCTTTTTCTTACATTTAAATGGAATTTCTTGCATTTCAATTTGTGCCCATTGCATCTTGCACTGTCACTAGGCACTACCAAGGAGAACCTGGCTCATTCCTCTTTACTCACCCAGTCAGGTTTTCACAGACATTGTTAAGATCCCCCTGAACCTTTTCTTCTGCAGGCTGAACAGTCCCAACTTGTATGTCAGATGCTTCAGTCTCTAAATCATCTTAGTGGCCCTTTGCTGTACTTGTTCCAGTGTGTCCATGTCTTTCTTGTACTGGGGAGCTGTTTTGCTGATCGAGGATGCCAGTTAAACTTGGACACCAGAGTGAAAAAGAGTAGGTTTATTTTACTGTTAATAATTATTAATAATTAATAATTATAGGATATAACCAAGCACTAAGAAAAAGACAGAATACTAATTATTACTACTACTAATGCTACTATTAATACTTAATTATTACTACATACAGTTAATTATAGAAAATAAGAATAAACAAGGTAATGCACCTAATCATTACTACAGAATGGGGAGAACAGTGATTAAGAAAGATCCATCACCACTTGCATACAGACCCGCAGTGGCTGGGCAGCGAGGGTTTGGGGAGCCTGTCCCGGCAAGGGGGAAATCCTACGCGGTGCGTCCACCTGTAGGTGAGACTGCCAAAGTCACTGCAAATGGGTCCAGCCTTATATACCTAAAAATCAGCAAGTCACTTGCTCTTTTCCTTGAGCGGAAACATCTGTTTTCATCCTCCTGCTGGATGTCACCCAAAGTCTGGCCAGGGCTCGGGGGGGAAACCAAGGAAGTTTCTAACAAGTCCAAAACACTTGGGTCCTCAGCTTTGAACAAGGCTAAACAAGGGAAGTTGGATACATTCTCACGACATTTCATTCTCGCTACTGATTACATTTTGTCTAAGCTACATCTTTTACTAGTGAGCATACATACTTCGTTAATGATCAGATACTAATAATAAATGCTAATGGTAATACAGATTTTACTAATTAACAGATACTAATAATGGATAATGTTTGGTTGTGAGGTTCATAGAGAGGTCAACTGTGTTTCAGGGCCTATCATTCAGGCCCTAGCACTACAGGAGCCTAGAGCTGTACCCAGCAAACAAGATCTGTCTCATCAGTGCTGAATTGCGGGGGGAAGGATCGTCTCCTTCAACCTGCTGGCAGTGCAATTAATGCAGCCCAGGAGGCAGTTTGTCTCCTTTGCCACAAGGGCACATCGATGGCTCATGGTCAGCTTGTTGTCCACCAGGTCCCTAAATCCTTTTCTGCAAAACTGCTTTCCAGCCAGCCACTCCAGGCCTCTGCTGGTCCATGAATTAACAGGATCAGAGTTTATATCCTGGAATGATGTGAAGAAAAATGGATTAAATGTTTAACTGTGTTGCAGATGTTATGTCTAGAGAAACAGAATAAGAGTATTTTGCTATCTGAAGGCAGCAGTAAAATCCACTCACTTAGTCTTCTCTTCTTACACCTGAATAAACCCATGTTACCAAGCCTTTCTTTGTATGTTTTGTGATCCAGCTCCCTAATCATTGGTGGCCCGGAAGCGGACTTACCTAGTTTCTCAAAATCTTCCTTGTATTAGGGATCCCAAAACTGCACAGAATACTCTGGATACAGTCTCAAGTGCTAAACACAGAAGAATCACTTCCCTTAACCTGCTGACCTTATGCTTTGTCATGTAGCCCAATAATGCACTTGACCTTCGTTGCTCAGCTTTTCTGCACAACTGATCTCCCCAACCAGTTTTGTTGCCTGATTTTACTCCATCCCAGCCACAGGACTTTGCATTTGCCCATGTTGAAATTTGTGAGGTTCCAGTCAGTCCATTTCTCCAGTCTCTTAATGGCCCTCTAAATAGTAGCCCTGCCCTTGAGCATTCTAATGTTGGTATTTTCCACAGGCTCCCTCATGATGCATATGGTTTCCTTATTCAGGTTTTTAATAAAGAAATCTTCCTCAGTAGTGACCCCCAAAGAGCATCACTACAAGTGTGACTTCATATCATTGATCACAACCCTTTAAGCGAGTAGTCTAGTTCATTTTCCACCCGCATTATAGTCCACCTGTTGAAACCATATCACCACTTTGCTTAAAGGATACTATGGGAGACCATTCTGAAAACTATAATAAACACAGCAAATAGCATCCACTGGTTTTCCATCAGCTTCATAGCTGATCGTCTTATCATCCAAAGCTGTCAAGTTGCTCAAGCAGAGTTTGCCTGTTGTAAATCTGTGCTGATTGTTCCTAGTCACCTCTAGTCTATCAGATGCCCTAGATAAAGAATCCAGGAGGATTTTCTCCATAACTATCCCAGGGACTGATGTAAGAATGACTGGTTTGTAGTTCCTCAGAGCCTCCTTCTTACCCTGCCTGAAGATTGGTCTGACGTTTGTGTTTTACCAGCCATCAGGAACCTCCCACGATTAGCCCAACCTTTCAAAGATCTTAGAGTGTAGCCTTGCAGTGAACTGGCCAGTTCCCTCAGCACCACCTTTATCTCAGAAGTTGTTTATTAAAAAGTAATCTTAATCTTAGATACTGTGCATTAGCTGCGTATTTCTGCTTCTCTTTTGCTTCCTTTACACATATAGAGATGTATACATTAATATTTATGTAGAGAAATTCCAAAACAGTAGTAAGAGAATATAGATTTTCAAGAAAATGTTAAAAGAGAATAGAGCTTAGATTCCTAAACTTTTTGAAGTCAAAGAGGGTTTTGCATTTTACTTCAATATATCCAAAATTTCACTCACAGTATTTATGACTTCATAAAATTAGGAACATAACTTGCCTTTGAATCTAGTGTAGAAATCTCTTTGAAACCAGTTCTAAAGTATTGTAGAAAAAAAATAATGTGAAATTAAATTATAATAAAAAGATAATTGAAAAGTTAGAGCATTCCATTTTTTCTATAAATTCTTTTAAGTTTCTATGAAAAATGGGGCATGACCTTCATGAAAATTCATTTCAATTTTTTGATTGACAGAAAATCTTTATATTGGGTCAATGCTAACCAATCCATGTGACTCCATTCATACAAATTCTGTGCATAGGATCCCCTCTGACAAAGAATGTGTACTTTGCATGTAGCGGGCAAGAAGCTAAACAAAAAAGGTCATGGGTGCGAAAGTGAAATTTCTTCTGGGAGTGGCTTAGTGGTTGCAAACATTTTATTTGGCCAGACTTACACAATGAGAAGTGTACAGAGTCCATTCAGATGATAAAATGATATGCACACATTAAAGAATATAAACACATTTAAGCACTAAAACAGTTGTTTTAAGAAAGAGAAAAATAACCGTTTTAGGGTAGATGCTTACTATCTCATTGGAGATGAAGAGATTGCAGTAAATAGTGTCCAGGAGATGTGATAGGGAGTTGAATGAAATGTAAATGTCTTCACTGCCTCAGTATAATGCAGATCAGTGTGATAGACAGTGGAAGCGAAAGATCAAGCGAATTAGTGGAAAACTTAATTAAGGGAGAAGATAGATACAGTTGTCTCACTGGTCTGTAATGACAGTTGGCAGAGCCAAAGAGTCACAGGAGGAGAAAATTCATTTGATTAATACTCAAGCTAGACACTACTAAGTTTTCACAAAAAGAAAGAAAAACATTTTCTAAATATATACTTCACTGGTCACACTTACTGAGCTATAAGACATGCTTCTACAAATCCTTAGAGAAATGAAAGGATTAGTTCTGATCCACATGAAATTGTGAATTCAGCTAAAATGACATAAAAATGATTATGCTCGAGCAACTAGGTTCCTCATCCAGTCTGTTTAACAGAAGCTGAAAATGAACACATACTACTTTTAATATTTGCAAATTTCTTAGTTGAGGAGAGTTATTTTTTACTGTTGGCAACAGTTCAGTTAGGGTTTGGGGTATTTTTTTAACTTCAGTTCTGCAACACATATTTAGAACCAATTTGTTAACATTTGCTTTCCTCATTCAAATAATGCTTGCTTTACCCCATATTAATGCTTCCCTGATCAACGCAGGGAATTTTTTTCATCCTGTACCCCAGTATTATAAAAATGATGTGACTTTCTCCATTGGGTTTGTGTGTCAAGGTTTTGGTAGCAGGGGGGCTACAGGTGTGGCTTCTGTGAGAAGCTGCTAGAAGCTCCCCCCATGTCCGAAAGAGCCAATGCCAGCCGGCTACAAGACGGACCCACCACTGGCCAAGACCAAGCCCATCAGTGACACCAGTAGCACCTCTGGGATAATGTATTTAGTAAATATGTTATTAAAAATTAAATTTAGGAAAAAAAACCCTGGGCAACAGCAGCTGGGCAGAGGAGCAAGAATGTGAGAGCAACAACTCTGAAGACACTAGGGTCAGTGAAGAAGAAGGAGGGGCAGGAGGTGCTGCAGCTGCCGGAGCAGAGATTCCCCTGCAGCCCGTGGGGCAGCCCATGGTGAGGCAGCTGTGCCCCTGCAGCCCACGGAGGGTAACGGGGGATCAGATCTCCACCTGCAGCCCGGGGAGGAGCCCACGCTGGAGCAGGTGGATGCCCAAAGGAGTCTGTGACCCCATGGGAAGCCCACGCTGGAGCAGGCTCCTGGCAGGAGCTGTGGCCCATGGAGGGAGGAGCCCACACTGGAGCAGGTTTGCTGTCAGGACTTGTGACCCTGTGGGGGACCCACACTGGAGCAGTTCAGGAAGGACTCACATTGGAGAAGTCATGAAGGACTGTCTCCCATGGGAGGGACCCCAAGCTGGAGCAGGGAAATAGTGTAAGGAGTCCTCTCACTTAGGAGGAAAGAGCAGCAGAGACAATGAGTGACGAACTGACCGCAACCCCCATTCCCCCATTCCCTCTGCCGCTGCACTGCTGGCAGGAGGAGGTAGAGAAATCAGGAGTGAAGTTAAGCCTGGGAAGAAGGGAGGGGTAGGGGGAACGTGTTTTAACTATTTTTTATTATACTACTCTGATTGGTAACAAATTTAGTTAACTTTCCCCAAGTTGTGTCTGTTTTACCCATGATGGTAATTGCTGAATGATGTCTCCCTGTCCTTATCTCAGCCCAGGAGCCTTTTGTTACATATTCTATCCCCTGTCCATCTTAGGAGGGGGAGTGATACAGCAGCTCTTCTTTAGGAAGCAAGAGCTCCTGCTTTTTTACCTAACATGGAGGAACTAGGCAAGGAGAGTGAGGCAAAGGACCTTTTAGCATGGAGTAGTATGGCATGTGTCATCTTCTTGCCTTCTCATGTCTGTCTTGTGGATCTCAAGTATGTCAGAGCAGTCAGTCTGAAACCCCTGCTGAAGGTCCTGCTTGGAAAGCCAAATTTCTTGTCATGGTGTGTATTATAGAAGTGCTCCAGGCCTTTCCCAGAATCTCAAAGAATTTCTGAGTGGTTCAGCATACACACTTCTTTCTCACTGTAAAAAGTGTGTGTAAACCACTGAAGCATCTGATTTTGCTATGCTGTCTTTTGTTCATGTAATTAGATCATTGCAGGGCAGTGGCATTAGGGTAGGACTGTTTTCAGTTTCCTAAAAGTATTTTCACTAGTCCCATTTGAAACGCTCTTTGTTGATCTATGCCAACTACATGAGGCTGGAAAATAAGACACACTTTAGAGAGATTTTCACCCTTCTTTTTTCACAGTGATACCCAGGATACTCAATGGCAGGAAACAGTCCCTAACTGCCAGCAGTGTGCATCTGAATCCTGTATGTAGTGGTTTGTTGTGGTAAGGTATTAGTTGTTTTTTTCCATCTGCTAAGCCACAGGAGTGCGGCGCTCAGATCACAGCTAACCCTTGCAGGTGGTTAACCTCTGCGGGAAAAGAGAGCAGAAACACCAGTATGGTGGGTGCTATCTGTTCGATTTATTAACTGCGCAATTGCTTTATATACCCCTTACTGTACATCGTGAGATCTTTAGTTCCCTGTTCTTTCCATGCATCACGAGATCTTTTCATGTGCCTCTTTTTTTCCCGTACATCGCAAGATCTTCCGAGCACCTCCCCCTACAGTGGTTGGACAGCTGAATCATTCTTTAGGCTCTGGCATAACGTCTGCATCTCTGCAGAGTATTACAGCTTAATCACCTAGACTTAGGTGGTCATAGACTCTGGCTGAATCCCCCTCTGGTTGCCTAGATTTCTATTAAAGAAAAGGGAACTCATCTAAAGTAAGATTCGTCTGCACTATTTGAAACGTTTGCCTTAAGAAAAGTTACATCCTTAAAACGTCTGTCTCCCTGTGGAGGGATGTTACATGCAGGTTTATGTGTCTGATTTCTGTGTATTCCACCCCAATTGTGTTTGGTGGCTCACCAGTGTGGCTTAACAGTGCAGACTGGTTTTAGTGTAGAACGTATTGAATCTTCTTGTCAAATTCTTCCTGCATGATACATCAAATTAATTGTCTTCCAAATAATGAGTAAAAGAGAGTCTGTCATAATCTACTTGCATGTTTTGTAGTTTGAAAAAATGACAATTGTTTTTGGTAACAGTTTGCTATCATTACTTATCACACCTTAATTATGGCTACTTATATTGCCTTTCCAGTTTCTGTCTCTCCAGTCATATTTTGCATGTATTGTTCTTCCCCGGGTATTCTTGATATTAAACAGCATAAGAGTAAACTAAATGTGGATATTGCAGTAAAACAGCCCTTCCCTCTAGCTAAAGAGGACTGAAAAAGAAGAATAGAAATTGAAAATTGAAAAGTCCTTGCTCAAACACCAAACATTAAGAACTTGAATCTTCACTGTTAAATTTCTAGATGCAGAGAACTGTAAGATACCTGCATTAAAAAACTAAACCCACCTTTAATAATCTAGAAGAGTATGAGGGAGCCAATTTTCCAACTTGTTCTTTATAAGACAGTATTAAAAATCTAGATGTAACTACATACTGCAGTTTTATTTAGGATTTGTAGATTTCTTTATTTGCAAATGGATTCTGACATATATATAACTGCTCTAGTTTTTATTCATTTTAGTAATCCTACTCTGAACTAAAAGTTCCTCTTTTTATTAGTACAGACTTACGTTCTCTGAGTGGAAAGCCTGAGAAAGATATTATTTCTCATTAACTTGATTTTATATGAAACAAAATTATATTAATATAATCACCCTGTGGATATTCTCAGCATGTGGAAAAGTAATTACAATAGGTATGTACCTTGTGATATGAAGTTTATTCACAGGTTTTGATTTAGCAACTTTGCCAGTAGTCAAATGAGCAGAACATCACATGAAGCTGAAGAAGGAAATGCTGTGTGAAGAAACACATCCTACTCTATTAGAAATGGGAAAAAACTGAGTGAAGACAGAAAACACAGATTTGTGTTTGGAACTAATTCATTTCCCTAGCCCATCTCCAAAAGCAATCTTTCCCCACTTGCCAGTGCTAAGAATTGTTTAACCAATATATGTTTAAAGACTCAGAGCATTTAAGTCAGTTAGCATAACAAGTTTTTGGTATAATTCTGCTAGAACACTGTAATTTTTTTCCTTAAAATTTCTAATGGAAATTGTATCTTATCTAAATAAAATTAGAATAAAACAGACTTATCATGCATAATGCCCTATATCTGCTATGGAAATGGAAAAGTCTCATCCAGAACTTCATATGGGAGTGGAAAATGATTCAGTGCAATTTTTCATTAAAAAAATAAGCAAAACCCTTCAAATTCTGAGTATTTAAAAAAAGTAATCAGGCTTTTGGTTGTAAGCTACAGTGGTGAACATGTAATAAAGGAACCTTACTGCCACCTTTTTATTCTGTAGATGGATTTGGAAAAGTCTGTCCCTCTCCTGAGGCCCCATTTCACTGGCTGCTTTCCTAAGGACTCACTGACCTTGGCAAGAATGTGATGCAATATTTCTGTAACTGCAAAGTACTTAGGTATCAGGTTGTTGGAACCACACAGATCTGGTTTATTTTACTGTTGACATCTAAAGTAGCTAAGAACCTAACTCTAAGGATCAAACCTAAAATTCTCATTTACAATGAGAGATTGAAAGGTGTACATGTAAAATGCTCTAATGCTCTCTGCCTGAAAATCAGCAGCCTCAGTCAATTCTGTCAGGAGGGACAAAGTGGTCTTCATAGAGAAACTGAATGCTGTAATGGTAATGCAATTGGAAGCATCAGCGATGCAAATACCATTTTGTTGCACAAGCAAAGGTAGGCTGAAAACAGATGGGAAAAGAATGTTCTCTGCCTGTGACTTTTGCCTGGCTGTGCTAGCAGCAAAGAAACCCAAGAGTATGTTTGGACAACAGTTCATAAGAGCCTTCCTTTTGACATACTTCCCTGAAGTGTCAGATATCTCTATCTTTTAAAAACTCTAGATAATAGGGAGTTGGTTTTGCCTGTGTCCAGATTTTTTGAAATTTGGATATGGACAACTCGGGTAAGAAGCAAGAAAGCATCAAAGCTTAGTTGTTATAGTGGTATCAACAGACCTGCCTCCTCTTCCACTGCATCTTGAATTGTAAGAGAGAAAAACATTTTAAGTATCCATAGAAGCCCTAAGATGATAAGAGCATTTTCCTCAACCTTGTTTTCTTGCTTCATTTACAAATGCGTGGCATCTCTGCCTTGTCTGTCCCACTGGATCTCATAAGGCTCCCCACATGGGCTGCTTCTTTCATGTCCAACTGCTTGGCCTTTGAGAAATCTAGTAACGGTTCATATTCTTTGCACGCAGAAAGTTAAATAGCTGTGTCTTTTTTGCATTGACAACTTATTGATCAAGAAAATGTCAAAACAGAGAGCAAGATATGATATTTTAGTACAACAAAATTCAATAATCCTTTTTGTGATACTTTGCTGAGCTGGGGAATACTAATGTGGAATGAAGGTGGAGGGCAGAAACTGAGATATGTCAGTGGAGTATAGCAAATCCACGGGAAGGGCTTGGTTTTACTAAAGTTAATTTAATATTTTATATCTGCAGTCATTCCAAGCAAAGTCACCTAAGGAATAAAATTGACACCAACACCATAGCTGCTCATTATGAATCAGAAAATTACTCTGAGCTGAGACAGATTTTTTCTAAAAGTCTGACACTGGCAATACTGAAAGTAGTAGTTTTTTATGGCCTTTTAAAAATTATTTGTTTTTTTAATTTCAGGGAAATTTGAAACGCCTTTGAATTCAACTTCTTAGTCCAGTTTGACAGAGAAGCATGTGACCACATATGGGCTGCCACGCACTTGAGTGAGATTCTGTTCGGTGAAAACCAAAGGAGAACCTCTGTGCAGTTCTAGCCAGGCATGTGCAGTGCTGGCTAAGGTGCAGAGCCCTGCAGCCTCCGGCTACTGCCAGTTCAGACACTCTGCGGGTTACATTTGGGTAGTTAAGCATGTCCCTCCTTGAACTTCTTAAAGTTGGAGTTGTCCAGCTAAATTAGTCCTGATGAGGGTCTCCAGGCTCTGTTCTAATGTATTAAAAGTAAGAAAAGACCTTCCCAGTTTTTGTCTCACTGCCTTGTTTTAACCCAAATACTTTAAGCCTAGATAGTTCCAAGGAAAACTCTGGTTGAGTGGTACATCATTCTCTGCAGAGCTTTTTAAAGAAAATCTCCACATTTGCAAATTGCAGAGACTTTTTGCTTATTTTTGATTTCTTCATTCCCACTGTTAATACTGAGTTTGTTAGGTTCCCTTTTTTTTTTTTTTTTTTTTTTTTGTAGGGACTTATTTTTTCCAAGTTATTTGCATAACAGGGACTATGATTTCTTTGAAACCCACAGCAACACATTTGTTTGTTTATATATATTGTTGTGACTGAATAAAAATGCATATTAATTAATTTAGTTGCATTTCAATCCTGCATTCCCATTGAAATAGTTGTTGAAATAGAAGTGAGAAAAACTCAGAGGTTGTTCAAATTAGAAATGTTATTTATTCATCATGTGAGTAGCAAATAACAGGGTTAGGACCTCAGAACAAAGGTAACCTATTACCATCATGAAATTAAAATTAGCTTATTCATTCAGGTGATACCAGACCTGAAGTTACATGTAGGATGCTACATTTTTAATCTAGTTGTGCTACAGAATACATAATACATATCATACATACAAGAGAATACTATTTATGCATGTAAAAAGTCAAGCATTTTACTAGAAAATGTTATGCTCATTGCAAGGTTTCACACTGCTATTGTATCTTTTTTTCCTTAAGTTCACAAATAATATCAAATCATGCTGAATTTGTTCCAAAAGATCATTTATAACACAGATTATAGTTTTGTTGCATTGTGGAGAGTACATCAACACACTGTTTCCAGAATGGAATGAAATGACAATTTGTGTTACAACCACTTTCTTTGGTGTATTTAAATTTTATAGATTTTGTTTTTTACATTAAAAGTCACATTCATAGTAGGAATAAATGTAAATATTGTTCTTTGCATATTTCTCTCATTCACTTGATGATTTTACCACTAGAACTCTGCTTTCAAATTGTGTCCTATTACAAAGAGATTTCAATGAAAGCTCTTTGGTTTGGCATTTCATCCACCAAAGCTCCTCTTCTATTAAGCATCCTCTCAATTTCACTTCTCCAGTATCTCCTCTAATATCAAAAAGGTAATATATAAATTATGGTAGTCCAGCTTCATCTTGAACATATCAGCTCTGAGATATATTTTCTCCCATTCCATTTCTTCTCTCTCTTTTTTGAGTTTTACATTTTGAGGTATATATCTCATCACAACGATTTGAATATTACCATCAAGCACATAATTTTTTTTCTGCAGAGACACATGGGCACTTATCAGGTTTAGGTATTTCAATATAAAAGTATATCCCATTCTTAAAATCATGAGACAATTGTTACTTAGAACATTTTTTTTTTTTAATTTGGAAAGGAAGAATCATTAAGCCACCTTTCTAGAAAGGGAAAGGGGAAATGTTGGGGCTGTATGAGCAATAGTGTAGCCAGCAGTTTGAGGGGAATATCATTCCCCTCTGTTCAACATGAGTGAGATGGAAGTATTTTGCTTTTTGGGCTCCCTAGAACAAGAAAAATAGTGATCACTGGTGCAAATCTAGTGGAGAGTTGCCAAGATGGTTGGGGCTGTGGTACTTGATGTGCAAGGAGAGGCTGAGAGAGCAGAGTTTGTTCAGCCATGAGGTGAGAAGGTGAAAGGGAGACCTTGTTGCTTCCTATGGTGGGGTGTAGGGGAGGTGGACCCAGACTTCTCAGAGCAGGACAGGAGGCAGGAGGCAAAGAGGCCATAGGGGAAATTCTGACCAGATGTTAGGAAAAAAATTCACCATGAGGGTGATTGATCACTGGCACAGATTATTCAGTCTGAGAAGTCTTCATCATTGGAGATGCTCAAAACTCAATGAGGCAAGGCCCTGTGCTCTCTGAGCTGGCTGACCCTGCTCTGAGTTGACTTTGTACCAGATAGCCTTCAGGGTCCTGCAGTTGTTCTGTGATTCTGTGGGGTGACTTATCCAAGGCTAAGCTTTACTTCACTGGCTTATCTCCCCTATCTTTTTTGGGTGCTGGTGGTGTGGTTTTTGGTGGTTTGTTTGGGTTTTTTTTGTTTTTTTTTTTTACAGTCTAGTCAAAATAACATACTTAAAACTTATACACAACTCTTGTGCTTTGTTCCAGCCTGAAATTCAAGCTTCTTGTCTCCATTGTTAAATACCTCCAAGGTATTATCCTGTTTATATCATCATCTCTATCAAGAATTACTGCGGTCCAGTTCTCTCTGACCTAATCCACTAGATTTATCCCACATAAAGTGTAACTGAAAATATTAAAATACCTCTGTTCAAAGGAACCAAGAGATGTTTCTTTTATTCCAGAGAAAGCCTTTGATCTAATGAACTGAACACTTTTAAAAAGTTTGCAAAGGGAAAATCTTCCAAGAATGAGTGGAATAGTTTTGTTTTACTGCTCATGACATCATGAAGAAATGGCAACAGAGAGACCCATGAGCCTTTTTTGCCAGTGGTGTTAACACAAGGAACCAACAGTGGTAGCAATAGAAGTACTTTTTATAAGAATATTACAATGTTTGACACTGAGCCATAGACCACCTTTTCTAAAAATCAATAAAATCCAGCAAATCTTAGTAAAATATAAGATTCATTGTGATAAATCCACAATGTTGTGTATAATAACAAAATGCCATAGAGTGCAATATGCAGACTGGATTTACAGCTGAGAGCAGAAGGGAATAAAAGACTTGGGATGAGAGCGTATAGGGAAGAAAATAAAATTGCTTGTGCAGCAAAATGGATTCTTCAGATTCTGCCCGACTTCCTGGAAACGACTGCAGTAAAGAATATAGACAGGGAGAGCAGCCTTAGTGTGTGTGTTTCAGATAGACATATCTTAGCAACCATGATTTTTAGGGAAGAAACATCAGACTGAATTGAAGGAGTAGTGAGTTTTTTTTTTTTTTTTTTTTTTTTTTTTTTTTTTTTTTTTTTTTATGACAGAAGATTTAAATCGCTTATTTCAAAAAGCCAGACCATAGCGGGAAAGTTTGTGAAGGACTGAATCAATAAAAAAAGGAGTGTTGTTAAAATGCCATCTTCCAAAACATGCTGTTGAAGGTAGGATGGGCAGACCTATTAACAACTGAGGTAACACATCCAAAGTCATATATATTTCCAGGGACAGCAAATTTCCTTCCTTGCCTGTTAGTCTTGCTGTGTTTCTAGGACCTGGGAAGACACTCAGCCCCTCTGAATATATTCTATGGGGTATATTGCTTAAGTAATAGACACTAGAGTTGTCTATGCCAGTGAAAGTAAAGATTTGTGAGGTAACTAGATTTAAGAGTAAGAATAACAACACCCAGAATCATTGTTATGAAATTGTTTATAGTGCAACAAAGACTGCATACAAATGTAATCATTTTATATAAGGAACATGGTTTGGTTTTGTTTTCTTCATGATCCTTACATTAAAGTATTTTAGGGGAATAAAAAGAGCAAGGGATTGATCAATCATACTGTTAGTGGGGGGAAAGTAGCCCTAATGTTCAAATGATAGCTGGGATTTCAGCAGACCTCTCTATAAAAACTCGACATATTGAAAATTCCTGCTAGAGTCCCTGTAGTACTACAAATCATAATCAGAAAGCTCACATATATATTTGCGTCATACTAGCAGGCCAAACCAAGTTACTGAATTTCATTGGAGAGTACAGCACTATTCCCATGGACAAAACTTGAAAATAATTACTTCACCAACTCATTTTTCCCCCCATTTTAGTTATTATGCATTTTTTTTACAGTCCTGTATAGAATCAAGGACAGAGTCTTTAGTTAAGTGATTTAATGTCCAACTTTCCTGCTGCTGTTCAGCATGATAGTGGAATTTCAAATAGTAATTAATTACTTAGCATCTGAAGTATGTGCAAGTAGAGTGTGTTTTAGTAAGCTATTTTTAGTGCTCAGTTCAATATCTGCCCTATGTACAGATACCCAGGCTCAAAACTTTTCAGCTACATTTTATTTGTTTACAAGACATTAGATTTAGAAGAGGGGGCAGCTGAATAAGACATTTTGTACCATTTCATATCTGTCCCAGATTTGCTTTCTTGGACCTCATAAAGGTACTGCATCCAGTGTTTTGAAAATTCCCACCTCCCAAATTCCAGGATTGTCAGGGGATTTATTGAAACCGTTCTGATGTGCCATTGTTCACAAACCTGTGATGCCTTTCAGAATGGAATGTATTTTTTTACACTTCAGAGTGCCTCTTCCAATGCTGTGATTTCGCAAGGGGAGAATACTTCAGGGCGAATGATCTGGCAGATCTCAGGCAGGAGGTCAGTGTCTGGATAGCATTATATTTGAGATGCTTTTCTGTTGAAATAGTTTTGACCTATTTCAGATCTGATCACAGGTCTTGAGTACATAACAGTCCTTTGAAAAAACTTGCATCTCGAAAGGAGTATGTCCAAGACATGGTCAGTTTGTTTCTTCATTAGGCTGTTTTCTGAGAAGGATAAATTACTGAAGACAACTGCTCACTGAGAAGCATTTTAGTAATGATCAGTTTGAACCAAGTTTTGGAAGACAAATACAGTGTTTGTCAATCTGTTTAAAGAGCTTCCCAGGGAGAAGTTTAGAGTGGGGGTTTGTGGGAATTTAGTTTCTGTTTTCACAAGTAAACGCTGTAAAGCCTGGACACAAAGTGACCAAGAATGAGAAATTAATAGGTACATTATAGTTCAGTTTATTAGGTTGAAGACTTCACATCACATCGAAAATAATAATTTTATTTAATGAGCATATTACTGAAAATACATAAAGATTGTTTTATCCTACAGTTACTGCTTTGATCATTGGTATACACAAAATTGAAAGTGTTTTTCAAATGTTAATCTTTCTGCTTTTCTCCAGACAAATCTTACTGGCCATCTTAAGGTATATTCAGAATAAAATGTTGAGAAAGGATTTTCATAATTCTTAGTCAGCCTTTTAAGAATATATACTCTCTGTAGTTTGTTTCTTCAGCTACATCCTCAGGAGAGACTCAAGAGCATTGGGGCTGAACCTACCTAGAACAACTTGCACAGAAATGATAAAGCTGCTTTGGAAAAAATTATTTCCTTCTGCAGTAGGTCCCGCTGCTGTCCAGGGGAGGCTGTATGCATTTGGACCAGTGTGTTAGTTGTCCATAGAAGGCTTTCTGTGTCTTTGTAATTTGCTGGCATTTAAATACTGCCTGTTCACTCATCAGTTTCCTCAGAAATCCTCCCGATATGTAGGAGGAGTGGCTTTTTCCTGCATCTGTGCTAAGAAATACAAGCAAAATGAAGAGATGAAGATTTGTTCTTCTGCACTTTCAGACTTCTGGGGAGGCTGTAGATTATTATTTATCTTTCTAGCCAGGAAGGCCAGAAAAAAGGTCCCCAAACTCTTTCAGTCTTTGTGTGCAGCCAGCCGGGTGATACAGGCTCTCTGGGAAGGAAAGGGTGGTAGGTGTAGGAGGTGGGAGAAGAGCAACTGTTGAGTTGAGTAGGTTGGGCTGTTTCACCGCTAGAGCCACAGCTGTTTTCAATGGGAGAGAGCTCTAAATGCATTTGTAAACCATTTGGTTCAGAAAGAATAAAAGATACGAAGAAATTGAAAGAGAAAAACCACTCTCCCTTCTTTCACGTTTGAACATGCTTGATTTTCAATATAATCCATTAACCTGCACATAGCCTTTCATTAGAGCCCTTGGGAGGCTGAAATATTTTTGGAAATATACTGTTATGAAAAATACAAGTAAAAAAACCCACATAAGTGCCCCTCTCAGCAGCAATTGAAGGGTTCATAGGGAATCTGAATCTTTTCTCTGAGCATACCAAGAAGTGTGTGAAATTGCATGCACATCAGACATGTTTTATTCAATATTTCCTTTTTTTTTTTTTTTTAAGACATAAAAAATCACCCATAATCTATCATAATTTGTCTACTTAGTACTCCAGAACTCTACTTAGTAATACCAGAACTTGCTGGTCATTTGAGTCGACATAGCAGCACATTGTTTTCCAGTTTAAGCGTGAGTCACAGCTATGATGCTTTACATCATTTGCCTTAGTGTCTTTTAAAGGACCTTCAGGATGCCCCTTTTATTACATTAGCTACTATCTTTACTTGTGTCTGGGGTGACATCAAGGGTGCTTGTGATTAACTGTGTGACAAACAATGGCATCAATGATATTGTACCAAGCAATATTTTAAACAGTTTTTGAAAATCAAAGTTCTAAAGTCTCTGATCAAAATCTATTTGAAAAGTGGAGAATAATGTTTATTGCATTTTTGCTAGATATTTTATGTCAGCATTATCCCATAGACCCTTTAAAATTCAGAAATTATATTAAATATCTCTATTCCTATTTCTGTACATTAATCTAAGCAAAGAAGAAAGCATAATAATCCTGATGGAGGTTGGTTTTTTTTTTACAAAATGCTCTCTTTCAGATACCTGTTTGAAGGCTGTACAGGTCACTTGGTGCCACAAATCTGTGGAAAAATTAGAACTAGAAACATTTTCAATTTTATATGGAATAGGTGAGATTTTGCCTCTGCTGAAATCATTCTGATTTCTCTTGTGGAACCTGCATTTTCATACAGTCAATAATTTTTAAATTTAACACTGAGATATGGCATTGTTGACCATGAAAACTATGTATGTTCAATGTTTTACCAGCAGATTATGTTTGGGAACCAATCAGACATTACAGAGGAGTTATGCAATTAGAATAGTTACATTAGAACACTGGTACTGTAATTATGTTTTTAAAATGCTCTATTCAAAGATTTATTTTTGCTTGAAAGCCAGCTCTTATTAAGTAGATGAATACATTTTCCTCTATGGCCATTCGTTAAGAATGAAACCTTTTAACTGTTTCATCTCTGAAGTGTTTTTTCATAGAATCATAGAGTCATAAAATCATAGAATCACAGAATGGTTTGGGTTGGAAGGGACCTTAAAGATCATCTAGTTCCAACCCCTGCCATGGGCCGGGACACCTTCCACTAGCCCAGGTTGCTCAAAGCCCCGTCCAGCCTGGCCTTGAACACTGTCGAGCGGGGGCAGCCACAGCTTCTCTGGGCAACCTGTGCCAGGGCCTCACCACCCTCACAGTGAAGAACTTCTTCCTTACATCCTATCTAAATCTATCCTCTTTTAGCTTAAAACCATTACTCCTTGTCCTGTCACTACATGCCCTTGTAAAATGTCCCTCCCCACCTTACCTGTAGGCCTCCTTTAAGTACTGGAAGGCTGCTATCAGGTCTTCCCAGAGACTTCTCTTCTACAGGCTGAACAACCCCAACTCTTTCAGCCTGTCTTCATAGGAGTCCTCTGGACCTGACTGATCAGGTCCATGTTCTCCTTATGTCAGGGACCCAGAGATGGATGCAGTACTCCAGGTGGGTCTCATGAGAGCAGAGTAGAGGGGCAGAATCACCTCCCTCGAACTGCTGGTCATGCTTCTTTTGATGCAGCCTGAGATGCAGTTGGCTTTCTGGGCTGCAAGCACACACTTCCATGTTGAGTTTCTTGCCAACCATCATCCCCTAAGTGCTCCTCTGGCAGGGCTGCTCTCAATCTACTTTTTGCCTAGCCTGTATTTGTGCTTTATATTACCCTGACCCATGTGTAGGATCTTGCACTTGATGTTGTGAGGTTAGCATGAGGTTCATAAGTTTTTGGCCTCATTTAAAGAAATCCATGGTGAAAATATGCTGAGAGGGAACCTCAGAAAGAAGTATGCACTATTTTTTCCATTTGGTTATTTGTTGTAGCTAACTGATGCTATACACATGTATTATCAGCAGTTATATCTTGTTGCAGCAGTATTTTATTCTTCTTTCTAATAGCTATAACTTCCAACAGTTCTTTGTGAGTTCAGAATTTCTAGTATCAGCTGCTGGACAAGAAAATTTCATTGATTTTCCACAAGGTGGCATGTAAGAATCAGTCTGACTATTTTAATTAATATAATTCAGTTAATATACACTTTATATGTCAAATGCATGTGCATACTCAATGAAGAAAAAATATGTTCATAGGACAGAATCTACTGTGATTGGCTATTTAAATACAGTGTAGCAAGTGATCCTCTAACACTAAATTATACAGTTGACTAGTATTGTTTAATTTATAGAATAATTTATCAAAATAAAATCTAACCTAACCACCTCACATTTATTTGTAGCATGAAATGAGATCAAAACCTGATTCACACAATGAGATCCTAAAGTAATTCCAGTTACTTTAGGATAAATTATTTATTCATTATTATTTATTCACACATTTTATGATAGACAACGATAATAATCTTATGATAAGATCAAATATCATAGACAAGTATCAGTTTCTTTAATGTAGCTAAATAATTTTTAAAGAGGGCATTTAGTTATTAAAAACTCTCCATACAGTCATTCAATTTGTGAGTTACTGAGCAGTTTCTGTTCGAGAACTTCATACTCAAAACAAGAAATAGTTCTGACCTAAGTTGCCATCCAAGCACAAACTGGTCATGATTTTACAGAACTAATATTCTTCAGTTAATGTCTGGTTTCTTCCAGTGCTGCAGATCTCCTTATTCTCTAAATGTCCTGGTACTTCAGTAAATCAAAGAAATAAAATCTGTTAACTACCACCAAAAATTTGCTACTATTATATTTTTGTCATCTCATTTAGAAGCTGAGAATTACAATCTATGCAGTTTATGCAGTAAACATAGGTGAATTTTTCAGTTACTTTTAGCCCTGTTTGTGTATGGTTGAAAACAATTATTACATATTTCACATATGTGAACATGTCCAAGAATAAAGAACAGGATACATATTCTAAAGGCAAAAGAATCTCACCAATTTGACGTCAGTTTCAAAGCCCAGTTGTTCATCTTGTATTAGGAGATTCATTGGCAAGCAGTAAATGAAAAAAAAAAAAAAAAAAAAAAAAAAAAAAAAAAAAAAACAAAAGCAAAGCAAGCTTTTTCTACCTCTGCATTGCAGTTTGAAGTGCAGTCAAAGCCAGAGAAGACGGCCGAGAACTTCTTAAGCCATGTTTGCAGAACATGTACAGAGGGAAAATGATGTACCAGGATACTGTTCTCCTAAGTAGCCTGAAGTCTGGTACAGCCCATTATTTTTGCCCCTGATTTTATCTTTTTGCTAAGGCATAAGGCATCATTCAGCCTGCTGATGTGTTTGTCCACCTGGATCTGCAGAGGAAGAACTGCTGCCTTTAGAACTCGTCCATCACAGTCTCCCTCTGGACCCAGGACAGATAACCCATTTTAACCATGGCACTTGGAGAAAAAAATATGTTCACATTGTGGAGAATGATCTCATTCTTCCCACAAATATGTAAATTTTGTGGCCAGATACACAAAGTTTTTAAATACAATATGAACCAAGTTTAGAGACATTTCTCATTTTTAAATTTGAGGAACAAATCAAACCATACAGTGATCAGTACAGTGAATAATGAACTGTAGGCCCAGACAAATCATACCAAGAAAGCAAATGGCATTTTAACCAGAGTGCAAACACTGTATACAAGACATCTGATTTTGCAATCACTCTACAGCAGATCTCTGTCTCTTCTTACAAATGTGAAATACAATCTAGCAGTACATAACAATGTTCTCAAGTCCATATCAAAGACATATAATTGTTTTCTGTCTGCTAGGAAAAGTTCCCTGAAAAATATCTTGCCTTTTAAATTTTATTACTCAGGAAGATTATTTTCCCATGGGTGGTGGAAGAGCAACATCATCTTAAGTGAGCAGGGGACACCTATAATCATATCTATGCCAAACGTGGCTTAGCAAAATATGTACAAGGGATGAAATGGAAGAAAATAAGCAACATGCCTTTAACACCCAAATTCTAAATTCAGAGTCATTATCATAAGTAACAAAGATAATTAGCATTGAGTCTGAAACACTTAGTATTTTTAACTTAGGAGAATGTTAATACTAAAAAGTCGAACTTGATCCTTGACCCAAGATTGATTATTTCTGGAACTGATCATCATTAAAATTAATCTTTCACCAACTAAAATTCTCAGAAAGGCACAGAAGTGTCTCTGTACTTGAGGACCTAAAGGAAAAGACTTTCCAGGTTTACTGTTGACATTTTCCCTACGTTTGAATACTGCAAATAGTAACACTGGAAGTTCCCCATGCTGCCATTTTAGGAAATGGACTTTTCAGGCAATGTAGAAGAGAAGACAGAAGATGATAGAGGGGTAAACAAGCAATTAAGAACTGTAATGAGTTCAGGCATCATGCGTGGAGTCCTACATTCACATGCAATGACAGTGAAAAGTTTTGTGCATACTGCAGCTACTGATCTGCTGGCATTAGTGATTTGGAGACACTTGTTTCCAATCATATTGACAGTCGAAGGATAGTTAGCAGCACTGGTGGCAGAAGGATTTATAATTTTATGCCTGAGCTAACAGATGCTTGCCACTTTTCACTAAATTTGCTCCCGTAAACTGTGATACAGAATTTGAGCATCAGTTTGTTTCTTCTCCTGAAACAACTGCTGCTCCAACCTCTGCAATGTGTCCACTTGGTTTCTGGAGGTCAAGATTTATTCTGTCGGCTCACAGAAGACCTATTTTATTTTATTTTATTTTATTTTATTTTATTTTTTTATTTTATTTTATGCAACCATCTTATTCGCTAGCTGTCTCAAGATGTTTGCAACTTTAAACAGTGAACTAAGACCTGTTGGGGGTTGTGGTTTTAATCCCTTATTTCCTCCCTTTCTCTGTTCACTACAGACTGAAGCTGGGGCAGCAGAGCTATGAGATACTGCAAAGCATGAACTGGCTGTTTTTAAAGCTCTTTTTCCATAGCATGCTGGAAACTGCATGTGCCTTGGAATATTTTTACTACAATATCCATATACCTTATTTGAATCAAGGGAAGAGTTACTTTCCTCTTACTATTGCTAGAACAATTGCAAAAAATTGCAGCCCCCAAAGGGTTGTCTAGTGTGCAAAGCAGCTCACTATCTTTCTGAAAAATTGTAATTATCAGTAATTCAATACTTAAGACAACCATACAAATTTCCTAGACCTCTTGAGTTGCTGTTTATGATAGATTTTATAACTGTATCAACACTGCTTTTCAATCTGTATGAAGGATTTCCATCCACTTAATGATTATTCCAAAACCATTTCAACAAGAATTATACTAGTAAATATGAAAGTATAGAAGTCTACTTAATGTAATGCCCTCAAAATATTATAATACTCTCATGGTTCCATCAAAATATTTGAAAAAATATTATCCATTTATATGTTGAAAAAGAAATCTGGGGTTGCATTTTAATTGACTGTACTTAAATAGAACTACAGTGTGGTGAATAAAATTTAGGTGACAAAAATTTAAGTGACTAAAAATGTTTTTCAATTTTCTGTCTCCGTGGAGAAAGGAAAACTCTTAATTCTTAATAACAGTAGTCATTCAGTAGATGTATAATAAGAATGTAAACAAGATGACTATTTTGTACTTCATTATTGCTACTGACATGGCCCCAAAGCAGGTCAGATATTGTTAACATGCTCCCCTGAGTTTATTCATCAAACAAGCTAACTTGTTTCTTTTGCTTTGAAGAGACAAATATAGGCAGACTGAAATGTAATGGACATTTTAAGCCTCAAGCATAGTAAGTATAGATAATGTTTGTGATGTTGAAGAATTATGTTACTGCTAACCCACCAAAACATTAGTAGAAAAGTGAGATTTCAGAAAAATCAATTCTGTTTCTCTGCCTTTTCAGTAGCGTTAGTCCTATTAGTATCTTTATAACTGATTTTAGAGGCACTTAAGCCCATACCTAAGGAAATACCCCAAATTAGACTTTCCTTTCTTGATTTGAAAAAGTTAGAATGTTTATTCTTAATGACATAGCCTTCTGTTGACATACAGCATATTTTTAGACAAGCTGTAAATTTCTAACTTCATATTGCTAGTGGCTTTCCTTTGTGGTCCATCTAAAAATCTTCACCTTTCACATTTCATCAGGCTTCAGCAAGAAGCTGGAATAAGAATTGTGAGACTGATCCTTTTGCTACATCTGGCATTTGAATTTTATTTGCCTAGCACCAAGACAGTAGAACAGAGGTTACGTTGTGAGGTCCATCCATATCTTCTTTCATTCTCACTCTGTTACCCTGAAAACACTTACTTGGATTTAACTACATCTAAAACTAAAACAAGGATTTTAGTACATTTATACTGGGTTAAACAACATTCTCGGATTTATGAATTCATGGCCCTGATCATTCTGACTAGGAGATTATATTATAATGCTGTCTGCCTTGATATCAGGGATGTAAAGCTGGTTGTTCTCTTCTGCTATAATTTAATCTACACAATGTTAAAACTTTAAAGTGGGCTGATTTTAAGATACTTTGTCTTTGCTATTGATTAAATACTTTCTAGTAGTTCCCAGTCTTGCATTTACTGAGTACTCTTACCGAGTTTTTAATAAAGTTCAGTGTGTTCCCAATGGCAAAGGCTATAAAACTCATATATTGATACAAACCTTATTTACGTTGATGGGGTATGCGGATCACTAGAGGTACAGCTATCTTTTCTTCCAGCAACACTTGATGCAGCCCAGGATATGGTTGACTTTCTGGGCTGCAAACGCACATTGCCAGCTCATAGTCAGTTTTCCATCCGCTACTACCCCTAAGTCTTTCTTCACAGGTTTGCTCTCAATCTGTTCATCACCCAGTCTTTATTTATGCTTGGGATTGTCTCAACCCATGTGCAGGACCTTGCACTTGGCCTTGTTGAACTTCATGAGGTTTGCATGGGCCCGCCTCTCATTCCTGTCAAGGTCCCTCTGGATGGCACATCCCTTCCCTCTAGCACATTGACCACACCACACAGCTTGGTGTTGGCAAACTTGTTGACGGTACACTCAGTCCCAATGTCCATGTCACTGACAAATATGTTAAACAGTGCTGGTCCCAATATCGACCCCTGAGGAACACTGCTCATCACTGCTCTCCACATGGATATTGATATTGTTGACTGCAACTCTTTGAGTGTGACCGACCATCCATCCATCCATCCATCCATCCATCCATCCATCCATCCATCCTTATTCACCCAGTGCTCCATCCATCAAATCCATGTGTCTCCAATTTAGTGACAAGGATGTGTGCAACAGTGTCAGATGCTTTGCACAAGTTAGTTGCTCTTCTTTTATCCACAAACACTGTAACTCCATTGTAGAAGTCCATGAAATTTGTCAGGCATGATTTGCCCTTAGTGAAGCCATGATGGCTGTCACCAATCACCTCCTTATTTTCCATCTGCCCTAGCATAGTTTCCAGGAGAATCTGCTCCATGATCTTGCTGGGCACAGGGATGAGACTGACTGGCATGTAGTTTCCTGGGTCTTCTTTTTTTCCCCTTTTAAAAATGAGGGTTATGTTTCCCCTTTTTCAGTCAGTGGGAACTTCATAGGACCATCACAGTGTCTCAAATATGATCAGTAGTGGCTTAGCCACTTCATCTGCCATTTCCCAGCTTTCTTGGGCCCCTCTTCCCTCCAGGGTTTATCCTCTGCTACTCTACCAAGCAGATCCTCAAAGAGGCCAAAGTCTGCTCTTCAGAAGTCCTGCTGTGTGCCCTCCGCGCTGCCCTAAGTATCTTGAACTCCACTGTTTCATGGTTACTGCAGCCAAGGCTGCCCCAGAGATGCCTGTATCTCTTCACATATAAAAAATATCTCACTAAGTAGTTCAGCTGTGAAGGGAGTCCTACATTCCAGATGTCTCTAGGCAGGTGAGATAAATCCTTCTTCTTCAATCTATACAATATAGTGAGACAGATATCATCTTGACCATAGTTTCATTGAAATTCTATTTTTCTGAGTCTTTGGCTCATTCTTTTACTACATCTGTGGTTTGCCTTATGTACGCATGAGTTTTGACTGATGTACATTGCTTCTTCCAGGATACCCAGCTCTTGTGTCATAGGTCATATAGGAACTATAATCCCTCTATAGAGACTTCTGCTGTGTTCTCTTCCCTTGACAGTTAAAAGTTAACTCAGATAAAACCTTACCTCAAAGATGCAGTCATTTGAAAGAAGCAGTAATATCTGGTAATGATTTTTCTTTATGAATCCTCCATTTACTGGGCATGGGGAGGCTACTGACTGCACAGGCATCCTTGGACATTGCAAGCCTTAATTTTAAATTCAGACAAGCCATAAAAAGACACTTACTCTGTTAACGAGATGCTGTCTCTGACAGTGTAATCTTTTGAAACAGCTCTACAGTCCCCTCTCTGGGCAGCCTGAGGCAGATTCATTGCCTTGGTGGTAAGAAAGAAACATGAAAGGTGAGTCTTCACTGAAAATTTTCAAAAAGTATTAAAAAACCTCTGCATTGTTACAAGTGTTTTACTTTAGTGCATAATCATGGACAATCAGTTATAAGATCCATTTTATTGAAGTAATGAAACTTACTACCCGTTCTAAACAGAGATCGGACAAATTTGAAACTGGCAATATATTTGAATGTAACAGTACCCAAATCTCAATCTGGTACATGAGGGGGGCACATCTCTCACAAGCTGAATCTTTTGCATTGTAGGATCTCTTTTTTTTTTTTTTTTTTTTTTTTTTTTTTTTTTTTTTTTAAAGAAGCAGCCACCTGATAATATGTATTCACACTGAGTCTCTAAGTATTGCATCAAAGAATTTCTAGGCCAGCTACTCTTGATCATTTCTAAGATCACATATTGTTCCTCAGCATGCCTATTCTTCAGCTGAAAGCTTTGAAAATAAATCAGTCATAAAAGTGTAGGTATGGTTTATTTGCCAGTACAATTACTCTAGGTATGCAAGTAAGATATTTATTATTGAGCTTACCAATAACTTTAGTTATAGCAAATATTCATTAGCACTGAGCATACTGATGTAGTAGTATTTTTCTTTGGTTTAATGTATTAAAACTAAGCTATTAGTTTTCTGTGCAATCCATTTCGAATGACACTGATTGAGTTGTAAAAAGATAAAGAGCCTTGAAGAGCATGTTTTAGAAATTTCATCATGACAAGAAAGATGTGATCAGTACTGGGGTAATTAAATTTCTTAAAAGCTTTTCCGGTCCGGTATCAGTGAGGAATATTGTGGCTTTCTTCCACTATCTCATAACACTTACCCAGAAGGTGGTTTGTCTTTCTAATGCTTTCTGCATTATCTGGATTCCTGGATTGTCTGGACTCCCTTGAATACTTGAAAACACACATAGAATTATACTTGTTGAAGCATGGAGAGTATCATCCATTATACCTCTCATATACCCAGCATTTGTAATTTTCAAAAGGTTAAAATTCTAATCTGTGAACTTTGTAAAATCAATTTTTTATAAATAAACAATGTTCTACTATGCAAATATATGCATTTCCAGAGTCAGCTACTATTGTTGTCACCAGAGAAAGCTGAATTGCTTGCCATAGAAATTGGACCATTGAAACACTAATACCTATGCAAGCATCTGTATGAGTCATAAACCCTCAATCCTTAAGGTAAGGTTCTGTGGAAAACTTTATCCTCAGATGATACAGCTTTGGAAAAATGTCTGATTACCACCAGAAGTCATCAGTTCTGTATTCATGATAGAGAACCCCAAAGCAGGCTGAGATATACTGGTGTGTTGTGGAGAATATGTATACCTTTTTGTATAGCCAATGAAATGGCAATAACAAAATTTTGACTTTCAAAGGTGCTATTTACTCAGTCTTGTCTTTTTGCAAGGACACATGTTGCCTCTGTGACACATATACTCCCAGATCTCTCTATTAGGTGATTTATAGGGGTAACTTCTAGGATTAGTTCAAAATAATAACCTGTGATGTGTGGACCAAGCACCACCAGCATCAGGAGCAGAACCTTGGGTGTACAGCCTTGCTATAGCAGTAACACCACTAATTTTCAAAAACAAAGAGGGCCTCATGTGCTTTAGTAACAGTGTTGGTTTGTAGATCAATTATGAGTTTTTACAAGACCATTATAATGTTGCAGGAGATAAAGTCATCTGAAACAGTTGCCCCTACCCAGCAGGTGCTGACCTGTCATCGAGGCAGGGGAATACACTTAGGATATGATCACTCAGTTAAGCAACAACGAGGGATTTGTTGAGGTATGAACTGTGGTAATGGGACACCATTCACGATTTTTAGCAGCAGTCTTTCCAGTGTCAGACAGATGTAAGGAAGTCAAACTGTAAGAATATATTGAGAATTAAGACATTAATAGAAAACCTGTGGAGGCCTCTTGCAACAGAATCAAAAGGTCAGACTGATGGAGAAATGATGGAGATATGAGGCAACCAACCCTTCTTATCTATAATACCTCCAGATATTAGTACATTATACTTTAAATTATCAGTGATTTTTCAGAGCAGGAGCATGGTTTTGCATGTACTTTGCATTTTTGGAGCTGAATATTTTTTCTTTATTAGTTTTTATCCATATATTTAAGTAGGTCACTAGTCATTATCTATTTATTTTATGCCAGTTCAGAATAAATAACTGCTACATTTCACTGATGGAACTGTATGCTTCAAATACCCTAGAGTTAGATACATGAAAGTATTTAATTATTTGGGGAAGTAAATTATCCTTGTCTAATTGGAATGTCAAACTGTGCTGGATAAAATGGATCACATTTCTGATTGATCTAATTTCTTTAAATACACTGCTGTTTTTAAAGGTGTAAATCCTATCTTATTTTACTGCCTGTGTATGTACATACAGTCAGCCTTTGCTGGGAGGCAGGTCTAGTGTTTCATGACTCAATGTTGATCAGAAGCCTAGGCTGAAGCCTTAATGCACTTGCTATTGACACTGTTCAAAGCCTGAGCCCAGGTTCAAATACCCCCTCAATCAGTTTAAAATTTGTAATCCCTACTCTAAGCTGAGCTTGGCGGCTGGGTCTGCCTGGGTTTGACATGTAAAGCAAACTTCAGTGTGGTAACCAAAGGCTACTTCACATCATACACCCATGTTTTTGGACCCTTAAAGCTGTTCTGACTGTGAATTTTCTCAGTTCTGCTAACGTGTTCAAAGGTAATACCTGTTTCTCAGACTCCTCTGCACTCACCTACCATCTCACAAGCTGTCAAATGCTTACTTGAGTACTAAAATACAAATACAGATTTGACATAATTAATTTAAACTTAGAGGAATTGTTTTTCACTTACATTTTGCTTGGAATTTGCTTCTTGTGCATGAAGCCTGAAGAAAGGCCTTCCTTGTCTGAAAGCTAGTCTGTTGATCTGATGATATAACTCATTGTAATAAAAGACAATTTTTTTTCCTACAACACATACACTACTTAAGAGCAACTCCGTAGAGCTTTATTTGAAGTATTAGCCAGTAGCTGGATATTAGCAATCACATGGTTACCTGTGGCTGTGAAACAGGTGATGAAAATTAGTATTTAACTGACTACTCTCCAAGGCTAGCTGGAAGGTTTGTTAGTTGCTCTTACCCCATTCTTGCTGTTTTTGGTAGGGCTGTCTGCCTGGTGGCTGGTCCTCTGAACTCAAGAGAGCTCTCCACCGACATGGCAGGTAGCTGAAAGGCACAGATGGGCAACACTAATGAACAGCACTTTAAGAGTGCTCTTTTCTTTCTGTTGTTCAGAAATTGAGTCTCCCATTCGTATAGATGTAAACATATACACTAGCAATATCTAAAATTAAGTGAGGTGAATCACACCCAGTTAAAGTGTTGTTGTGTTACATCTTCACTTTCTCTCGTGACAATCTAAAACGGGACAAAGTGTCCCTAAAAGCAAAGACTAGTTCAGGTGATGTGTGCTATACCATTATGGCAATCAACAGAAGAGTCAAAGAAGTTCACCTACTTAAAACAAAAACACAAGAGGCATGTAGTAACCTTCATTTTTTATTCCTTTAAAAGTCTAGTAATGCAGTTATTCAATAATTCCTGAAGTCATGTCTGACCTGAACAGATTTATTTTTTGCCAGAAGTCTTGAACACTCTGCTGCCAGTTTTGTTGTTCATAATATTGCATCTATAGAGCAGCATTTTTTGTTCTTCAGCTTTTAAAAACAGGCAATTGCAAGGTGCATTACCTTAGAGTAAGTGGCAGATCTGTATTCTTCACATTTAAACACAATGAGCTCTTTTTATACTTGTGAAAAAAAATGTAATTTCATGGATGTTTCAACAGTGCCCATCAGTTTATTTCTGAAGGCTGAGGAAGCTTTTGATCTTGTCTGAAAATTAATGAACTATTGAACAGAAAAAAGCAAGCATGAAAAAAATCACCCTCCTTTTTACTCTACAAAAGAAGAATTTCCCATAAAAATAGGTATATACGGTGAACAGATACAGTACATTAATTTCTCTACCAGAAAGTTCAAAGCCAATGAACACAGTGTGAAACACAGAACTATACAAGTGGAGAGCAGATGAACTCAGAGGAAGTGAAGCTAGGACCAGCTTTGCTGCATCAAATATTATAATGCTAAGTTACACATTTGCTTAGCATAGTCATCTTCCACATAATCACTGTTTTTTTTTTCCATATGGTCTTAGTAACTCATCTGATCTTTTGGTAGCTACCAGGCACAGCCTCAGAATAACACAAAAGAAGGTCTCTATCTTATCTTGAAGGAGCAACATGTCAAAGATGTAACTTCTTGCTCTTATGCTGAATACACTATAGAGGATTACTTTTCTTCTGGAAGATTTTTGGTGAAGACTAGGGGATATATTTAGTGCATTCCATGTTTTCAAAACCAAAACTGCCCTTTTAGAAAACTTCAGAAGAACTTGTGTCAGCTCTTGCTTTCATGTTCTAATGAAATGTCAAAAGTTAGCTCATGCAGTTGGTTCAGCCAGAGGCAACTATTTTCTGCACCAAAGGCATACGAAGCAGGGCAGGACTAATATCAGACTTAAACCTTACCTCAGAGAAGCCATCTGGAGTCTGTTGACTAAGAATAGGCTAGACATTCCACCTTCTAAATGTCAAGGTCCTAGACAAGCACTTATATTCCTAGGAGCCTTGTGGATAGGTGGAATAGTCATGGTATGCGACAACACTTTGTCAGATATTGAGAAGGGACAGACTCTGGACAATAAGGCTGAATTACAGCAGCTGCTAGGTACTTGGGCTACAGGAGGAAACATATATTGTGTGTTTTGGTCATTGCCCACCCTCTACACGACTTAACTTTGAAAGAACAGGGAATGGGATTGGGCTCAGCAACATACAGAAGATCTCAGTGTCCTAAAGGGTGAACTCAAGGCCTATCAGAAGCTAGGCCTGCTGCACCCGTGAGATTCATTAAGAGTGGAGAAGGAATTTGCTGCCCATGCTTCATACTATGGCATATTCCAAAAGGGACCACAGGGACTGGTGAGACCTTTGTCATCCTCCTCCACCTCATTCAAGGAGACTAAACAATGATACTCAGATTGGGAAAAAAGGATGCTTTCCCTCACTAGAGTGATTAATGAGGCTGAGAAGCTGTGCACAGAACAGGTTATAGTTCTAAAGGTTATAGTACAGGGCCCTTTTCTTCTCTTAACTCAGTTCTTAAAGGATTGCCTTCTCCCAAGAGAGCAGCCCTAAAGGCCACAGTTCAGAAATGGTACTCATACTTAGAAGGGGTCAGCCAATTGCTCCCATTGAAAGAGGACTCATTTAAAGCCTCCAGATTACAACAGCCTATAAACCCAGATTTGACCTTTTTAGGTTGGCCCTACAAAACTTCTCCAATTGAAGAAGCACCTGAATTTGTGGAGAACTCAGATATGCAGGGAGTATATGGTTCACTGACACATCTGCCTGTCAAGTGGGATCAAAGTGGCAATATAAAGCAGTAGCATTAGAAATTGGTACCAGGAAAACAGTCAAAGAGGGTGAAGGTAGCACACTAGTAGTAGAATTGTGGTCTCTCCTATTGGCCACAGAAAATGGTGCTACCATCATTTACACTGACTCCTACGTGACCTACAAGGGCACTACAGAATGGATATGTCAATGGGAATCTAGTAAATGGGAAGTAGGTTACACATAGGTGTGGAGAACAGAGAACTGGAAACACCTTGCAATAGAGAGGTTCCCAACCTTTGAAGGTGGGATGGATAAAGGGGCCACTTACAGGATAGAACAGTCGCTACAAAATGGAACCAACAAGTAGACCACCTAGCTCAGATCAGGGTGGTTGCTAGTGAAGAGGAAGGTTGGGACTAACTAGCTGAATGGCTGCACATTAAGTGAGGCCACTCAGGAAATCTCTATCATGAATGACAATCTAGAGGTTGGCCAGGATCTGTGAAGACCTGTGCGGCAATCCTCACAGCTTGCCCACAATGTCGAATAAGGTTCAAGTCTGACCACCAGAATCAAGCCCCAGCCCAGCACATCAAGCAACACAAGGCTTTTTGGGGGACCTGGCAAATTGATTATGTCAGGCCCTTGAGGCCATCCCATGGGAAAATGTATATTTTGATAGGAGTAGAAGTGGTATAGGCGCTATCTATGGCCACAGCCATTAACACAACCACATGAGGTCAGATGGTCAAATTCTTGTGAGAATGGTTTAGTATTCTACCTGCTCCTGAATGTATTCAAAGTGATAACGGGTCACATTTTACTAACTCAGTGGCGCAAAACTGGGCACAAGGAGAAGGCATCACATGGGAGTTCCACATACCATATTATCCTCAGGCCAAGGGCATAGTCAAAGGAATGAACAGTTTAAGAGACATGATTATGTGTCATGCATCTGGGATGTATAGTCACCACAAGTGGTTTTTAATGTTGATAACCACTGGGGAAGTGGGATTCTGTCCTATGAAGTTATTGACTGGTGACACCTCCATTTCCCACTGACAACATATGTTGTCCTGTCAGGGAATGCAGCAGGTCTGCAGAATGCCTGACGATGCATGAACAGCGTGACCTTGAGCAGCTCGTGGTGTACTCTTGAGAGTCTGGAAAGTCCCGAGAACTATGTAAACAAGGTTAAGGAATGGCAAAGACAATGATAAGAGGAATCGTCTTGATGACTTAGCAGGGAAACTGTTATCCAATCATGAACTGTTAGTTACTAACTAATCCAATCATATATGAACACATACTTTGTAGAAGGTGATAAAAGGGCTTGTTAGAACAATAAAGTAGCCGTCCTTGCACAATTTGTCTTGTTGTGTCCGTCTTTACTGCAACATTGTCCAGCCGGTCATGATAAAACTACCCTCCACTGGCAGTGTACCCATGACCCTAGCAAAACCCATAGTCATATACCTGGAAGTCCCTAGACAGAAGTGGAAGAACTCAGTGTATGAGCATCTGATGGATAATCCCTGATTTATAACACAATGCCCAATTTCCAATCCAAAGCCCAGTACTGTTTGTTTGTTTGTTTGTTTGTTTGTTTAACAGGACAATGGAAAAGAAGGCTGCCTTGGCACTCTTACTGTCCATGTCGATAGTGGCCAACATGGACAACCAGGACACAGATGACAATGTGGTGGCAAATGAACTTAACCTCTGTAAATCTGACATTTCCTAGAAGAATGTGTTGACAATTCATGGGAGTATTAGAGTGTTGTCATAGGACTGATTTCCATTGTCTGTTTTCTCTTTGTTCCACTATCTCAAATTTTTATTGTCCATCAGAATGGAAGAGTGGATCTGACACCGTAAATTCTATCTTCATATGGGACGTAGGATGTAATTATTTTTTCTACCCACTGATAACGACATGGGGTGGGATTGAAACAGTACTATACCATGCGCTACCATTCTTTGGGGAACTACCAAATATATTGCTTGGTGTAACACTGTTGGCCACTCTTTACAATCTGTATTGGATTTGGATTAAAGGAGAAAGGTGCATGGGGAGTCTTAAACCTGTCAATAGACAAATGCTGTGTCCACATCCTGAACACGTCAATGACATTTCATGATCAGATCAACAAAATGAAGAAAGAAGCAAAAGATTCATAAGAAATTGTTGCTGCACTAGGAACTAGTTGGGTGGGGAATGTTTTGAAATGTTTGGGTTTTCTTTGCCAGGATGTCTAGTTAGCCTCCTCGAATCTTTAATAATGGCTATAGTTATGATTATTGTGATTTGTATTGTCATAAATTTTATTAAGCATGTGACAGCAAAATCTGTTGTTAACCATGGAATATGCTCCCTCAAAACCTGTTCATATATTAGATATCTCAATGTAATCTCAGAACAATTGAGTAATGATGATCTACAGTGAGCATTAAAACTCAAGATTTTTCTCCCTTTTAACTTTGGAGGCAATAGGTGACTGTACCACCACTCCAAGGAGACCAATCAAATCATGACTGCAGACACGGGATGTATTGTGTGGCAGGTGCACCTGCCCCAATAGAGGCTGAAGATTCTCAACCACTGAAAGAGTTAAAACTAGAAGCCACACATTGGGGCTCGAGCTGCCCTGCTGCATGGTGACTATAATCATGCACACACCTTGGTCAAGGGAGAAGAAAGGCAAGGGCCTTCGGTCAACAGCCAATGAAATGCCTCAGTTGAGAGAAGTTTCTAGACCTCTGACCAAATATGACCACAGATCAAATTCAACTAGGGCATAAATAGAATCCCATCAGAGGGCAAATTGAGCTAGTCCTTCTCAAAGCAGCAGGTCTGCAGTTAGGGACTCTCCCCTTAGATCGGGACAACACCCAAGGTAATTCCTCGAGGCTGAGAACCCACACCTTGTTGGGTGAGTGATAAACTCTTTTTGGGTCATCATCCCTAAACCTTAACTTGTCTGTATAGTGTTAGTTCTGGTTTACAGACATCTGAACATGTAGTTTACTCATGTTTTTTTGAGTGCTAAACAATTATGATTCAAATAGATCTCATTTTGAGTACCCACCTCGTCTATTTTGAGAGACTCCATGACAAATTGTTGAACACTAATTCAGATCTTGGATTTTAACTTAAATGCCAACACTGTAAGATTTCTCACTCTGGTGACATAGTTCCAGTAGTCTAAGAATATAAGGAAGATACAACTTTCAGGCTAGATAATAGTTAATAAAAACTTCAGACAAATTGTTTGTGTGTCCAAACCTTTTCTGGTTTTACCAGGCATTCTTGTTATTACTTCAATATTAAAAAAAAACCCCTATTTTTAATATTTTTATTTCTCTCTGCAACTTCTAGGAAATATACATCTTTGATACTTTGTTGGTGAATTCCGTGGGGCACCAAAAAGAACATTGACAGATTTTTTTTTTTTCCTCTTGCATAACCAGATGGTTTTTAAAACATCTCAGTGTAAATAAAACGATTGATAATTATATGGTAATTACTGAATTGATGACATGATAATCTTCCAAGTTCAAATGGAAGAAAAGCAGAAGAAAATAAGATCAAACAATGACTATGTTCAAGAAGTGCTCATAACCTTGAAAGAGGTAATTCAGCCTTAGTTTTGCAAGAGATTTACTCTTTGAGTTGTATACAGAACAGTTTTTAGAACTCATCCTTTCTCCTGTGCATCATCAGTTATCTATATTTATGTACAGCAAGAATATCAAACTCTACAAGAGAGTCTTAGGTCATAAAAAGGACAGGCTTAAGCATTTACCTCCTGTCAAAACCACTTATATTTATGACAAAATCTAAAATTTTGAAAAGAAGGATCCATATGTAGTTCAGCTCTGGGGTACAAAGTGCTTATTTGCCTTCATATCCTAGTCTTGTGTGTATTGGCTTTATTTAATTGCACCCTAAGGCTTACACAGAAGAAAAAAAAAATAAGGCCTTTTAAAATACATTAAACATGACACACATACCATCTGTAAGATACCAGGCATGTTAGGAACATGTGATTCTATTCTAAGAAAGGAAATAAATCTGCTTTGATAGTTTTCATCATTGTTCAATGTTGGATCTTTCAGGGGAACAACTCACTTGCTAATGACAACTGTACTAAGTAGGTCAACGAAGTAGACCTTCTGTCTACAGATACATCAGTTTCTGCCCTGAAGTACTTAGAAGATCTTAAAAGGCACAATGTAGAAGAAACAAGAAGAGGGAAAGGGAGAAGAAAATTACAACAGGCAACCCAGAGACAGCGTGATTAAGCCATGCCACTTGAAAGAGTTAATTTAATTGGCTGGTTAAATTGCCAAACAAAAAAATGTGGAAGATGAGGTGGGGTTAAACTTAATTCAGGGAAGGTGCTTGTTTGTTCAGACTTCCTTTCTGTGTTGAGGGCATCACCTCTGAGGATTTGTGATCTTCCCTTGTGATTTTCCCTGGTCTGCATGAGGGTGGAATCAGTCCAGCAGTAACATTGGATCCCCACTACCAATCATTTTTCATTTTGAGAAATGGCAGCAGCGTTCCGAAAAAGTGTTATTTCTTCAGTAATTAGAATATTGCAATAATGGGGAAAGAAGGGTTTAACAATAAACCATATCTTCCAGTGTTTTGACATGCCATTTTGGAAAAGAAATACTGAGCAAAATAGGTCAGCATAATGGGAGAAAGGCAATTGCCCTGTTCTGAAGATGTGTGACGTGGGCCTTGCATTGGAAAGTAGAGGGACAGATGAGACATCTGTATATGTAAGACTCATGACAATGTTCAAATAACAATACACATGGCATGACAACTCATGAAGGTGTGTAACGGTAGGCCTTTATATTATTGGTATATTGGTAGTTCCTTATATTCCTTGGTGAATTTAATTTCCCTCAGGAAAAATGGTTTTCATATTTTCTTGTGCTATACCTTTGAATATCTTTGCTGCATAGGATGCTGTGATTTTAAGACAACTCCCATACTGCACAGTCCTTCAAAAAGATGATGATGCACAGAACAAGGAGGTTCTACTTTGTTTCTGAGTAAAAAGTCTTCTCCCTCCCACACCAATAAATGCACCAGTTAACCTTTCTTTATAAAACCACAAACCAGCTTTGGAAAGAATTATCTTAGCAAGGAAAATGATTGTTATTTTAAAGTTTCATAAGGTAATTTTTAATATTAAATTTTAAAAAAATGTTTTATTGAGATTTTATACAAAATATTTATGTTAATAATTTAGTTATTTCTAAGATCTGTCTAATGACTAGAAGTTGCCATGTTAAACTTATATGAATCTGCCATTATGAAATTGTCATATATATATATATATATATATATATGTATTCAATCTAAGTATTTTTTAAAGACTTCATTCACTCAAATTAAGTTACAAGATGTGCTTTATTATTGACATACTGATGCATATCATTATTTTCTAGAGCATATTTTGGTTTGTCTGACTATAAGGCAAAAATCTTTCTTGGTAAAAAGTGTATAGCACTAAGAAAATGCAAACAAATCCTGTATATTACTACATCTTTCTATTCAATATGTTTCCAGTTATACTGACCCATTTGATTGTTAATCATTGATTTAATCACTATATCTCAAAGCAGCATTAGAAATCAAGAACTAATCATGGCCTGCAATGAATAAGCAAATTAATAACACATCCCTGCTAACCCACGTCGTTAGTTGGAGCAATGTGCCACCTCTGCAGAATTAGGCCTCAAGGTCACTTTGAGTTCAAGTGGAGACTGCCTGGAAGACCAAGGACCCACATACAGTGAGGAACTGTTATCCAAAAAGAGGGTCAGGAACAGTATTCAGTCTTCAAGAAAAGTATTTGTTTTCATAAGTAATTCTTCATGAAACTATTTTTACTGGACCTGTCACTTTTAGAGATTACCTGATAGTCTCTAGTTAGAAATGTATGTCTTGTGGGAGATTCCCTGTTACTTATATGTTGTGAGGACCATTAAATCATCAGTTCTGCAGCATACCACACATTGTTTCTGATGCACAAGCCTTGTGTTTCAGACAGAAGTATATCTTACAAATATGCAACAATCATAATGGCACAGGCTATTATTTTAGAGCATTGTTTTTTACAACTCTTCAGCTTTTCTGAGATCTTTTCTCATCAAAGGACAGGTTAGATGAAGTCTCCACTGATGTGACTTAAATCATAATTAAACATTAAGGCATATCCATCATATTCCCAAGTTCACTGGAGGTGGAAAGTGCACCCCAGCAGTTACCAGTCCAGCTGTGTAGATGATGCACTTTGATGTATGACAATTTTTGTACTGTTGATTTTCAAAGGAGACAAATGAATTACACCAAATTTGCTGCAAAACACAAAATACCATTAGCTATCACAATCAGACATTACTACAACCCTTACTTCAATAAAAATCTAAGCTGGCAGCAATTTGGTCTTCACACATACTGCCAATGATTCTGAAAGCATCCTGCCTGGACTGTTTCAGCCATGGCTGGGAACAGAATTGGTCATTCAGAAATGATACTGTACAGCCTACAGTTACAACACAAATAAACTTCTAAGTTCTAAAGAACCGGTCAAAACCTTTGCAATTCATGAACCCCAAGGATTTTGTTTTCTTTTTTAAAATATGCATATCATTTTCCAGTAGTGTGTTGCTTAAAGGATGGACTTCATGTTCATAAAATACATTTTGAGAGGCAGTTATCTCCTTTTCCAGTAACACTGTGGGGAACCATTCCTCTCTCCCTGGAATTTCCCTGTGCAAAATTTCTAAATAAATAGAGATAAATAGAGAAAAATAGACATAAATTGTGACAATATCTGGGTGGTCTGGTCTCAAGCTGAACAAAAGTTGCTGAGCATAAAGAAAAAAAAAATAGGAAAGCCTAAGTTAAATATCAAAGCTTAGGGAACTATTTGTTAAAGATGTTAATCTTTTAATTCAAAATAAAAGAGACTGTATTAATGATTTTTTAAAGCTGTATTTCCTCAGGCATTTTTCCCTGAAGGAATTAATGCAGAAAGGGAGAAAATGGAGAAAGGGTTAATGGAACGTATATGATGAACTTCTGCAACCTTCCACATTCTGAAAGAGGTACCTGTGCTTAGATGTTAAATGATTTGGATTTCAGTACTATTTAATTTTCCCTGGGTGAACATCAATGCCAGTTCACAGGTTAAACAAAAAGCCTCAGAGCTGTCTTGTCCAGTGGCAGCCACCTGGAATCCAGATAAAGTTTAGAAGTTGAACAAAAGCCCAGGTCTACAACAACAGATCTTTGGCATCAGGGAAGCAAACTTTCTCTTCTAAAATATGATGATGATGATGATGATGATGATGATGATGACGATGATGATGATGATGATGATGACGACGACAACAACGACACAACAAAAACACTGGTAGGGTGACATGAAAAAAAGCAGAAAACCCTCTGTATTTCAGTGGAGTCTTGCTGACAGAAACTTGGATCTGTGAGTGAAGGAGCTATCTACTGTTGCTTTATTCTCACCAAAATGTCAGGAAAATAAAGCTTCATTCAATATTTATGAGCAAGCAGAGCTACGTCAAAGACATACTCAACTTATCACCAGATATTCCTACAAAGACAAGAAAACTGCAAGACTCAACACTGACTATCTGCTAGGCAACAAGGGTATAATAACATAAAGAAAAATAAGGAAGAGTTTATAATCAACCCACCTAATTTCTCATTTAAATGATTAGTGTAGGAGTAGCTTCACACTTGGCTCCAGTGTTAGTCAAAAGTGTGAGATACCTCCAGAACGAGACTCATTTAAGCAATTAGATGTGGCTCTATAGAGAATCTAGAGCAAATATGGGGGAATCTAGAGAAAAATCAAGTGATCCTGGAATTCAGAAATAAATGAGAAGAATCTAGACCACAATGTTTAAAGAAAAACACATAAACCTCATTCACTTACCACAGGAAATAATAGAAGGCATTCCTATTTCATGAACTGATAAGCTTTACTGGCAGGAATTATTATTTCAAAATGCACAGAACTTAGTATTTCATGGGTATCTTTTTCTAAATATTTTTCAAACACAATCATGTACTTCTTGTTCTGCTCTGATAATTCCAGATTTTTCTGAGAGAACAGCTGGTCTTGGCCACTTGCCCCAGTACATTATGAGTTCAATTTTAAGTTTTGAACACCTTGCATTTTAAAAAAATGTATTTTCTAACAGTTCTAATAACTTTGTTAGGGAAAGTAAGAGCAAGTGGAAGTCACAATTAGTATTCTTGCTTAGTAGTAATTCTTAGACTTCATATGAGTCCATTCATCCATAAAATAGAAGAAAATAGCATAAAATTACTTTATAATTTGACATCAATGAGCAATCTCCATGTATATTGAAATTTTGAGAGTTCTTCTGGCTAATGTACTTAGCAAATGTTGGGAAGAAATCCCTTTCAAATGTAAGCTTTCAATCATGTAGTTGCACATTATTCCCATAATATCTTTTCCCCCTTTTATGTTTTCTTGTACAAGAATATTCAAGTGGTATTTCTAGTTCTATTGCTGTCTCAGTGGCATCATTAATAACAGATTTCAGGGATTTTTCTTTCTCTGTTTCTGAAATGTATAGTCCTCTGCATAAGAAACCAATGGGAGGCAGACAGTCCTGTTAGGTACTACTCAGTGACAAAAATAATTTTCAAAAAGCTCATCCAAAACCACAGTGTCTGGTTTGGGGATTGCATTTAATCTAATACTGTGGCATTGCTGGAAGTTCTGTGACTGGATATCAAAGTATCTTGACCATTTAATGTCCTATGGATCCTGGCTTCCTCTCTCAGAATACCTTGATTGCAAAGGGGATACTTTATGCCGGAGAGAGCTGAAGCAGCTGGGCTTATTCAGGAAGAAGACCTCCCGAAGAAACTATTCAGAAGGACTTTTAGGGAGAGTGAAAGTTCACATCCAAGAAGACAGCTTCAAATCTTCCTTGTTTAAGGAATTTTTTAACTAGAGCACTGGGTGTCAGTCCTGGCTGAAATCTGTCAAAACCTGTTCCCCCCACAACATTTGTCAATATAAGGTTACCAATGGGCAGGTTGCTCTGTGGCTAAATCTGCATTCTTCTATGAAATTTTCACTTTTATCTGTTATTATTGTAGTTTCTTTGCTCCTAAAATGCCTCTCAGTCCACTTTTTTCTAATGCTACCTTCCATCATATAGCAGTTTTTCTCCTCCCAGTGAATTTCAGGAAGCACCTTTGATGTTGTAGAAAGCTGTTCCTTTAAGATTTGCCAAGATTTGAACTCGTCTTGAAATAGCATCAGACCAAAGTTTCAAAACCAAAAAATGAAGCTTAGCAATTGCTTAGCAAATTGTACTTGTCATCTCCTTAAGGTGAAAGATGCTACAGAAAGCAATTCTTTTTTTCTCCCTAAAGCTTTCTTTTTCCAGGTCAGCTATAAATATTTTTCTGGCATCAATATTAAAAGGTTGTTCTTGTGTTCTCTTTTAAAAGCTTAGTTGTGCTTTGAAACATATACCTGCAAAAGTGGTGAAGGAGCAGAAGACATACTTTTTCATCCCTGCTCAAATATAAGCTGGTAAATGTGGACAAGCAGTTATTTCCTTATTATTTTTACTTTACTGAAAGGGGAAATGATCCTAAAACTTGATCTCTGACAGTTTTTTATCCTGTTGTACCACAGTTTCTCCCATTTATTGCTGTGGTCTTTATTTCTACCTTGTTTCCAGTAATATCTCCTGTTTCCATTTATGTGTCCCTTACTTCCCCTTTCCTTTTATATGATCTTTCCACGGTTCCATATAAAGATTAAATCTGATGAAAACTGTCTGAAGCACAGCAACAAGCAATGCTCTTACAAGTCCTCAGAGACACCACCCATTGACTATATACAAACATGGGAATATAATTTAGAAAGATTGGTTCACCTGATGCCTGAAACTCAAATACAAGTTTGAAGTTTGAATTATGAAGATAATTTTGCAGTCTAGGATAGCTAATAGGATTTATATCTGCATAGGAAAAGGTGTTTCAAGAAAGAAATGGAGTCACATAAAAATAACAGGAACTAAGCTAGGTGTACATACATGCTTTTGAACAATTTCTTAGCAAAGACTTTGAACATGCTTGAAATGAGCTCATTTCTTTCACTAAATATGATAGGTAGAGTTAATAAAACTGTCATGGATCTATTTGGTTTTCTTTTTTTATATTATTATTACTAGTATACTAATATTTTCCAGGAGCCTAACCTTGCCCTTTAACAGAATCCTCATGTTTGCATCCTGCAAAATTTGAGTTCTGCATACAAGGGTGAGAGAAGATTCAAGTCTGTGTACTTGTTACAAACCTCAGTAATGATAATAGGAAGGGTAGCTTCAGTGTCTTCGGTCCGGAGGTTCCTGAAGATGCAGTGCAGAGCTCATTGGATGTCGGCCCGTTGGAAATTTCCAGTTACCACCTCGGAATCAGTCCTACTGTCCATCCCAGTGGCTCCCTGTTTTATCTTCCATTGTCTCTCTTACTCAACACCTCTTCCACTTCATGTCCCCTTTTTTTCCACTTTTGCTGTAAAGTCTTCCCTTTTCTTGCCTGGTCTGTTGGAGACCCCATATGCATTGATCAGCGGGCTGGGTAGTCAGGAAAATAGTGTGTGCTGCTCTCCTCTGGCCAAATAACCAAATAAAACCATTCCTTCACTCAGGCAGTAAAGTGATTTAGATACCTGCTAGATTTAAAAAAGTTGTTTGCTTTAATTTTTTTTACACTTAGAAATATGAGATTCAGGCCATAAGCAGTAGGTTTGAGTTGCTGTTAATGGCAAGAAGTACTCCTCATTAGTCATTTACTTTCACTGGTTGACTCTACAGGAATCTTTCTCCATGTTGTAAACCACTCTGTTGCCCAAGAAAGAAGTTCCTACTGCTGTAGCTATGCTAACAATGGTTTCCTAAACATCTTGTCACCCTCAGGCTTTGCTTTTTATTTCTCAAGGTTGGCTATTTTCAGTCCTTTATGCATATTTTTATCTAGAGGAACTTTAGAGGGAAATAAAGGGAACATTTTCTTAAATATGCTTAGAACCCCCTTGTCTGCTCTCATTTTCACAGCAGGTGTGAAAGCGAACAACTATACTGAGACTATGATAATTACATGTTTCAGAACAAACCTTTAAAAAAAAAAAAAAGTTTTTTTCTATAAACCAGTAAACAGACCCAGAAACTTTCCTGCTCCTGTACCTGCATGATTGCAGCCTGCTGTGTGTCTGTTATACAATGTGCTGTGTGCAGTCAGGGGAGTGACAATGATGGATGCCTTGAAAATTTGATGAAATTCCAGTCAATATTTTAAACAGCTGTTTAGTGATTCCGTGGAATTTAATGTGCCTCAAGAAGTGATATGGTAAACAGATTATTTTCTATTTAAAAGCAACCAGGTCTGGTTTAGAGAAAGTAGATGAGCAATTCCTATCACAAAGATTGAGTATGTACTTGGTATTACAGAAAGAGAGGTATGGACTAAACAGGAAAAATCTAGCAGAAGATATTTATGTGACAAAGCTCAAGAAATGAAAACATCTGTTGTTGCTTTCTGAAGCCAAACAATGTTGCATGAAGCCTTTAGTACCTTTCTGTCCTCTTAACGAGAGAACTGAATCTGTCTTGCCAAGTTCCTCCCAACTCATCTCTTGTACATCTTATATGTGGCAGATTTTTATTTCTATTTGACATTCAGCTATGAATTGAGTAGTCAAATAATATAGGAAACTAAAAATTTCTCTATGAGATCAAAACTCAATCATCTCACGGTCACTGCACCCTAGACGGCCTCCAACCTTTACCTCCCCCACAAGCTCTTCCCTGTTCACAAGCAGCAGGTCCAGGAGGGCACCTTCCCTTGTCGGCTCACTCAACAGCTGTGTGAGGAAGTTATCCTCCACACATTCCAGGAACCTCCTGTATTGTTCCCTCTCTGCTGTGTTGTGTTCCCAGCAGATACCCAGGAGGTTGAAGTCCCCCACAAGAACAATGGCATGTGACTGCAAGATTTCTCCCAACTGTTAGTAGAAAGCTTCACCCACCTCACTGCTTTGGTTGGGGGGTCTATAGCAGACTCCTACAGCAAGATCTGCTTTATTGGCCCTTAACCTAATCCACACACTCTCAACTCCGTTATCACTATACTGGATTTCTGAGCTGTCATAGCATTCTCTTACATTTAGGGCCACTGCACCACATCTTCCCTGTCTGTCCCTCCTGAAGAGCTTGTAGCTATCGACTGCAGCACTCCAGCCGTGTGAGGCATCCCACCACGTTTCTGTGATAGCTACTATGTCATAGTTCTCATGCTGCATCATGGTCTCAAGCTCCCCCTGTTTGTTGCTCATACTGCCTGCATTGGTATAGATGCACTTGAGATGAGCTAGTGAATGCAACACCCTTTTGTGAGTGTGGGCCCCATTCCCCACCAGACCCTTCTCAGGTGCTTCCATGGTTCCTAAAGATCTTTCCCTTCTCTCAAATGAAGTGGCAGAGGGAGAGCCCTCACCAGTCCACCATCCTTCAAGCTTTGGCACGCTTCCCTTGTGCTTGTTCCTAACATGCCCAGTTATGTCCCCGTCCCCCCTCACATCTAGTTTAAAGCCCTGTCAATAACCCCTGCTAACTCCTGCCCCACAATCCTTTTCCCCCTCTGGGACAGCTGCATCCCACCTCTCTCATTTGTCACCAGCAGACCAGGTGCCTTATAAACCTTGCCATGGTCAAAGAACCCAAAATTCTGACGGTGGCATCCATGTCTGAGCCACGTCTTAATCAGATATGTTTTCCACCCTCCTTCCATGGTTTTCCCTTCCACTTGAGGACTGATGAAAACACGACCTGAGCTCCTGAGCCACCCCAGCGCGTTGAAGTCCTTTTTGAGTGACTTAAGACCTCTCTCTACCACCTCATTGTTACCTGCCTTGATAACCAATAAGGGGTAGTAATCAGAGGGCCACACCAGAGCAGTGACCTTCCTTTTAATATCTCTCCCCCGAGCCCCAGGGAGGCAGCAGTCTTCTCTATGTTACAGGTCTGGTGGACATATGGGCCCCTCCGTACCCCTCAAAACAGAGTTACCCACTACAATTACCCTCCTTTTCTTCTTACTTGAAGAAATCGTAAGTCTTGGGGCTGAGGGTCCTCGTTTTCATCTTCAGTTGGCTGTCTGTCTAGTTCCAACTATCTCTTTGTAACTATTTGTGAAAAATTAGAAAGTCTTGTCATATTTGTTCCTCACTCTTGGTTCTTTTGTGAGGCATAAGGGGAAGCAAACCTTTAGGTACTATACAGAGGAAAAGCTAATTTTAGCCATCAAAAAAGCATGTTTAGCATATATTAATTATCCATTCACCATTTTTATTCAATTTTCATTCAGTGAACAGAGACCCACTAAGTGTAAGTTGTCAAATGTAAAAAGATAGGTCGGTTGAGTAGTCCCGTGGAGATGTTCATGTCTATCTATGGAGACCAGAGAAGAAAACAAGAAAACCAGCAATGATAACACACCATTTTTGGGTCAGTTTTTCCATAATGCTCAAACTAATCTCACAACTCCAGTGTCAGAGCTCACAAGCCATCTTGGACACTGTACATGTTTGCTCTGGTTTTATACTTTATGCATCTTTGATTACTCTTTGGTAAAGAATAGCTAGAAATATAGACTTTTCTGTGACCCAGTTTAGTAAAATTCATGTTATTATAGGTTCTAAAAATGACACAGAAGTTCCACATGTAGATCTTTGGCAGAATCCCATGGATATTATCTAGGAAAATAGGACTATAGCAGAAAATACAAACCTACAACTGCAGATAACAATTTTATAGTTGTTTAGTACAGGATTATCTAGTGTGTGCTTTCCAAAAACCACAGCACAGCATGATTCCTAGCTTCTGTAATAATTGCAAACTTTTATGTAGCCAGAAGCTATTATACATTGCAGGAACATTGAACAAGCATCGCCAATATCCCAGAATATTGCTATAGGTCAAATTAGTTGAATGTGCAGAAGTAGATAAAGAAAATCTAAATATGCTTGTGACGATTTGAATTTAAATTAAAAAAAAAAAAATTATACAGCTCAGTAAGCAACCCTGTAGTTAATTTTTTTACAATTAAGTCTTTAACGTTACAAACAGTGAATCTGTCACAGCAAATAATTTAATGATAGTAATGTCAACCTGTTCTGTTTAATCCTTGCTAATTACTGTTCTTTAGGTATCTACTATGGCAACGGCGTATGATGAGAATTATTTATTTTCTTATGTTGACTTAAATAACGTGATGATAAATTTCCCACCCTTGTTGTCCTGTTTCTCTACTGCAATGCAGGAGTATCAGCTTGACAGTGCATTCAAAGATCACAGTTATGCCTCTGAATTCTACCCTTATTCATGCACCATCTTCCCTGAACCGGCTGATCACTGCTTTGTATCTTATCCTTCATCTTTAATAAGGCCTATTCCTGTCAGTAAGAAATACTGACAAATATAAATAGCTGTTAAGAATAGTTAGATGCTATTTGAAATATTTTTTTACATGAGTCCTAAATGGATATAATATCTAAAAACACATGATTCCTCTTTTTAAATTTGCTAACGTAGATTTCTACATTAATAAGGGTGTGTAAGGGACTGTGTTGGACTGTATCTGTCTTGAACATTGCTGTTGCATCACTACCCCTTCCTGGCCTCAGCGTCCTGTCACCGTGGAGGAGTACACTCTGGAGGAGAAGAATTGTCCCTGACAAGACGACGACATCCATCCGAAGTTAAATCAGGGTGAGGAAGATGTCCAGGCTGGCACACCACTGTGAATGCCTGGGCATGCACGCATGGAGGACCACAGGGCAGCACATATTACATTGAGCTCCATGGAGAAATCGTGGGGACTAGGACAATAAAAGGACTGCGTACTCCTCTCTCGTGATCCTCTCACTCTTGTCATCAATCTTGGAGCACCAATACCTGCACTGAGACCTAGCCAATGGTACATCGCTGGATTCGTGGTGGTGGTGGTAATTAATCCCGCTGCATCTCTACCGTTTTCTTGCTTAGAGATTCTGATTTTTCCTTTCTTTTTCTCTCTGTCCTATTGCTATTACCAGTTGTGTGTATAATAAAGTTCACAAGGTTGTATGGCACCTGACCTCATTTGTGTCTTAATCTCACTCTTGGGATCATTTAAGAATCCTCCCCAATATTGGATCTGGACAGGGTGATACCATCTCTGTGTGGAAAGTACTGAAGAAACCAGGAAGCCACATTACACAAAGCTGGAATGACTTGATACTTTAGAATATTTTAGAAAAAAATGTGTTTTACATAAATTAATTTAGACATTAAAAAGGTAGACTATAGCTCATAATGAGGAAGAGGTTTTGTGTACTAAACTGTAATGACTGTGAGAAAGACCCTGGACTTATCTAGCAAGTTGAATGGACCAATAGAACTGGATCCATAAAATGATATGGTTGATGGTGAGGATCTGACATCCTCACTACATATATTTAGAACTTTATGGTTTGGTCTGGTTTTGTTTTGTTTTGTTTTGTTTTGTTTTTTCCCCAACTTCAAACTAGCTCTAACCTTATCTCAAAGACTGCACCCTTTTGTGCCTGAGATGCATTAGGTACACTCCTAGAACTGCTTCCAGTTGTACAAGTACAATTTGTACTAGTCTTATCCACAACTTTTAAAAAATATGGAGACAAAAATTGCCCATGGCCGAAGAGCAAAATTTCTCCCATATCTCATTTAGCAATGTACTGATAGCATTTACTTTAGGAACTTCTGATAGCAACTTCATGCAATATTAATATGTATCTTATTGTCATAAGTGGAGCTGATCACTTCCTAATCTTTACTTCAGGTATCCTTATGACTTTTAAGTGAGATTTCTGTTTTAAATCACTATTGCCTAAATACATGGTGAGGCATTGGCTTTTGACAGGCCAGGTTGGGGTGATGATAAATTGTGCCAAGCCTTCCATCTTACACCTCAGAGGTTTCTCTCACTGGAAATCATGGTACGCAGCAGACAAGGAAACAGATGAGCTCTTGATTCTTGCTTTACAATGAAGCTGAGGTTCACTCTGAACATATATTTTCCTGGGATCTCAAAGAGTATTTCAATTATGAAATATAGGTGTAATCAGAAAGATGGAGGCCACCATCCTCTGACCATTAATTCTGCAGCTGTACAAAACTAATCCAGATCAGAAATGAGCACAAACCTGCATTCTTACCAAATCAGCTAGAGTTCAGACCACTGTTATGCTTTTAGGCTTGCTTTGTATTAGCTGCAAAAAAGCCCAAGATACCTGGTTCTAGCATCCAAGTTAAGTTTCTCAGTCACTGTTTTTTGAACAAATTAGAGTGAGTAGACACAAATGTTATGAATCAGAACTTTGTGTCATGTGACTTTAATGTTCCTTTTTCCATCTTGTGTTAGGAACTTTGAAGTGGAATTTATTGTACAGTCAAACTGCAGACTGAAATTGAGATTCAGTGAAGGATTTCTGTAATGAGAATGGATTTATGTGGAAGATGGTTACCTGCATCCATAATGTTAGTTCTGACAATTTTATCTAAGTTTGGAATTGCCTAGATGTCTCAAAGACTTTATATGTTTGTCAATTGTTTGATGCTTATGTTTTTTATTTGCCAGTTGCTTAAAGACATTTCTTCCATCTCTCCAGAGCTGCCCTAATCTTGAAGTAGTTCAATGCTTAGTTGCCCCCCCC